>NW_027287095.1:22257854-22690354 GCF_022747635.1 Hetaerina americana
TATCGCATGTGTATTAGAATAAAAACAGCTACTATACTATCCTCCTCTAAATTGCTTTCAATTTTATTTGTTTAACTATCTTTATTTTGTCCATGATACTTTCTAAAATCTTCTCATATTGTGGCAAATATGGATGATGACATCAAATTCATATATTACGTTTCAGAAATCAAAGTTGCATGTCACTCAAAGCTCTATCGCCTCTCATAATTTTATTGAACGAAGAATCAGGAAAATATACGTACGTGCCCGACTACAAGTGTGATTAATATGTGCACCTAGATTAGTAGGATTTCTCTAATGCTCATGCTATTGGCAATAAAGAATATTACAAGATGTGTCCGGTCTTAAAAGTGCGGTCACTGCGATGGAATTTAATTGGATTCTAAAGAATTTTTCCAGGAATTGAGGCCATATATTCGCACATATTAGCAGAAGAAAAACAGAACTCTTTCCCCGAGCCATGTCCTCACGCTCTGCAGTTCTTGGCAGTTACGGAGAAGAATTCTAATGCGAAACTACCCGAGCACTCAACAGCTACCAGAGTGAATGCAATCGTATCGGTGATTACGCAAACGGAATTCACAACTCAACTGGTTGTGTAGTTGCCGATATGAAATATTTATACTGTAGCCATTTTTTTATGACTTAAAATGCGTATTTCTTCCTTAAGCCTCCTTGCCGTCTTTGTTTGAACGAATTAACATCCTAAGTGGAGTTAGAAGGTGTGTTCAGGCTGAAGGTGTAAACTAATGAATTGTACGCCCATCATTCAGGTTGTTACTCAGGCGATATATTTCCGTGGAATGAAATGATTTATTTAATGGAGTGGCAGCAGCTAGGAGGATGAAGTGCATTAATAATCAGGTAATATTGCTGGCCATGTTCGGTATACGTACGGAGCCGCACGGGAGAAGTAAGCGCAATGAAAACAGGCAGGGGAACAATAAATACTTGTCTGAATGAATGGAGCCTATAAAGTTCCTTTTGCTATCCTATCTCATGCTTACTACTTGGTAAGGGATACAGTTCTAATGCAATCAGCATAATATGAGGGGCAGTCAAATGAAAATTATTTCTGCGAACGAGTGGTGTATAATCTGTTACTCTCCTTTTTATTTAAATACTACAGCAGTAATTCGTCCGGAAAAATATGCCGCGAATATTATATACTATAAATATAATAAGGCTTAGGAATCTTGCATAAATAGTAAAAGTAAATATGAACTGAGTTGAAATTCAAGAAGAAATACTGTAAATACTTAACTTTGGCTACCTTGGTACAAACTCAAGATACATATTGAATCCCACTGGCAAACAGGAAATTCGCAATATTTTATTGTTTTACTCTTTATTTTATTGCTTTGCGTATTGTTCATATTCCATAAAGTTTATATTATATATATATTATATTTTTTTAAGTTTATTATATTTTTTTAAGTTTATTATATTTTTTATTAAGTTTATATTATATCATATATATATATATATATATATATATATATATATATATATATATATATATATATATATATATATATATATATATATATATATAACTTCAATATAATTTTTTTTAATTCTATAGACTTTTAAATACGCATTCAAAATACGCATTTAAAACGCAATCATTGCCCCGAATGCTAACCGTTCAATTATGAGCTAAACAAGGGAAAGTGCTTTTGAACGAATATAAATTTAGAAAACATATATGCCATGCTCTGTTTTCAAAATCGTTACTGCATTTATCGACCATGAAGCAGAGGTACACAATTTTTGCTGCAGGCTATGGAGAGGTTTTTTCGAGACTGTAAATCAAATCATTTAATTTCAGTCTGCCTTTAATTTTTTTACCTGTCTTGCAAAATTATTGCAGATAAATGAAAAATTAAATGGAAGACCGTAAGAACGCATGCTTCAATGCCAGAATGTCTCCATAAAGCAAATATTTTATGGTTAGATAGCCTGAGAATGAGATCGTCAGAGAATTCTCATAATTCCTTCAAATGATGAGAATTAACCAATGTTTTTGTGTCCCGCATTAATAACTGATAGCATGACATTTAATAAATTTAACATAAATGCATTGTATCCTCTTTTACTTTTCCAGCTAATGACTCCTCACCTAGGCCATCCAAAATACAATAGTGACTCGATATGATGTTTAAATTCTTGAAATTGGTTGATTACTGTGGTGTGCTCATACATTTTTATGATGATTAATTGGTATGCTCAATGCGCATGATTTTGTATATATTATCAGTATTAACAAATCTTTATTGTCCTTTTATAGATTATAAAAATTGTTAGAAACTTACCATCAGAAGACACAATAATTTGGCGGATACGGCTAACTGTGGTAACCTGAAAAACAGATAAAACTGTTTCAGTCATTTTTATTTTAGTAAAGTCACTACGACATGTGATATGAGTACATATACGGTAGGAAAATTCTAAAGATATTCACACCATGCACAACTGTTTTCTTTCAAAAGAGAAACCAAATAATTGTGCGCTAAATGACGCATTCGCTTATGATAGGATGGTACTGGAATGTGGCATATCAAGACATATAAGATAAGTCTAACTTGAGAGATTAACTTGAAAATATTATAAGAGAAAGCATGGAAGGTCCCCGGTCAAACGGTCCTCCGTTTGAAACAATGGATTTAAAATGTCGTAAATAGATCAAATTATTAGATATCGATTTGTAAGTATACGGAAAAGGAATAAGTGAAGCTTCTTATCCATATTCATATGCATACTAGGTTGTTAAAAACCTTTTCCTGACACATGGATTATCAGGAATTTAGTGAATATATCGATAAAAAAACCTCAATGACGCAACATATGCAAAAAAAGAATGAAATTTCGAAAGAAGAAATAGTTCCTCCGATAGTGAAAAAAGTTAAGGAAAATTTTACTTTCTCTATTGAAAACAGCAATACCTTTCATTGATTCAAATATCAAGCGTAAATAAACTTTTAAAATATAGCATGTACACTTGAAAAGAATTTAATTTCAAACAGCCATAATACACTCTATTCAGACCTAAATTTAAAGTAGATATCTAATTTTTTCTAATCAAAAGGCATGCCTGCTATTTATTTTAGAAATTTGGGATTTTAGCAGTTTATTGTCCAGGCAATGGATTCAGCTAATTTTCGGAAGCTAGATTCTTGATCAAGGATGACATGCTGCAAATAATTATTCATATTGATTTACAGACGGTTGGTGAAAACTCAACTGAATGTCAATGCTTCTACAGTGGCATTTACACTCGTCTCTTTAACCTGTTTAGCGCTTTATTCGTGAATTTTATTCCACTACACACGCCTAGTCCACAACCCATGAGTTGTGACTTCACGTCGCACGAAGTCCTACAGCATGCGAAATTTATTCAGGTAGGAAGTTAATTTTTTGACTTAAGGCAAAATTTGGGCACGCAGAAAAGAGCACTTTTCGATTTCAGCTATAGGAGTCTGGAGGTATTACTCGGTATTCAACCCGGGGGGGGGCCTCTCAGTCAATAGTGGAATCCATTAGTCCACCGCCCCAAGGTAGTATTTGTTAGAATCGGATTTCGTACAAAGCCTGCAAAATTGTACAATATAATGCATACGTTGGCTCTGTTAATAATTGGGGGGAAATCATTATTTTCCAGAAAATGCGACTTTACTGCCATTTGTAGGTGTAATCTGCGAGAAAAATACTTCGAAATGGCCGGATGATTAGCGTTGGAAGGTGAAAATCATACCAGAAGGGATGAGTACGTGAGATAATTTTGAAACTGGTCATGTAGATGCCCACAGCGTATTATGAAAAAATTTAGTAAACCACATGCTTCTCCCACGAGAAGCATGTGTTTTAATGGCTGTCGGTAGGCGGACTGACCACGACTAAGGAGTTTTCTACTTAGCGCATATTTCAACCACTCAATGTTCCCTCTTTTAAGTCTGTGGTTTCCTTGCCGTACATAACTTTGAAAAGGCGGCGACTGTGTTTATCATTAAGTCGCTGTTATTGTTTTGTTCATTTTATTAAACAAAGTTTAATGATGGCAGAGGGGGTGGTTTACGAGCTTCCTTTTACGAGCATTGGAGGTCAATGAGGCGAGGGAAGGAATCTTTTCTATTCACTCTACGTTTCATTCTGTACATTCTATGAGATTAATTCTCACGATTATCTTTCTCATCCATCCATCCCTCCAGTGTTCTTGCTTTCAACTATTTTTTTTCATCTTTCATGGCAGAGAAATCAACCACTAAAGTGAAAAACAGTTATCCATCCGTCATTTCGGCATGTTATGGGGACATAATTTGAAAGTTTGAATTTCATTGGTTAGTTCAAATTATGACATAGAGCCTTCGGGACCGCATTGGTTGATCAGTGTATTCACTTTTCGAGTAACAGTTACTAAAAGAGAGTTTTAGTTGCTAAAACACGGCGAAGTGTTAGTACAAGATTGTAAATGAAGATAGGCGCAAAACTGATAGCTGCAAAAAGTTTTTTTTTTAATTCTTAGAAGCTTCAGTATGAAAAATTCTCATAAACGCAAAGTTCACGTTCCTTTTAAATCTAACTTATTATGCCCACGTGCCTCTTCAGCTTGAGGACTTTGTTTCCTTACTTCCGTCCAAGTCGCCAAAGAATTCCTCAGAACAAATTGCACATCCGTTATATCAGGTGGTAAACATTTCTCAGTAAGGTCGGACATGTAGAAACAACTATCCTTATCTCTCCCCGTTTTCCCCATTTCCTTTTGAACGTTTCTCGCTGTCCTTCGGCTGATCGTGAGTTAATTCGTTACCTCTTTGCGTCGGAGCCACTGCGGTGTCTCATTTCCCCCAAGCTATTCCTTTTGTCGTAATTCCTTCGAGCGGTCACCGTTTCCCTTCCCATCACCCCGGGATCTTAACTCATTCTTAAATCGCCGTCTTCACATGTTTCACTCCATTATCTCGAGGCATTAACTCCTGGTTCTTTTTCCCTAGACATCAACCACATACATTAAAACCTCTCCTTCACTGTAAAACAGTTCCCGCCACGGAATCTTTAGGGGTGCCGTGGGATACCCATTAGAGGAAAAACATCCGATGGCTGCGGTCAAAAAACAATTTCCGACCTAAAAGTAATTATTTCTTTTATTTCATGAGGTCACGGGTCAAATAAGGCGCGGTGGAAACACCATAAACGCCTTATGATAAACCTGATTCCCGCATAAGCAAGCTCGCGGTGTGACGCATGATTCCTGCTAGGAGATGATTCAATTCACTCGATTGGTTTCAAGCCCAGCTCCGGGTTATTGTTTCACGCATGCATAGCATGTTGCAAGATAAGCAAAAAACAATGCCAATTTACGCATGCAATCTCGGAAATATCTCGGATGGCTCACTTAGTATCGTGACACGTGGTCTGCCCTTCCGCTTATTCCGAACAACGGCAACCTGCAGACATATTTCCTCGTATGCGTTTAATGTTTATGTATTTCCGTCAAATGCTTTGTCATGCCCACTATCTCTAAATAAAGACAAAAGAAGTACTTTTTTTGCCTTTAGTTTCAGTAGCTATTTGGGTCTCGTTCAACCCCTAGTATCTAATCTTGCCCCAATAAAGACGTTTTATTATTCTTATTACCTCAAACATTTTTCCCATTTTGGTTAAATAAATTATCTATAGATAAAAATTGACATCTTTGGCTGGCTTTCACCCAAAGAAAAGATCTCATCTCTTTCATAGTTAAATATTTAATTTTTCTTCAGTAGTGAAATCCTTGATTTTACGCTTTATCATAGTGAAAATCAGTGTATGACCATGCATGTTCAATGTATCAATAAATATCTAGAATAAGACAATAATAGAAAGGCACTTCAGGGCTACGACCATTATTTGTTAGCGGTTGTGAGAATTTAGGTCTGCCATATTCTATGTATTCAAAATTGGCTTTTATAAATACATTTCCGGGTTCTAATGTTTTAAAAGACTTAAAAATTTCTCTTGTCTTATTATTTCGTCCGTTTATTTTTCTTTGATTTTTTAAGTTGATAGCTAATTCCGGATAGCAGCTAAACTCAGTTTTCGTTCAGGTGGCAACCGCGAATTTTAACATAACGTTACCGTGGAGGCACAACTTTCCCACGACAGCGAATGCTTAGTATTATTTTATTTCGCCAGCCGTCCTTTTGCACCGACCGCTTCCCCCTTTTCCTCGCTCCCCCGCCACTCCTCACTCCTCACTCCCCCGTAAAGAGGATCCTTCCCCCACCTCCCTTCTTTCTCCTGTCAGTGCATGTGCTCGCCCACGCTCTATTGGTTGCCCCGTCGGAATCTCATACAATGGCGCCACTTAAGGTTTTGGCGCCAGCCGCCTCTCTTGACTTCCGTGCGTATCAAGCCCGACCTCCTCCCGCCATGTGTGAACCGTCTGGGTGCGTTTTTGAGGAAACGAGGCGATCGTTGTGAGCGAACGGCTCTCGTATTTTTTTGCGCATCCCGACAACAGGCAGCTTTGGAGTCGCGGAACTTTGCCAAATTCCGTTTCCTTTTTACGATTCTCTTGTGTCTTTTATTTAGTCTCCCAAACGCGTCGCTCCTCAAACAGCGGAATCGTCATCTGCCGTTCTATGCTAGAAGTCATCTCGTTTTTCTATTTAGTATAAATGGATCAATTTTAAATAATGCTTTGCTTGAAAAAAAAACATGGATGAGAATTTTAAGGGAAAATTTCAGGAATATATCATTGCCATAATCTCTACTAAAGCCTTATTTCCCTTACCTTGGAACCAGTTACTTTTATAATGATATTGAAGTATAACCCACCACCGTAATAACCACGAAGGTTGGCCTGGTAGATGAAGGTGGAGGTCGCATAGTTCTTAGCACTACAGCGGTTAGGGTTCAGCTGGAGTTGACCAGAGGTTCCATCTGCGATTTGAATGCCGGTCTTCTGGCCACATAACTAAATGCTCAAGCCGATTCACTCTGCCTCTAACTTTACCCAAGTTATGTAATATTGTCGGGTAACAGATATTCCGGTGAAATTTCAGTGAATACAGGATGATGCATTGGCTTGTCTAACTGAGTGGTTTTTTGGGTACCAGTTCCTCCTGGCACAAGGAAAGGAACTGGACCTCCTACCCTAATGTACGAATTTTGAATATCTTAGGCATAGTTAATTTTAGCTTAGTTCTTTCTCTTCTTTTAGACCAAGGTTCGGATTAATTACCCTTTTAACATACTTTTTGGCTTTCATTAATTTGGAAGACTTGTTTTCCTACTGTATTTTTTATTAAGACTTACGAAGAATTTTTGTCAAAACTGCCTTCAGTTTTGGATGTTACCAGACACTAGCTAATCATAATTTTGATAATGTGTAAACATTTTAAATTCGGTGTACCTATATTCAACATGAAATGGAATCCTAGTTAAATATTAAGAATGTTCATGATCTCCCCAAGAAAAAAAAGGTTTTACAAGCCAATAATATTATCATTACGGGAGTGTATAGTAATATGTTTAATGTGTGGTGTCCTAACACCACCCCCCCTACCACACACCTTTGCGGCGGCTTCCGGGGTATTGTGCGAATGTAGTCCCTCGTTATTTAAAATACTGGTCATGAGTGCTAGATAAGGAAGACATCTTTATGAATGAAAAAAAAATAATTTGAATAATTATCCGAGAAATTACGAGAAAACTTTATGTTGAATTTCACGCATGCATATACAATTCAATACTCTATTATATTGCAATTCTTCATTAAGTAATAATTGTACTTTGGGCTATATTTCATCCCAATAAAAAAATAGTTTATGAGCCATTTGCATCTCGTGAAATCATCCCAAAATATGTCGCAGTGTAGTATTATTTACGTAGTATTGAAAAAGGATTTGGGTATTTTTATAGGTGCTAGAACCCTATGTTAGAGTTTATTTTCTGTTTATGTAAAAATGAAGAACACAAACTCACAGAAATTTAAACGGTTATCACGTATTACGTTTTGGCATTCAATGTAGCTAGAATGTTCAATTTGTTGCCTGACTGATCTTTATCTGTAAATTACCACTGGGTAAATAGTTTTCCATCGTTAACAGCGTATGAAACCCATTAAGGTATAAAACTCGTAGCGTTAGACCCGTAATAATGTACACTTCCCTCGAGAGAGAGGGGGTTCCATAGAAAAAATAGTAACAGTGATGCATGATGATATTCCATTAGTGCCATTCCATTTTTGCGCATTCTTTTGAGGAGTACAAGGCCTGTCAACTGCTCTTTCACTTACGAGCGCGTAAGACAGTGCAACTTAGCATTATATTTCAGGACTCTTTTCTTAGCCAACTACAAAAGGAAACCGAAGCAATTCCACATCAATCCATCACGTGCAGCGTGACCTAGATTGACTCACCAATACACCGTGAAGCTCACTGATGTGAAATCAATTTCTTCTACCTACTTTGAGGAGGAAAACAGATTTATTCTTGACGTTAAAAATATCATTGCTAAGCCTATTCAATGAGGAAAAGAGTAATAAGTGGACTCAGTGTGATTTCTCATTGTGGGAACGATGACCTAAACATCCAAGGGATACTAGGCATTAAAAAAAACTAAACGTATTCGTCCTTTGATAGCTTTTTTATCTTCATTTTCTTTTTATTCCAACTCATATGGTTTAATCTAAGGTAGCCTACAAAAATTGCTCAAAATGCTCACTAATTATTAGTAGCCTCGTAATGAACATCAAGAAAATCCATGCAAGAAGTATGTGCACATTGGACGAATCAGACCACGGTTCATCAAGTTACCGAGTTATTTCTTCTTTTATTTTTTCAAATACCGAGTTAGTTATTCATTTGATATAACAGATTTTTGCATTATAATTTAGCGGAACTCTAAAAATTTCTATTAACATTATTAAAAGTTTTAGGAATCATTTCACGAAACTAATTTTTCCTTGACTGAAAGTGGTAGTGGCAGCCGGGAACACCTGTCACCGTTCTGACGTTCAACATATGAACGGCATGTACGTTTGTAACACGACGCTTGATTTTCATTAGTTTGACTGCAGATTGATTTGATAGCCCGAGCTTGGGTGAAAACAATCTCGAATGAATTAGTTACAAGTGTGAAACGTGGCTCAAGATTTTGAAAGCTAGTCATAATTAACTGCTATGAACCTATGTTTTCCTCCTCCTTAAAATTCTTAAAAAGGAACTAGATTAAAATACCAATCTATTTTTTTATGTGTCTTGGGTCAAAAGTTTTCGTAACAACCATTTGAGTTGTCCTGTAGAAGTTAGTGAGCGATTTTTAATTTTTTTTGTGAGCGTGTCGCAATGAAAGAGCTCAAACATGGCAGGAGATTTCAATGCGAATCGAAAGGTATGTTATTTAAATCAAAACTTCCATTACTTTTCTGCAGTACCGTAATTAGGCCTATCGAAACACTAGCGGCTCTTAAATCCTAAAAGAGCCATTAATATTGATTCGTAGTCATGATGGTGGCAGGTTAAGTGTCAGATTGTGAAATAGCATTATAACGAACTATGATATTTCTGAAGAGAGAATTAAAGAGGAGTTAGCCCGTGTTCCTCTTGGAGACAAAACCGGGGAAAAGATGTCCACGCTTCGGTCACGCGTGACTCTTGGACGGAGAGAGAATTGCCCTCGTATCACTTGAGATCGGCGCGTCGGCAAGCAAAAGGACTTGACGTCCACTACAGAATCAACAAGGCAGATCTTTCCGGACGTAAACTGATCCCCTGAGATAGCATACCTGTTATCAGCAAGGAGCATTTACTTTACAAGTGGCCTCTGGTAAACATTCGAGCGATAGATACGCCAAAGATAATTAGTTTGATATGGGGGGATGTTTAACGTAATGGATTCTTTTGATGCCAAAATAACTTTCAGTAGCCCAGATTAACATGGGAAAAATATGATTTTAACCAACAATATTAAATTGCGGCTATTAGGTGAACAATTTTTAAACGAATTAGACTACAGCCGCCATTAGAGGTGCCTACGATTTAAAACGCCAAAGTGAATTTATGTTCGCTGTGAACTTAATTGCGGATTTTAATGATATTATGGCGAATAGCAATGCAGAGGTTATGACTCGGTTACGCTTCAAAATGTTGCCTGATAATTAAGTCTACAATAGTACATCGTTAGTAATGGAATTTACATTATTTTGAAGCTCAAAGATTTTCCTACGATAAACTCCTAGGAACGAGTGAATTACCAAGTGAAGGTAAACTTTACGCATGTGATCTCAAATCATTGAATTTTTCCCTTAGATGGAACAACGCCCTCCGGAGAGATTAATGCTCCGTGATTTCACATTCAGCGAAATACATTACCAATGAATTTCTTTTCCGCCCGAAGGTCATTTTTGTTTTCGCGGTCCCTCTCCCACAGGCCATGCTCCTGCTAAGAGAATATAGCCACTGGTCTCTGATTTGCTCGTATAAAAACATGATAGAACTATAAATTACGAGGTATTTTAAACGCGTCCGCTCTTTTGATTTGAATTTATGAAAGCATAAAAATCCCAATCATTACAGGATAGTGGCCGTGCGTGAAACGTCTGTATCGCATATGCCTTAAATTTATTGCCAAAATGTTTTCGGCATACTAGGCTCTCGTTTTTATATCCATCTTTCACTTATATGAAAGTTACCCGTGTTTCTTTTTCCGTGAGCGTAAATTCGCATTCTTGTGCAGGTTTCTCTTACTATGGAGTGTAAACTTGATGGAATGTTAAGCGTGATATCTCTTTATTAACGTACTCTGTTGGATAACAATAAATTATTTAATACATCCTTTTTGAAGAATATCGCAAATGAATTCCAGCAAAGTTACATACAGGTATGTTGTATAGTAAATCTTATGAAATATTTTAAATGCTATCAACGATAGTTTTGGACGATATTGGACGATAATAATGCTATTCACGAACTTTAAAATCAGAAGCTAAATTTGATTCAAATGCATACATGCATTTTTATATTTTTCATTGCTGCAATAAAGGTATGCAACTATCCAATTAAAATACATGTAAGTAAGTATGACTGAAGCCTAGGAATATGTGAGCGCTGATAATTGGTTACTAAAACTTAGAATATACTCATATTTATCACTGCATTCTTACAATATCATTAATATAAATATTGACATTTTACCTTTTAAGTTTCGCTAGGACACATCGTGTACGAGTACAATGGTAACACTCATATGCCCCTCCTTACAAAACACAACCTGACATCTGACCCTGAAATACAAGCCCCTCTTCCACACCGTATTCTTCGTTCCTCCCTTCATTCCATCCAACTTTTCTATCCTATTCGTGCCTTTGCCTAGTATTCTCTCCTCTATCGCAGTATTCAATATCCCAATGCCATGCAACAATGTGAGAGTGTAAAAATTTTAAAGAGTGCAAAGAATAATTTTTACACTCTGTAATTGTTGCATTGAAATGCATATTAGTGGATGACTCCATTAGAAGTCACTGTAGCGGCATCTCCCGCTGTTTCTTTATAGTTTATCCCATTGCTAATCAAAATGCTCTGAATCCCTATTTCCTGCTTCCTTTGGATTTATTCCCCTCTCTTTACCCACCATTTTTAGCATTTCCTTGTTTGTTTTCCTTTATATCCATTTCACATTTTCCATCCATCTCTACACCCACATTTCAAAAGTATCCAATCTACAACTATCATCTTGCTAAATCGAAGGCTTCATTTAGACCTTACTATCATGAAACACGGCTATCTAGGGATCCGGGTTTGGATCCCGGTCAAGGGGGATGATTTTTACTTTGACATTGTTGCATTGTAATGCACATTGAGCGGTTGGATCCATTTATATATACTGTCGCAACATCTTCCGCAGTTTCTTGGAATAGGACCATGCAACATGTTTGTTCTCTGTAATGACAGAATGCAAAAGCGTTCTATAATTTCTTCTTCCGTGCGTTTATTCCATTTTTCGCTTCCACGTGAAAAAGTAGTAGTAGGTTGGCATAACACTGCGAAAGTTGACTAAATGACCCACTGACAGCATATTTTTAAAAGAAAACATCACCGCGTTGATGCACGCGGTGGGATGCGATTAATGTTTCTACAGAAGGCTGAAATGAACGGATACATCGATATCTGAATTCTAAGGAATCTGCTGTTAGGACTTTTGACAAGGGAACGTTGGAATACCCACCGTGCCATATGAGGAAAAAATTCTAATGTCTGTTTGCATTGCAATGTGAATTATGCTTGGAAAAAAGGTTTCCTTAAATCTAGCCATCCAAAAGTCGATTATTAACTTTTGTTAGTATTTTCAGTTCGAACTCCGCTATGCAAACCTCAAATTTTCCCCTCCTTGCTGCTATTAAAATCGAACAATTAATAGCTGTTCTACTAATGCAATGCATCATCGACATTTCACGCTTGAAGAAGCTCCCGCTACAGCGTATACTTCATTTGTGCATATGATTTCTCATGTCATTTTCTTCAGACAAGTAGATTTCCGCTGGTTTTTAAGTGCTTACTCTTACTCTAATGAAGTAGCAAGAACAGCTTGAACGTTTTCTATGGCTATTCTAATAGGTATTATTTTTGCTATGCATCTTTTAATTTCGCTCGAAGACAAAAGGTTGTTTCCATGAAAATATTTATGCGAATGTCATTGATTCACGATTTATTGGCTTAGGTAGTAGGCATTCTTCTAAAACTAGCAAATTAAACAACATTGCTACAATACCAGCGTTATTCATAATTTTTAAGCACCGATCAATGCTTTCCCAACTACAAATCAGTTGGAAGAGGGAATTGTACGGCATTGAAACAATTACGGCGGGGACATACATATATGCATGTGTTAAGTATGGAGTCCTAAGTCTTACCGAAATGAGTTTTAAGGTCCCTTACTATACCCTCTATTTAAAAAAAATCGGGTAGTTGTATTTCCACTCCATCGCCGCTCGTGAGACTAAAAAAAAGGCAAACCGGCTGGATTCGACGACTTGACTTGGACAATTTATCAATTTTCACAGCTCCTTCGGTCGGCGCTGAGCACAAAGATATCCGCTGAATTATTCATGAATGTGTCGATGGCTTGAGAAAGAGGTCGCAATCTATAAAACATTAACACCGTAATATTGTCATCAAACGCTGTAGCACCGTTATCGACAAACGAAGCGATTCTCCGAAAGTATTCTAGGAATTAGGAAAATATATTCTAACATGTTGAAAGAATGGCATCATTAAAATAGAAAATGAATACATCGCGTTCGTTTAATTCGGAAATAAAATGGAATTTTCGATTTTTGTAGTCGATGAAGTGAGTTTAAAATATTACGTTGTTCATTTTCATTTGGTTTCTTTAGATAAAATTGCTTATTCATATATTTTGACTCAAACGGAAATATAAAGGCAGTTATGGTCAAAACATTCCAATTTGAAGATACAATAATTATTTGGGCAATTGAAAGAATTTAAATAAAATATGCTTCAAGTTATTTATTCCACCCTTCATGGTTTTGCAAAATATCTGGTGTTCTAATATTCTCACAACTTAGCGGGAGATGTAATATGACATTTAACTAGTAATAATTTGTTTTTACCTACCCGATTGGTGAAGCAATGTAAACAGTGCAAAGCTTATGAGATTTTCGATAAGGGGGAAGGCTTAGTAAAACTTTTAAATTGGAGGGAATAAATAAGGTGCGCAGGCAAGAAGAACTGAGTTAGCCAAAGAATCTTTGACAAGGATGACTGAATAGATGATAGGAACAGTGAGTGAGGATGATAAAAAAGAGTGGCATTTTTTATATGGAGCGTGGTTTTATAGTAGTGGTTTGCGGAAACATTTGTTGAAGCAAGGTTATAAGCGTAGATTGGTGGCTTTTGAAATGTGGGCGTGGAGAAGAAAAATAGAAAAGGTAAAGTCAACGAAAAGGAATACCAACGAAAAAGTGCTGGGTATTTTGGGGGAGGAGAGAGGGTTGTTGGGAGAGGTCCGAGGAAGGGCAGGAAAATGTGTATAGTGAATTTTGATTGACGATGAAATGCTGAAGCCGGTGAAAGAAAGGTCTTACTTCGCTTTGTTTGGGCCGTAGTTAGAATCCGAGACAAGTATTAGAGAAAGCCTTGGGAGAAAACATCAATTAAAAAATTAGATAAGGCACAGAGAAAATCCGCTATTTTTGAAAATTGTGAAACGAAAAGCGAGTACGCGTCCTGGATACGCTGGAGGTATTACGCTGGGAGTCTCAAAGAGAGCAGGAAATATTTATTCATTTAAAAAGGTGCAGATCACCAGAGTTTTATTGCGGCACGAAAGGAATTATTAAGGTACCAAATTATATCGGTAAATTCCATCGGGACCACTTTCAGATCCAAGTTCTCGTTCTTCACCCATGAGAGAATCAAACTAAAATCGAACCCAATGAATGGAAAATAATTAAAGTAACTAGACTACTAGAATGTGATGAATTGATTACTCTGAAAAATCATTGTATGATGTATGTAGGCATTTATGAGTAGGGGAGTTGTATTTGAGCTATCATGTATTCAAGTGAATGTCTGTATAAATATTTCTGCATGTATAACTGGTTTCCCTAACAGCGCCCGCCACACGTCCTGACGGCGGCTTGTGAGGAATTGTGTGTATGTAGGTGAGAGCCTTAGGCAAGCGAGGAAGGGGAGGAAAATGATAAAGTTGTTAGGCAAAATGAAGAGAGGTTGAAAGTATTCGGATTTAAAGAACTTAATTGTTGTGTAGGGTGCAAGGTTGTGTCTTTCTAGACGGAGCTGGGAAGTGTAGCGATGTTCACTTGTGTCCATCCATAACTTTAGGTGGCAGACTAATAATAATAATTTTCATCAATTTTAAAAGAGGATTACGAGTTATATCAATCTATCGCTTAGTTTATCCCTGGCGTTAATAAAATTTACTCCTCTGTGAAAGCAGCGAATTAAGGTTTAAGGGACCTTTTTCCGTAGGATCCTCATATGTTAACGTTTAATGATGGTTAGAGTGTCTAAATCATTAAAATTAAGCAAACGCAATATCTACGTGAAAATTATGAATAGACCTTATCCATATGCAGGGAATTGCAAAACTACCGTTGAAATTTCTCCCGTTCGCAAATGTGCAGGGAAGTTGATTAGGCGCGAGCAAAATTACTTCTCACCAGGAAACCTAAAAACGTAAATTCGAGAGGTTTGAGCAATCATTTGAAGATGAAAGGATTGCTCACAATTTAATCTTAGAGATTTTAAATTAAGAGCAATCCTTTGAGCGCGTGGGAAGCATAACTCACCACCGCCCGTTCGAAGGAAAAGGCTTAAACGGTGGAAAGAGTGGGGCTCCAAGTGACGGGAGGACGTGGAGGAGGGGGACGCGGGAAGATAGGGGCGATGGGAGGGAGGGAAGAATTCAGCCGCGGTGGTAATAACAGAGCCTGGAGGCTGTCGACGGCAATGACACTGATTGCTTCAACAAGAAGGGCACGAGCCGCATCTCCCCCGCCCCACTCTTCCTCACGCGATTCAGCCGGTCCACCCCCCGCCCGAGCACGGAAAAAGAGAACGGGAAGTTGAGTGGGGAGGGAGTTCTGAATGGATCCCCGCGCCGCACGAGTCGGGAGGCAAGAAGCTGTCATTTTCCTATTGTGGAGGTCATTTTAAAATGTGTAATCACGCCTCGGTTTTAAAGGGAGAGCAGTCACTTGTTGCTTGCGAGATGTCTCTCTTTTTTTTCATTCCTCCCCCTCTAACCCTCCAGTCCGGAAGGAGTTGGGGGATTAAGAGATTTCAGAGAGATGGAAGAAAGGAGGTACGATTTGATACTTGGAATCCCACTTGCCAACCGCTCGCCGTCCAAAAATCACTTGAGCCTTTGTGAAATTTTCGCCTTTATAATTTTAGTGGCCTAAGCTCTTTTTCTATCGAGGAAACGTCGGTTCCGAAAGCGTGGAAATAATAAGTTCGACTGCTATTTTGATGGGCTTTCCCTTCAATTATTAGACTTAATTGGAACCAAAAAACCGCTTTGTCTCCCGCGAAAAGCGTTTCACTTTGGAATGTGAACTCAGGTTTGCACACAATGGATCAGTCTTAGCCGACAATGGTCGAAGCAACGAAAATGTACAAGATGAATCGATTTATTCAGCTTTATTAAGTGTAATTACGCCTGCTGTATGAATTGCATTAAAAGACGGATTATATATTTTACTGTACGTCGTTGTTGTTGATTCAGAATATCATAAAATTCTTTGCAGATTTTTAAATAAATAGATCCTATATTTATCTGAATTACTCACATTCAACCTATCCCATTTACTAAATAAATCCAAATAATTATCTCTTAATAAATTGATATAGCTCACTCCAATTACGTTATATGGCTTCTAAGTGGAAAATCATTATGAAAAGTGTTATTAACTCTTGACATTTTGTTTTTTTAATGGCACTTCATAGTTTGCGAGCACAATATGTATTCATAGTTAGTTCATTGGTGGGAATAAGTTATAATAATGGCGGAAATGAGGTCTCGAGAAATATCAATACGTTCCCAAAAATTTGCGTAATTTAGTACGGTGTATAATTTAAATTATCATAAGTATTAAAACTACTTATCTATGGTAATCGATCAGCTTCGTCGATAAAAAATTCATCGCTACGAGGAAAACAGCCCTATAAATCACTAAGACTTGTTTTCCCTTTACAGTGGGTTCAGGGGATATTATTTTGCATAAAAAGTCGCTAGGTGTAAAAGAGGCACGGAAAAAAGAGAGGCTAACGGAATGAGATATAACTGTTAAGGAGTTGTCAGTGGAAGATTGAGACTTGGGCAGCCCGCAGCGCTTTAGTATTCGTGCTTACCACCTCGCCACCAAAATTAGGGAGACGAGGCAGTTTCCCGCAGAGAGCAAGTATAACGACGTTGTAACGAAAGCAGCATGCAGACGTAGGCGAGATGATTTTGTATTCTTTTGAGAATTGTTTTCCACCCTTGTGAAAAAAACGATCCAATTCTGGTCCTGAATTGGATCTTTTTTTATAATTTTCCGTTGTGGCCCTGATCAATGAAGGTTGAGAAAGGTAAATAAACAACGGCAGCTTGAAAGCAGTTACTGAGATTCCGTAGAGCGCAACATTCCGAAGCTAACGTACGTAAACTTTCGAAGAAACGCGCAAGTGAGTGGGATAGGCATTCTTATGGCTCTTGAATAGCGGAAACGGGAAAAGTTTCAAGGATAAATTCGGCAGTGAGAGGGTAAACGAAAGTCCGAGCGGCCTAGAGCGAATGTTACGATGGAGAATGAAATGGTAATAGAGGAACCAGGAAATGGGGATTAATTGGGTTCATGTTTTTAAATTCATGATAGTATACAAGCAGTCACGGTGACCGAGCTACATCCAATTCGGTTTGGTGTGGTTTTGGCGAGAGGATTGTGAAGCTGTTAGCAAAGATTTTACATGCATAATTATATTTCCAATGATGTGTCGTTTAAATAATAAAGAATCATGATAATTTTTTTTCCTGGTCCATTCCCTCTTTCTTTATGAGATTTTACTACTTGTGGTTTGATCAAGTAGCTATTTTTCGTTTAAATCCGTTAATATTTACAATACACGAAATGGGTTTTGAGGATGTACCAATTTTGGAGCGATGGACTTTTTAAACTAATCAGTGATACTCGAGCCATGCTTTACAAATGGTCTAATTGTAATTTAAATTGACCTAATTATTTCACCATCCCATTTTTCAATTTTGAATTTTAGAATCATCAGCTCATTACTGGTTGCTCCATACTGTTGTATATGATACTTCTGGCAAGACAATGTTTGCCAGCTATTTTTATTAACTTCATACAAGTCCGTTTGTTAGTCAGTATATCGAATTCTTTTTCTGGTTAACGATTTGGTAATTTCTTGACGCCGGAGTTCGCAATACTTCTTCGGGGCCTGAATGGAAACATTGAATTATAGTTTACGCAAAAGTATTCTGACTCACATAAAGAATTCACTTATGTGGTACAATAAGAATAGGATGTGCTGTTTGGTGTTGTTTTTGGACGTAAACCTTTCACACGATATTAAAGTTCACAGTGAATGAGCCTGAACTCTTTCAAATACAAAATAACTTTGTGGTTGTGAGGAAGTGCATTAAATTTCTTCTCAATATAAAAAAGGATATTTATTCTGCAAAATGAAAGCTCTTTTGGGCAGCATTTTAGTTGATTGACACGTAAATGGTCGAAGGTTTTCAGAACTTGAGATTCTTCATTTAGACTTGGACCTCTTAAAGTACCGTATTCAATTTAGTTGTTTAATTACTTTATTATTCAAGTGATAGGAATAATTTATTCGCTGTTCTAAAATTTATATTTTATAAAATATTTTTTCCAAAAGGGGTAAAGGGGTAAAGATTACGACAACTATGTTATTACTAAAAATGACAATAAACTGTAATTTGATAAAAGACTTACCAAGATATTACTAAATATTAGCAAGAAAATTGCTTGCGTCCAACGATTGCATTCGGAACCGGTTATTTAAATATTCTTTCGAATTGTTTCTTTAAGCTTAAAAGTCCTGTCTTCTGCTCTATGATTATGTCATCCATTTATCACTATTAAATTCATTGTTTATTTTAAAAATTGGTATCGTATTTAAACCATCGCGAATCCCAAATTAAGAACTGCATAGTGAGCTTCGGCTACTGAACTTAGTTAAAGTTATTACTTAGTAATCGATTCACGTGGCGGAAAATTAATGATTTAGCGGGTGAAAAGGGGTAAAAAACATCCAATGGTGCTACAAATAGCTTTTGAGTTCTTCCGAGACCCCAATGGATATTATTTACCCGACGAGGGAAGGTTAAGGGCCTGGAAATAGCCGCTGTGCGTACAATGGGTGTAAAAATACCAATTTATGAACCTAGGCAACGTGCAATTATTCATGTAAGGAGAGTGGGTACGTGAAAATTCTCCCAAAGTATTAATTTTAAGCTTAACGTCCACTCCTCGACGCCTCCACGAGTCCGGGAAGAACCGCGCGCTGGCGATAGATAGACCCTCGAGATTAATGAATACATTCGTCGAGGATAATGGGAGGAGATGGATGGATAGCAATTTATATATTTAAAAAGGGAAAAGGAGTGGATAAAATGAAGAGAATAAAAAAGAAAAAAAAGAAAGATTTCAGGAAAGCAAGCGGGATTAAAATGAGAATTCGTGTGTTCTGGCGGTGGGCTCAGGGGGAGGGAGGGAGAGTATGTTTGTAGGGGGAGGAGGTGGAAGGACGTCAAGGAGAGGGAGGGAAGGACGTTAAGAATCGGTGTCACACTGGTCATCCGGTATAAGGAAAGCGGATGTTTGGACGCAGAGTGAGAGAAAGAGAGGGGAGGGAACGCGGAGGAGGATGGAATAATAAGGGAAAAAGATGTTGGAGGTGGCGCTTGGGTGACAAGGTATTCGGAGGAGGAGTTTGAGAAGATCCGTGTACGGAGAAGGTACGGGCGTGGGCGACATTTGTACGGGGGAGAGGGGATTCAGTGTGGAGGCTTTTTTTCGGGAATGGGGGAGGAGGCAAGGAAAGAGAAGTGGGAGGCCGGGTTATCCAAGAGAGAGGAGAACGAGGTGTGTAGGAGTGGGCGGGCATGGGAAACCACATACTCCACCTTCTGCCTCCTTCTTCAACACCCTATCCTCCTCCTCCATCTTCGTCTCCTCTTTCCACCCAAATCTCCCTCACTCTCCCTCTCCCCCTCCCTGCTGCGTATGACCTCTCTCCTGCGTAAAGTCCTCAGAACTCCGGCGCCGGCCAAAGGGTCACCCGTCACTCCTATACAGCCGTGACCTCTACTCTGGCCTAGCCCTCCCTCGCTCTAACTCTCCCTCCCCCTTCCCCCGAAAGAGATCCCGCCTCCTTCGCCGCCAGCCCCCCTCGCCCACCCACGCCTCTCCGTCCTTAACCACCCCGCCTCCCTTCACTCGTCCGCCGCAATCATCATGCGGCCCGCTCCTCTCCCTCCCTCCGGCGGACACCTTTAAACACCACGTTGGTTCTCTCTCCTCCCCTTCTCCTCCCGGGGCGACCACGCCCCCAACCGCGCTCTTTTAAGACGCGCGATGCCCCCGCAAGGTTCCCAGAGGGGACGGGATAATGAAGGAGTCCTTCCATCCGCCGCCACCCCCTCCCCCCCGGAATCCCCTCACACCCCCGCCGCTCACACCTCCCCACTTCCGGTCCGGCCTTTTTGGCCCATCACAGCGCACCGCCTATCCACCTCACCAATCGCCGCCACCCTCTCTCTCTCTTCCCCTCATCTTTTACCACCCTCTCGGATCCTCCCTTCCTGAGCCAGCACCCCGATGGCTCACGCCCCAGAGAAACCTCCTCGGCGAACCCTCAAACGCGTAAGAAATCCCACCCATGCCACCGCCACCATCTTCCATCTCCCCCTCCTCCAGGTCACCGTGGTTGCCACACAGGCAAAAAATTCTGATTCTTCCCTTTCCCCCGACCCCTCCCTCCCCTTCCTTCTCTATCAATCCCACGGGGCATCTCCCAACACCACCCACCTCCTCTGCTCCCTCTCAATCCTCTCCCCTCCCCCCCTTTAATCCGCTGTGTCCGTGGAATCCGGCGTTGCGAATTGTAGGCGGTCCGCGGACACTTATATCCCGACAACTCACTCAAAGACTCGCGGTGTATTTATGAGGAAGTGCGCGATGGAGCGGAGAGAAGAAATTGGTTGGGGGAGGGTGTGAGGGAAGGGCGGGAGGAGGCGTGCGTGTGTGTGGAAGAACGCCAGATACCTGGGCACTCAAAATTTATGCGAGGCCCCTCTATACTTCTTATTCCGGGCACGCAGGGTGCGTTTTATAGCCCGGCTCCTCTTAATGTGTCTATCAGTGGGGGAACGATGGAGGGGGCACACAATAGGGATGGACCCGCAGCGTTGGACTTACGGCTACGGCTTTGTTGGCTCGGTATCTTTTCTCGTTTCTTTAATTCATCGTCATATTCATAGCGGGGACTTGTTTTCGGAGCACGACTGAGATTCACGATATTTTTGTTGTATCGCAAGACACCGCATGGTAATTTTTAGAAGAAAATGGCAATTAGTAATAATTCGATGTGTACTCGTATGCATTTCGTGAAGAAAATTAAGAATGCTAAATCCACCGATGTGACTTGAGACCGAATGGTATGTGTAGTCTTATGAAATTTATGGTTAATTCTTATGACAAATAATCGATTCACAAGATACTATTGGCTGTAAAACACCACTTTGTATAGTAGTACGAGTTTTAGGGTATGTCCCAAACGTAAAGGAATTCGCTCATCCATTGCAGTTTTTTGCACAATTATCGTAGTGGGCTATCGAAATGGTGCGATTATATATACTTAACATCACTGCATTTCGGGCTTCCAAGTGAGTGCAAATGCGTTTAAACTGTTTCTCAATTAGTTGAAATGAGATCCTTGTTTAAAAATAAAGTTTCATGCTTCTCGTTATAAGGCAATGGAAGGAATGAATGATATTCTCTCAGGTAAATATGGGAAAAAATTAACGTTTCACAATCTCGGCACGTGATTGAATGCGATGTAATGCTGTGTTTCCGAAACCATTTTTCCATAATTCGTCTGGGAATTTTTCGTCCCGATATCTTTCGTTTGTTTTAGTATTACTCCATTTTTATGATAACGATTTAGCTAAATTAAATGGATAATTCTTGATTCGCAGAAACCTGAGATTTAGCAGACCTGTTATCCATATGAAAAACTCGCTTAATCATTGAAACCACCTGGTTTATCTTCTTTTGGGAAAACCTCTTCGAAATAAAAAGTTCTTTTTTATTTCAAAGAAAAACCTATCTCCACAAGAAAGGGTATTCCGGCTTAACGGAATACCTATTTCCTTATCTCGTATATTACTCATTAAGAAACCGTAACGGGAACTTTCATCCTGTTCATATATCTGGAAGCGTCGTGATGTGATTAGCAAACAACTTTTTATATGCTAACCCTTTCAGACTTAAAAGAAAAACCTGTTTAAGTGAAAAAGTTAATACGTAGAACGTTGATACTAACCAATGGAGCTAGCATGTTGGAAGAATATGGTACATTTTGGTTTATCAGGTCAAACTCGTCAGAGATTCTGCTAAAGTGGGAAATGAAGTTTAATCAAACCGTTAAAGTTTATCCTTTAAGGTGGCGGTTTAAACAGTAAACATGCATGCTCTCTGCGTGAATGTTCGCTGCGTGAAATTATCTCCTCAAGATTCCCGACGAGCCTCTCTCTGGACGCGGCATGGAGCCTGAGCCGAAACGACACAGTGCGGACGCTCTCCCGCGGAGTCCTGTGCGAGTCCGAGGAGCTTCATTGTTAAGAACGTGATGGGCTGAAATCCTTTTTATTCCATTAATTCCGACACTGGAGGCAGGCTGGGGAGAGGGAGGCACGCTAACGAAGGATTTCGAGCGCAGTGAAGGCGGGAGGTGGGAGCAACCGTCAAAAACCTAAAAATGAAATTCCACTGGAAGGATTTCTTTCTCAAGAGAGTCGAGAGATCGGTGGGGGGGGGGCTAGAGAGACGGATAAGCGGAGGGGGTGGGAGAGAAAGAAACCTCGTAGGCGGGCGCTGTTGGGAGGAGTAAACGAGAAGGGAAGCTTGAAAGACGAGTCAACATAAGAAACCCGAGTGAGAGGTCATTAAAGCAGATCCCTACTAGCACACTTGTTTCAATTTAATCATTTTATTTATAAGAAATCTGTGGCCGTGGCAACCTCACATGCACACACACACTCCCACACGCAAAAGCATTCTTAGGCGTTATCACGCCAGCCGTCGGTGTAGAAGCCGGCTGGGAGAGCGGATTGAGGTGCGGGAGGAGAGAGAAGTGGGTGGGCCAAAGGCGGCGGGAAGAAGTCACGGTGGAAGGTGGCGCCTGTCCTGGCCTCCCCTCACCTGCCTCCCCATCCCTCTCTACCATCAACCCTCCCCCTTCTCTCCACCGTTGCCCCGCGCTCCTCCCCACCCTAGCACGTACCCAACGCCTTCCACGCTTCCTTTCCCGCCCTGGCCGTCTCAGATGCTTAACTTTTCCGTCGTCTCCCCCGAATATCTCCCCTTCCCTCCTCACCAATCTATCCTTCAACTTCAACCTCATTTAACGCCGCCAGCTCTCTTAAAAATCCTTACCTCGGGTCTCTCACCCCCATCTCACATCTCTCTCTCACCCTACCGCCTTCGCTCTCTCTCCCTCTCTCCCTCTCGCTCCTTTCTTGCCCTTGCATGCATGTGCGTGTGTGTATATGTACATATATATATATATATATATATATATATATATATATATATATATATATATATATATATATATATATACATAAAAAAATATATATGTGTGTGTGTATATATATGTATGTGTGTGTGTGTATATATATATATATATATATATATATATATATATGTGTGTGTGTGTGTATTTTTTTCTCTCTCCCATGGAATCCTTCGCCATTATTGCCTTGATGCTCTCATCCTATCTACGACGCAATAACACATTTCGTTCTTATATACCTCACTCGACCTCTCCTTCTGACCGAAACGTGCCTACGCGGATAATTTCGTACTCTTTATGGGTATGGTCGTGTTTTTTTGCTCTTACATGAGTTTTGCTCCTGCTTATCCTTTTATGCTGTCTTTGGAGAGCCTTCGACTGTATTTTGCTGCCGCAACAGTTACGTTTCTCTTCTTAGGTTAGAGATCTCAATGGGAGAGTGTATACGTATCTTCCTGCTTCTGGATAGGAGGAGGAATACACAATTTCCGTATATTCAAGCAATGTAAGTCAGGAACGAAGAAGGCTTTATTATTCCAATAGATTACTCGTGATTGCATAAAGAATTTGAAAAAAATTTAAAATACATAGTCTGAGTACACACTTGTTACGCCGTTGTTTATGATGTGCTTATTTACTCCTCCATGATGTTTATCCTACGTGAATTGTGTTGAGGAATTTTTTGCCATCTTTCTATGACCACATCTTCTCTCACTTCCGACTCGGGTAAGGCAGTAATTTATATGCTAAAAGCCCAAGTCTTTTTTATTCCTTTCTCTGCGGCCAATAATTTCGACGCATGTGAGATCACGTATATTTGGGCTATTGATGTCGTGTATACATACTCAATTGGCAAATATTCGAATAAGTCCTAATGTTAGTTTTAAAGCATTATACATTAAATTAATAAAATTATAAAACTTAATATGACATTAATGGCATACATTTCATCTTTATTTAAAGGATTTAAAGATTTCCATAAGAAATTAATCTAAACTCCTTCTGGGAATAGCCACGAGAGGAACTCAGGCATGCAACCAGATGTTTTATCATTAATCTTATGATGCATGATTCCGCTCTGCAGTCGTCAGGAGTTTATGACTTCATGCGACTTCAACAACGAGTTCCTCTCACACATATTGTAATAACCGACGTACCTGCGGTATTAGTTACGCCTCTGGCTGACTCAATTACGCCCCTACACTCATTAACATTAAAATTCCTCTTCCACATTCTCCTCGGTATAATGCTGTCCCATCATTCCAATCCCCGCTCCCTGCACTTGTTGATTCGCTCCCACCAACGGGATGGAAGTGGTTTTCAGCGGCGGTTGTCCCTCTTTCGTCCCTCGGTGACCTTTCCCGAACGACCTTGCCCCCTCTCTCCTTCCATTTCATTCTCTCCCCACTCACTTCGTCAGTACACCCCTATCCCCTTCTCCCCGACTGTTCCCTACCCACTTTCCTCCTACTCCGTCCCTTCCGCGCGTCTGCTTTAACCTTCTCCTATTCCGTCTTCATCACATCGTATTCTTCTTTCTCTCGCACTCCACATCTCAAATTTCTTCTCCCCATTACCCCTGGAATTTCCTCCACCCACGTATCCCCTTCCGCCGATGTGGCATTTCCGATCGAGGGAGGAGATTTTTCGAAATGTTTTCCCGCAGATAAAGCAGTCGGGTGTGATTCATTGTCGTTCATTCACAATCAGAAAAGGCTTCCTGTGTTTTCATTCTTTGAGAGCTCGGTTTTGAAATTCTGAGCATTCGCTCCGGATGACGGAAGTTTAAGTAACGACTGGTGGACAAATCATTGAGCCGTTAACTGTTACAGGGCACGGTAAATCAGATTTTAGTTCCTTTGAGATATAAGGTGGTTTCCTGTGGGCTTTCAAGACGGTACAGACCAAAATCATGATCATCAAACGAATAAAAAGGGATATGGATATCATGATTTTACCATCGAGATTTAAACGGAAATTTCAAGTTATTAGCTTAATTCAATTTTAATATTTTAGTGAATTTTGTCACGCTGGTGGCTCTCAGCAACTCAATTGTTTTCTTGTTGAACACTGGAAACACTACCGTTACGTTTTTTTTCTATTTCCACGGCGAAATTCCTTCATATATTGGAATTTTTACTCCATCGTCTATTGACAAATAAACGTTTCTTTGAGCCACGGAAAACAATTTTCAAAACTGAATTTTATTAGCAGCAGGAATTTTTCCTCGAGCAGTTTTTATCATTTGCGAGGACAACGTAGTCCAGTTCAATTATTGCCTAAAACGGGAGGTTAGTTATTCTGAATGAATATGAAAGTAATTTACATAGCTTACATGTACATATATTTACATGAAAGTAATTTATTGACTAGGGTACACCGGGGTTAGTTGATTTCAGGGTCAAGCCGGAGCATTCCTTTCGGAATTTGCAGGCAATCATAGACGACTTCCTTCTTCATCTGCGCGTTTGGAACTGTCGTATCCTAGAAAGCCTTCATATTCAGAATAGCTATTGCAATTTTTACTTCTTTTAATTTCGTGATTGGTATGTCATTTTTTGGGACTCCATTCTTTTTTTACCTTTCAATACTCTACGTAATTTTTACGAGTAAGTTAGTGTAGATTTCCATTGTAAACGATTTACCCTAAGGTTCCATACATATTGTTTCGATATTTTAAGTTTGAAAGCTACGGTTAATATTTTTTGAGTATATGTATGCTGAGGTTTGCTGGCTCAGTGGAAACGAGGTCAATTGGCTAATCGTACCAGCTAACCCCAACCTATTTCTGTCAATATTTTCGCTCGTTTTATGATAAAGTTCACAAGGCACTGGTTTGTGCGAGGTTCAGGTCGTCCAATTTGCCAATCATTCTGTGAAATATACAATGAGATCAAAAGGAAGAAAGAAAATATCACTACTAATATACATAGAAACATGACTTTCGTCTGTCTATCGAAACATGAAACAAACTCAAGGAAAATGGTGCCCATATGTTCAAATCCAAATCGCCGCCGTTGCTGCAACCGCTGGAGTGAATTGTTTACGGCCCCTTTAAAAATAACGTAAAGAGCCCTTGCGACTCACGGGTCGCAAATCATTCTGGTTCAACTATAAACACTTATAATATAGCAGGTATTGTGAATACTGCAATTTCACAGGAATGGACGACAGATAATATTATAGGTTGGCTTAAAAAACGAATTTTTTCAGTGAATTTCAACACTTCTAATGAAAAAGGATTTATGCTTACATACACAATCGATAGACCCGATCCGTAAGCGGAGTCTACCTTTGAAAATAAACAAAATGGAGACGATGATGCTCAGGTGGACTGAACAATATCAGAGCATTCTTGTTTGCAAAGTAAAATCCACCATTGCGTGGATATTCTAGATTCAGACAGGCACTCCAAATCCAGAAGCTGATTACCAAAGGGAGACCAAAAAGAGCACTATAATAGAGCTACATTCTCGATATCGTAGATTCCCGGTGGAAAGCAATCAAGTGAGTGTCTCTCGTAGCATTGCTCTAACTTAACTTTGAATAGCCTCGCTAAAAATCGATTTAGGACAACAAGTCTCGCTTTAAGATGCGTTGCAGATTATATCGTTGTAAATGGAAAAAGAAAATTATTGATTCCTCTGACACCATCTTACGAAAGTAATAAGTATGGACTGGAAATGGGCGGGGCTAACGCATTCGGAGACAAGAAAAAAATTATAAATTGTTCACCTTTTGAAGTGAAAAGCTCACCAATCCCGTGATATTTTCCTCTGCTTTCCAAGCTAATTGGTGCTGTCTTCCCCCAGCTCCCCTGACCATTTATCTACATGCGACCCTTGTTTTCTTCAGCAGTCACTAAATAATGATCAGTGGCATAGGCGTTTCGAATGATTTGCTGAATTTAATTTTCTCAATTGCGGCTTAACAAGAAGTAATTGAATAAATTCTTTAGTGTAAAAAACAGGGATTGGGGCATGGACAGGAGTGAATGAATTAAAATTGTAGCTAATTTCCATTGAAATGCCGGTTTGTTTTCGCTACCAGGTTTTCAGGGTCTATCTTGGTAATATTATTTCCTGAATCGATCAGTTTAAAATTACATGGAATAACTTATAATATAAAAAAACTTATAATGCATAAAATATACTTAGGAAATCAACGTACGATCGAATTTTAATTGCTTTATCCCTTTATTTAGGGAAACATTTAATTGACATGAAAGATTGCATGGCAAAATATTTTGAGGAGCGTATTATTACCACGTTAATATGATGCATTCCAAAACAGATATTTTAAGGTTCAATTTAGATCTTTCTTTATTTTATTAAAATGAATTTCCCATTAATACAATTTCCTCACTGTTTATAGTTTCCGTCTGTAGTTGACATGTAGAAAAGTTATAAAACATTAGTGATTGGTAATTAAAATATATTTTACTGTCTTGATTATTGAAAAATGAATGAAATTCTGGAATAATAAATCATGACTGTCCGAGGCTGACTCCCAAGACCATTCATTCTCTGTTCGCTGTTTCAAAATTGGGAAGACTGTAAAGGTTAGCCTAAAAAACAAGGAAAAATACGCGTGGACGCGAAATATAATTAAACGAAATTATTTTTTTAGTATTATTTATTTAGATTTCGCTTTAAATCTGTGATTTAGGAATATAATTGAATGCTAATACGAAAACGTTTTGAGGCATTTCACTTCCAAGATTCGTGTTCTTCCTTTATTTTCCGTGAATCTAGAAATAAAGGTTTCGTGTAACTAGAAATATACGTTTTGAAATGTTGTGGTACAGATTCCTTAGGTAACGAAAGAAACAATAAATCTTTGATTAATTTCCCTGAATTTTTTATTTACACGAATTAGGTTCCGAAACTTAGTGTGATCTACTTCGGCACTAAGTGCTGAAACCTAGGTCTTAAAAAATCAGCGGAATTAACCAAAGCTTTATTTCTTCATTGATAGATAACTTCCAAAAAGTAAAGCCAGAAATGATTTCCTCCCTTACATTACTTCACTTCCATAATTTTGTCGACATAATCCTCTGCTATATGATTCTCAAACCTTCCGATTCATATTCACTCCATTAATGGTTTTTATATTATCGGATTTGCCGTTACGTTTGCGAACTAACGGATGCAGTTTGAAACTTTTCAATTAATATTGACGTTAAAAAAGTTTCTCAATCTTAATCAATCCATTCACATTTACCCTCTGTACCAAAATCGAATGCTTCTTATAAGCAACACTGTGGCAGCCTCGGGAACCGTACGGCATTCTTGTGAAGCTCGGCTCCCCGAACTTCACCAGTTCAAACGTGGCTTTGATGGCGGCTCGTATATCATTTCCCTATCCCCCGACGGCCCGTAGTTCATCTCGTCCGAGGGAAGCATGAGCTCGCAGCCATGGCGCGCGGACTCACAAGAAACTATTCAACCGTTTCCGACACCTTGATTCTATTTCTCCGGTGTGCATGCCAAATCCTTCACGGTGATTTATCAATCGAGCGCCCTCCTCTGCCTGCCCCTCCTCGCGCCGTCCTCTCCCACGATTTCTTACGGACTCGTACGTTGTTCCGTCAGAGGATATTTTATTTAAAAAGCAATCACGTCCCGCGCTTATTCAAATTGGCTTTGTTCCTCGGAGGTTCTACGGGAGGGAAAGGAGGTGGCCTGGAAGAGGGGTGTGGGGATGGAGCGAGAGAGAAAGAGCCGACGGGGCCTCTTACACCCTCCCCATCCTTTTTTGATGGGGCCATTACTGGGGGCGACGGAATGATCCGTAATACCTCTTCCTCTCTCACACTTCCAGTCGTCTTCTCCATACCTCCACCCCAACCCCCCGTTTCATCCATTTCAGGATTACCGTCCATCTACAGATTTTGTTCCTATTCCGACGCAGTCCTACATTCTGACTCTGCACGTCTACTTTCATTTCTGTTTCCATCATCATCAGTATTTCAATCCAAGGATCGGTTTACTGCAGACCTCTATTCTGCTCCAATTAATTTCAATTCCCTCAATCCTTGATACCTTCTCTGTTTTACATTCTTCTTAATTTGTCCTATGCACATGTCTCTTGGTCTTCCTCACTTAATCCTTTCTTCTATTATATTCATAATCAATCAATTGCGCCTCAATGTATGCCCAATTCATCTATTTCTTGTTTGCCGTAGAGTTCTCCATATGGTACTTTCCTCTGCTCTTCTACATACAGGGTGCGGTGCCTAAATCCGGACAAGCAAGCGTTTCCCCGAATGAGATTTCCCCGCCAGGTAAGCGAAACCTTCCCCAGACTTCTCCGAAGCATTATACTTAGCTACAATATGGTAAAAAGTTGATCTGGGGTACCAGAAGAATCGAGCTACTACGAAATCTAACGCCCAGCCTGATCACTTTCGAAAATAGCGGCTCTTCAATTGTACTACGCGCTTGTACATAATATCTCAGCTATTTTGAGGTTAATGACTGTTTACTAGATGCCTATACCTTTCAAGAACGTTTATTGCTATCTTTGGTGGAACTACGATATGGCGGGAAGTTCAAATTGGAATTTGTCCTTATTTAAGCGCCGCACCCTCGGAGCCATAGAGCGACATGCGCCACATGAAAGTCTTGACTGATTGCTTCCTTGTTTCCAGCCTTAGTCTTTAAACATAGTCATTGCCTCTTCTTCATGAATGCGTTCTTAGCTTGGGCTATTTTTCACTTGATGTCGGTTGAACTTCTTCCATCCCATGTTATTCTGCTGCCCAGTTAGATGAAGGATTCCACTGGCTGTAGTTTCACTCGTCGAATTGTGATATCTGCATTCAGCTTCTCTCTCCCGCACACAAGGATTTTAGTTTTATTTTTGTTGATGTTATTGTTTTATTTCTGCTTTATATAGTGCTATTTTTTATTTAGCATTTCACGTGTTTAGAATGAATTCCGCCCAGAAATGACCGTAATATTCTATTTTCCGAAAGACTCCAATTTCGTGGTTACCTTGGCGGAGAGCACAGTGAAACCTTCTCTAAATAAAAAAGATTGCCAAAGGAAGATCCCGAGAGCGAAATTTAGGAGCCGTAATAATATATCAGGGGTTCTTATTCCTGTTCATTCAAGTACTATTGAACGTAATTTTTCTTGGATTTTTTAATTGCCCTTCTTGCTAAATTTTTCATTGACAACAAATGGCTTTCATGCCATACAGGTATATATTCTGTTCGCTATTTTCCCCGTCCCAGTTTTTTTTGCTTAATGCTTTTCTTATTTCCCAATACATATGCGCGTGCATAATGGTTTCGTTGAATGATTTATCTACCCAATGAAATCCATCAAAATCTTACACAACATTTATGCAGCATAGAATTATGCTAACTAGAGCTTGGCTTAGCACTCTCTTCTTCTTACAATATTTCTTTCTCGGCTTGCCTAAAGAAACAATTGATTGCAATTAAGTAATTAGTCAGATATATACATATATATACAGGGTCGCACCCAAAAGTGGTAGGACTGATTTTCTCTGGCACGAACGGAACGGTGGAGGGGGGTCTACCTGGCAGGGTAAGGTGGAGGGGGCTCTTAGCAACAGACCGACACCAACCTCAGTCGCCTGCGGGCTGTCGTTGAGCGAGGACACCGTTTTTAGTGAAGCAAGTTTTTTGTCCGCGTCGAAAAACAAAATGAATCTGAATTTAGAGCAACGTTATTCCGTGAAGTTTTGTGCGAAACTCGGGAAGACGGCAACTGACACCCTCGATATGATCAAGCAGGCTTATGGGGACACTGCCTTAAGCCGTTCCACAGTATTTGAGTGGCACAAGTTGTTTAAAGAGGGTAGGGAGCTCGTTGAAGACGACCATCCCTCCGGACGGCGGTCGACGGCAAGAACCGACACGAATGTGGACAGAGTGAGGACACTGCTGAACACAGACCGACGCTTAACCAGTGAAGAAATTGCAGACCAGTTGGGTCTGTCTGCATCCAACGTCCAACGCATTATTTCACAGGATTTGGCCATGCGCAAGGTGTGCGCCATGATGGTGCCAAAAATTCTGCCATGGCGCGCTCGTCGTCAGACAGCTCCGACGCCAAATACGGCGTTGCCACGTTGCCGCACCCGCCCTATTCTCCCGATCTGGCACCACCGGACTTCTTCTTCTTCCTCCTGATGAAAAGACAGCTCAAGGGACGACGTTTTGACTCGATAAAGGCCGTTCAAGAGGCTTCGACGAGGATCATCAACGGCATCCTCAAAGAAAATTTCCAGCGGGCGTACGGGGAATGGGAGCAACGTTATACTAAGTGTGTAGCAGCTCAAGGAGCATACTTTGAAGATTATTTTTATTTATTTATTTATTTATTCAGTATAAGTCCGAAAACAGCGCATTCTGGCCTTTACATCGAACTATTAACAATGATAACAATGATCACATTTTACAAACACCCAAGCCCTAGGTGGAGGAAAACTCACCCAGGCGGGAATCGAACCCGCGACCCTTGGAATGGCAGACGAGGACGTTACCCCGCCGCCACCGGGGTCGGCATTATTAAGTCGATGTAAGTATATCGTCAATAAAATTCTTGTAAAAAAATCAGTCCTACCACTTTTGGGTGCGTACCACCCTGTGTATATATATATAATTATAATTATAATATAATAAAGTTCATACCCGCGGAAACTCAAATAGAGAATTATTAACTTATTCACATGACATCAGTTTAGAAAGTTCGCAGGACCAATAAAAAAGCTTAAGCGAATAGGAACATGAGGTGGAGTTATAGTAGAGAGTAATAATGAGGGAATTAATTGAATATTATTTCTGCGAGTAACAGTCAAATACTGACTTTTTGCACCGATCGAATCAGGAAACAAAAATTTTTGACTGTTGAAAAACCTTTAGCTCTATTACAAATATATTTAATTCTAAATTATAGACTGATCCGTAATTCCTGCTCCGTCATGGCCTACTCCTATTCGATCCCGACGATAATATTTTCAGGAAAAATCACCCGCCCTGATTAGGAACCCACGATTTAATTAGCGCGTAAAGGAAACTTCACTTTCTAATGAAAATAAAATGGCTACAATAACTCGTAATAAACACGCTGATGTGAATATTTGCGCTATTTATTAGTATTGCTTCAGCTCTGGAAAGTTGAGATTTTTTTAAGTGTAAGGACTGATTTTTCCGGGATGAAGACATTTATCTCTCAGATTTCCTTCCAATCTCTCTGGTTTCATCTTTCTTCATCGTGAGTGTAATCGAGTATAAATATGCGGTTCCAGTATTTTTTTCGACATACTTTCTCACCATTTCGCCATTTAGTTAACCGTTTATCCTCTCTCTCTCTCTGTCGTTTACGGCACCGAATATACGCCAAATGAGTGCAACCATCCAATAGTATTCACGAATTTAAAATGTGCTCGCTACGTCAGTTTTTTGTTTGCATATTCGAGAGGAACTCAAAAAGTAGACGACCGTCGGAGGCATAATAAATCAGGTAGCGAGAGAAAAAAAAGAACGCCAATCAAGTCGTGAAATGAACGTTTTTAACATATAATTTCGTCATAATATCCGCCTCCTATAATACATAATAATATGCGTTGCGTTCGCCATTATTTGTGAATGAAAGTCCCTAACTAATAATACTAAATTGCTTACTCTTTCCCACACCCCTCATAGAATTTGCCCCTCTTTAAATCTGCCTCCTCATGCAGCGGCGGTGTTCCTGAAAAATGTCCATTTTCTTAAAAATCGTTGCAGTGCTACCTTCAGGAGATTGTTTACGTACTTAAAAGGACCGCGTCCGTGGGGCTATTTTTAGTAAAAAAATATCGCTGGCCATTAATCATTTGCTGCCATTAGCGAGTCATCAACTACTAACTTTACGCATAAATTTTTATAGCGGGTTAACTTAGAAGTGCTGGAAATGAATATCGAACGGTGGCATTTCCATATATTTTTTAAGCATACGGAAAAGCGAGTGATGCGGTGCATCTTTCATTCGTGGATGATTCCAAAACCAGCGAAGAAAATATATAAATTATAACAGGTTATCGAATAAATGCCCATATTAGTAACCTAATTTCATGGAAAAAATTAACTCGAAAAACAACAAATCCCGCCCTCCACGATTAATGCTCTACTGAAGCTAATTCGCCGGAGATTATCTCGGGTGTCTGTCTCTTTGAGATGGCGGCGCGTAGAAAACTCACGATGAACTGATTCACGTTTCTCACAGCATCGAATAAATGACGACGGTGATCGAATGTTTTGCGAGGATCGTGGAAGGCACGTCAGGATTACATGGAGACAATGAAGCGAGAATTATTACGAAACCATCAATTGATACATAAACACGGGGAAGACCCTTTTGTCTCACACTAGGCGAAGAAAGACGAAAAGACCGCGGGCGGTGATTTTTTGACGACACGGGACATATAAAACGGCTTGATAGATTGCGTTTGGGCGTTCTTAAGGGGTAAAAGATTTCTTTGCTTATGGCCTCACTTATTCACTTGGATCAATGCCCGGAGGAGGATGGATACGAAAAACAGCAAACTCATCAGGGAGTTGGCAACGGCATCCTTTCGTTTTTAAGGAGCCTCCTCCTCTTATCTTTTTCTTCGTCTCCCATTTCCTTCCTCCCTCCTAACCATCCCCTGACGTGAGCACATAAATCTATCAAGGAGCGAGCCCATGTATTGACGTCTATTTTCGCCACATCCGTCAATCGGACATGCAATTCATTCGGGCGGTGAGAAGGAAAAGAAAAAAAAGTGTTTTGTCAAGTTGGCTAATAAATGATGGCGGGATTTGCGCAGGACTTCCAAATGCATTTCTATGCCCACCGTCTTTGTCGATTCGCCGACTCGCTTTAGGCCGTCACGGTTATGAATAAAAGGAAGTACGATTGAATGTAAAACGCCTTGGATTGTTCAGTCACGGATTTCTTAACCTTGGCAAATATCATTTCATGGGTAAGACAATAATACCGAGATATGTACACACCATCGGTTTTTTGGCGTATTACTATTGGAGTAAGAGGTGGGGAAACTACGGCTCACGGACCAAATGCGATCTTCCGAATTCGGAATCCTGCCATAAAATTGTTTGTTCTGTGAAAAGCCTCTCAAGAACTCTTCTAATTAACTAATTCACATATTAATCTAGCTGAGGTGCGAAGATGTATGCCACTCATATTCGCTATTAGGTTCTTTTAAAGGATGAGTTAAAATAATAATAGATAAAAGGATAACATATAAAAGGATAAAAGGTATTAGTGCAGGATAATATTCCCTGCGGTAGAATTTTACCCTTTATTACACCTCCATCGTGATTGCGAAAAAGCAATACATTAGTATGAAGAAAGTCAACAGATAACATTCTCAAAGTAGTGTAATTCATTATTGGTCATATTTCGCACTCTCACCCCGCCTTCAGTACGGAAAGCAGCATACGTGCGTATTTGTTTCCGCAATTTTGAAAATTAAGTTATTACATGGTGTACTTTAAACTCCTTTGAATGCATTTCAATTTAGAGATAGCTGGTAATATTTCAAACAGTCTTCTATCGTATACATTTTTTTCTCTCATGAATTCAGATCATATTTAGAGTAGAAGTCCTTATTGCAGAACCAAACTGCCATGAGTTTCGTCTTTGCTTGTTTAAGATAGGCGCACATAAATGACCACGATCCCCCAATTGGAGACGAAATATTAAAAATTAGCTTACGATGTCAGGAGGGACGCAATGGGGGCTCGATATAAAAGAATTTTATCGTCCGAGTGCAATCGCAACGGAGGCAACTCATTCTTTCCCCAGCCCTTGGTCCCCCTCACTCCCGACCGCGCCCACTTTAATAAAGTGTTCCTCATTGCTATTCACCTATTCAATGGTCTCTTTTCCTCGATGGCTTCATTTGGACGCCTAGAGGTGGTATCGGAAATTGTAGGAAGTTGAAAGAGAGAGAGGAGGCGCATGAGAAGAGAATAAAAGGAGGATAAAAAGGAGGTTTTAGTAGGTGGTATTATGAGGAGAGAAAGAGAGGGAGAGAGAAAGAGATTGAGAGGGAGGGAAGGGGTGGGCCGAGGGTGGGAAGTGGTGTGGGTCAGAATGGTTTTTAGACGAGCAGCGGCAAAAGAAGGCAGTCCGTGCCCGGGGGGGACGCGGAAAACTCCGGAGAGAGGTGTGTAATGGGAGGCGGCGGGGTGTAGTTGGAGGCGGGAGGGGGAGGATGAAGGGAGGTCGACGGGGGAGAGGTGGGCGATGCTGAGAGGGAAAGGGGGAGGGCAGAGAAGGGTGAACATTCAGGAGGAAAGAGCACAAGGGGTCGGGAGGGGTGAATGGGAGTCTCATCTTTCTTTTATGACCCATTTGTCACGCGCCATTCCTGCACACTTATTCCATTTTCTGCCCGCGGCAGTCATCACTCGCTCCACTCCACCTGGCGTAGGATTTGAAAAGGTTAAGAGTGGCGGCGGCGTTCACGCAGGATGGAGGGAAAAAGATGGATTCTTTTATTTTTTTATCTTTCTCCCATGTTTTCTCTCTCTCACTACGACCCTCCCTCCCTTCCCTGCGCTGTCTTCTCCACCACCTCCACCCCCATCTGCTCCTCGTTCCCACCGAACAGGGGGATTTGGAAGGAGCGATTCCCATAAGCGTCCCCAATCTGGCGCCACCTCTTCCTCGCATTCCTGTGGAATCCCCTCTCCCCGTTCATTGAATCACCGAAACAAATGAATCTCTCATGCGAGCAAGCGGAGAGAATCCTAAATGACGTCACTCTTAGTGTCGAGAGATGCATCGGGTCTTATGGTGTGGCGGGAGGTGACTGCTAGCTATTCCTCGACTGAAGGCACTTTTTTTTAGGTTTTTTAACGACCATTTCTTGTTGAAATGCAATTTGTACTGAGCGTTGGCTTTCCTCCCGAGCAGTCAGGCGCGTAGCTTTATGGCCAGTACCACCTAAAACAATGCGCAGTAAAATAACCCTTTAGTGTGACATATTATCTCTGATATTTTCTTCATTGTTGATTAAAACTGGCCAGAGTAACATCCCCAAGGTATCTGACTTTCAGAAGAGATGCTAAGGTTCTTAGGCTTCAGGGTCGCAAGTATAGCGTATGGTAAGGGGTGCTCGATCATTCACCATTAGAGTATTTAGGAATTATTTGCATTCCGTATCATTCCATTTCCGGGGGGTTCGTATTGCCATACTGGATGTTTCCCACCAAGAATTCCAATCAATAGGAAATAAGGATTCCTTATGTATTGGTTTGTTAGAAACTTAATTTACAGTTTTCCAGGCGGTCTTTTCGTGCTCTCGCCTAGCATTTTAACACGGGGCTGCGCTAGTTGTAGCGGGGTTTGGGCAGAGAAGGTCAGAGAGGGGCCAAAGAGAATTTTCCATATAATCCATCCTTTATCCTTTTCTATAAGGGTTTAAGAGTGATCCCAGACTCGGTAGCGACGGAAGCCTTCGGAAGGAAAACAAGTCCCCTGCCCCGACAAATTTTATTCTAGCTCCGCCCGGAGTAGAGCACCCGTGTTGGATAAAATAATCAGATGGGATGATACAAAATGTCCATTTCTCTATGCCTAAAAATGTAAACTCATTAGGTTGTTTGCCAATTGCCATATGATGATGTACAAATTGATGAATTACTGGATCCGAAATTACCTCTGATGCTAGGACGCAAAAGGACCACGCCGATTTCTTTGAAATCGTATTTATTATCTTTGAATTAATGCTGTTGAGGCATTTTCATAGTTTTTTAAGTTCTACAATGGAATAGGTTTTTAAAACTTTCATTAACATTACCATTTCAGAATGACTGGGTAAATTTAATTTTGGTAGCTTTAGTTCGCCTGGTCTGCTTGTTCTTGCAAGTGTTTTCCTTAGAGGAGTCGTAGATACCTCAGGGTAGGTTTTATTATGACTGTATAAGTACTCGGCTTATTAAGATCTTTGTTTTCTATATGAGAGAAGATATTATGATAAATGCTATTATAATGATAAATTAGAATTGTGAACTAACCTTCATAATATTGCAAATAATATGTCATAATAATTCTTCACTCTTTATTTAGATTTGAGACAGGAACAAAAATAGGACACACTACTTTCCTACGCCAAGAAAACTATCACTTCTGATCGTTGCAGCTACAAATTTAAGATAATATGACGAAGAAATTTGTTCCTTATAATCTTAAAAGGGAATCGCAAGTCTATGCGTCTACCTAAAGAATGCTCTATAAATCCCAGCGTGAGTGACTCTCTACTTTAATGTAAAAGCTGGAGTGGCAAGAGAATTCTCTCTGGTTAAGAGTACGGTATAATTGTCTTTTTCTGAATTGAGGAATTTTAGACGGGAATGCATTTTGTTGCCCAAATTCTAAAAATATACATTATGAGAGAGATCGAGCATATTTTTATGCATCAAATTATTTCATCAATGCACCTATAGAGTCTAATGAGTGCTTTGGCGATAATTAATGATTCAAAGAATAATCCTGAACAGGAATGTTACAAGGCTGATCACCGCACGGGTGGTATATTTCTTAATTGAGAAGTCGGAGGATCGCTGTTTGGTTCCTGTTTAATTTTATTGTGAAATATGAGGAGAGAGATAGATGGCGTGTCGAAGTGAAATATTTCACTCTCTTAGACGGTGTTCAGGAGAGGAAAAAAGCGGTGCTTACCTTCGTATAGAAAGGAAAGTGGAGGGCAAGGATAAATACACGAAGGACACAGAAATGGAATGAGTTGAAAACCCGTGAACATCAACAACCGTTTACAATTGCGTACATTTTGATTCGCAAACAATAAATAATGCAAATTGGCTTAAATAGATTTTTTTTTCATTTCATATTTCGATTAAGAGCATCAAGTAAGATCAAGGATTATTTCATTTCCTGTATTACTTTCAATTTTTCCAGACTCTTAATCAAATTAAATATTCCAAACGAAAATATTTGTCAAAAGGATTCTATATTTGCACCCAAGGCGTAAAATTTATTTTTCACTTTAAAATAATCAAACTCGGAAAAATAGGTGTTTTATTCTTTGACTCTTCGAATGCTTGAGGCGTTTCCTATGCAACATTAAGATTTAGCCTTATTTACGTCAGTTATGGCGCCCTAACGAAAATCCATACCAAATAAAACTTGCAAATTTTAATTCACATTAATATTCCATAATGATTTAAATAACTACATGCGTAGAAATAATTTAGCAATATTTAAAATACGCCGCTGAGGTTTCTTGGATCTGTAACACTAAGAGGTAACTTGGGATTTCACAGGTGTAAGTTTAATTTGAATTTCTTGCTTAAAGAAGATGAAATTTAGGTGGAAAATTAAATATTTTTCTTTTATTTTCCTTAGGCTACATCTGACACTAATTACTTGGCTGAAGCCTCACTTTCTCGGGGAGAAGTGATTCTTTAATAGAATACTTTTTGTCGGTTATGTTTAATGTATAAGAAATATTATAATTCAAATAGTAGTCTAGATGAATCGATTTTATCCATTTTAATAAATAATTCTCCCTTTTGCCTCTAAGTTATAAAAAAATGTTGCAATTGATAAAGTATCTGGTGACACATAAGTGGTTACCTTCCTCATCTGTCGTCAACGTAGTAATATGCGGCATTTTTAATAAATTGAATACCTCTGGATAAGTATCTTAACACGTGAGAGAAAGTCCGGTGAGGTTGTTGCTGTCGGTAATGGCGTGAACGATCGATTGCTGGAAAGAAAAGGAAGACGAATGGCCACATCAGGAAAGAATATGAATCAGATAAAATGTTGGAGAGCTCGGCTAACGAAGGCCGAAGGTGTTAATAAATGGATTCTATGGGAAGCATTGAAGGGGGATAAATCGGCAAGAAATAGATCCAATAAAGCGAGCGCTCTAGTGGTGAGCCTTGGGGTAAATCAAGTGAGAGATGTCGATTGATATGGAGATGAAGCACGCGTTGAGACTTATTGAAAGATGCCTATAGATATTCAAAGATTTTAGTCATTTTTCTCCAATGTGTTAACCATATTCTTAACTAGCATAGTCTTTCTATCAACATATGTTTTATGAGATTATGATTTAAAAACGCATGTTTCAAAATTGAAGTGAGTCGTATATATAACCTATAGGGGTTCCAACTTTATGAGTTGGGTTTCCCCTTTTTTTCAGGAAAAATCAGTGTTTTCATAAACAGCTCTGCTATTAAGTGCCAGAAAACATGTTTTCGGCAAGCGCCTAATAATTCAAGGATAAATGTTTTTCATAGTTCGTGTAAAAATGAGAGTTCACAGTTTTCTTTTATTAACCAGGTGTTTAATTCCTTTAACTGTCCTGCTGTAGGAGGAATTCACACTTTATTCTGTTCCGAAAAAACTTATCTGCTGGAAGCACTTCATATATTAGGCGGAAATGATAATTAAACAACGAAAGAAAAATCAACGGTACTGAAACCTAAATGTGAATTCTTTCCGCATAAAGCAACCTTCTAAATACTTAAACGTAAAGTAATGAGGTCTGAGTGCTTTTCAAGGTGTTTCACTAAATAAAAGGCGATGTTTCTATAAAACTTCAAATTTAAAATCAAGAATGAATTTGCGCAACTGTATCTGTGGCAGAGCATCGCCCATAGACCGCGTCTTGAGCAGGGCGAGCGTCCATGGCCCATATGTGACGCTGATAAAGCGATACAAATCGACCGTTGGATGAGCGAAAGAGGGTGCGAGGGGAGTGAGTGGGAGGGAGGTAGCCGGTGGGAACGAGCGCAAGGCAGACCGGTCCATATTTTTAGAGGAATAGACTGCCGACGAGATACAAGTAGCTTCTCGTGACGTCATGCACAAATTTCACGGCGCGAAATACAAAGAGAAAGCACTCTCGTCTGTCTCGCAGTGCGACCGTTCATGAGTGAAGAGCTTCGTCTCATGCCTTGCTAATTGGAACTGCATAACTAGTTACGGGTGCGCGAGCTCAAAATGGTGAGATTCAGCCAATCACGCAAGTATGATTTCACCGTAAAACGTAGAGGCAACAGTAAAATTAGTATCGGTTAGCTAACTAAGAAATAATGGTTTTGCATTTAATATTGAAAATTTGCAAAGAAGAATCCATTTCTTGTAGATAAGGTATTAACAATGTTGTTTCTCTATACGTAATCTTCTCGAAAATACTGCTTTACCATATTCCTCTGAGATTTTGTGAATGTTTGGGATATTTGTACATTTTCTATGTACTAACTTTCTTTATTTCAATAGTAAATTATTTTTACCCGCTCTTCTCACTGCTCCAAAGTGTTTTTATTTCCCCATTAAATGAGATGTTTCATATTACTCCTCTTTCAACTCGCATCCACCTGTTTCGCGTCGAAAAAACTTACATGGATTTACATCGACCTTTCCTAAAAATTACTTTACTTTAAAACTCTCCTCCATGAATTTTCTTCAAACCGCACACAATTCTGTCGTGTCAATGGTCATGTGGAATATTTAGTTCAAGAGTTCAATAAGTACGAGTCTCGTATATTGACTTCTTTCTCAAGTAAAACTTTTCTTGGATAAAAAACCCAGTTGGAATATTGTTAACGAGGGGATCAGAATTTACCACCTCCCATGCCAGAAACTGGGGAAGAAAAGGTCAGAAACTGAGGAAGGCAGTGAAAAATTAATATTATCTTCAATTATATTCTGCGCCAGCATGATAAACATTCATTGTGGAAATTTGAAGTACGCAACATTGATTATTGCCTGATGTTTTCGTGAGGTTTTTAATTTGCAACAGAAATATTTCTTTCAAAATGTGTAGTGCGTTGCCGCTCTGATGTTTCTCGGTATTGCATGAGATAGAGGAGAGAACGATTCATTAAAAAATGTCTGAGAAAGTTGAAATTGAGCACGCTTTCCGTCTTTCGTTTTGGCACAGAAATAGCACCTCCATTGTACATTTTTTTTAAAACATCCATTCATGATTAAAGCTTTCTATTTTGATTCGACCATAATACATATAAAGACACTTTAAAATGAGAGAAGAGATCTAAATTAAAAGGGTTCGCATTTACGTTCGAATATAATTTGGAATAAATGTAATTTCCTTGTTTATTAATAAATGATACATCGATAGGTTAGTCATATATCAAGCCCAAGGGAATGCGATTGTGACACTCTTTTCAAATCCAAAGCTGTTGAAATCCAAGAGCCCGGCGCCACAAAATAAATCTCACCTCGATAAGACTAATCTAGTCGAAAGAAGAACAGAGAAATTCAAGGCACATGAAGATATGGATGGACCCAGCCGTGGAAGATGAGATGACTACGGCCTCCTTATCCTACGTAAATCATAATTTATGAGGAATTATCTGGTTGGCTATCTTGAAAAACTGAATTGACAGTAAATATATAAACATGGGGTCAAACACCGTGAAAAAATGTTCCTTGCATAAGCAGAAATTCACAAATAATATTGACGCCAAGATTAAACGTAAATTCTTGTATTAAAACTCCAATTCTCATAGGCATATCCATTTTTGATATGTAATTGAAGATCTGTAATTTTTAGCTACTATGCGGATTACGCCTCATTCAAATGGCCTCAATTTATATGTATTCAAGCTTGTTTGACTGTAATCAAAGGCCTATAATTATTAACGTACCGCACTCACTAAAATGCTTCCCTGTAATTCACCTTAGCAACACCTTTATGCGAATCGTCTTTACCCGAAAAATATGATATGTAGACCCCATGACCACTGTCTTATCTTATCAAATAAGCCAGAGCAAAGATGCGGGAAAAATTCTAAACAATCACTTTTTAAAGACAAATTATTTTTACTTGATGAGTATAGGGCTACTTTGCTAAGTATTCCGCCTGAGCACTGCACTGAATAAGAAACCACTCGTGTTTAGCAGCGCATGGAATATTTTCTCAGAGTAATGAAGATACAGTTAACTAAAAGCTATACTAAGACTATAATGACAAAATATCTTCGAACCGAATAAAAATATATCCAATGTCTCCAAATGTATCCAATGCCTCCAAATCCGTCCTTGGAAAACGTTTTCGGTTTTGCATGGTATAAGAATTTCCCGACAAATCAGATAGCATGTGAGCAGCGAAGAACAGCGACCGATAACGTGGCAATGGTGTTCTTCTTTGCTTTTCTCCCAAACTTCATAAGTTCTGCTATTGATGATTGTGGCAAAGATAACGGTGGTTTTAAAAAGAAAGCAGCATTAAATTTATAGTTTGATTATGGTGTAGGGCGTTAAAGTTTTATGATAAATGCATTAATAGAAACCTTAAACTGTCATTTTAACCAAGCTCATAAAAACTATGTTGACAAATAAATCGCGATCTTTTACGGAGGAGCGTGGTAATATCGATGAATGAGAGTCTTCGAAATCTTTAAGCGATTCGATACCGCTAATGTCGGATTTTGGAACATTGAGACACGGCCTAGAACACATAAGTGATAATTAATATAGTAGAAAGCTCTCGGGGTTTATGCACAAAGCTTATCCTTACATAAAGATTTAACAGTAGAAGTACGTGAGAAAGTTCTACACCCTAAGGTGAAGAACAGGTAACGAGCATGTTACCACATTACTGAGAAAGAGCAATTCAACAAGTTTCTTGAATGTTCTCTTTACAAAAGACGTGGTGGGAGTAAGATATTCCGGGGGTAAACTACATGTAGCTCCATAAATGAAATTCCGGGAGGGGTAAAAATACCGATTTCAATTTTGAGGCTCAGCGAATGATCTTCTCAAAATGTACCAGCAACTTCACTACTATACTTTTAAGCTCTGTTTATTTGACTTCAGCAGCCAAAATTCCTTTATTTTTCCTTATTTACCTAATATGTCTAATATGTGCACCTCATTCGGTAATTCCTACTGATATTTTTGAAATGTAACTATTATTCTTCTCAACATAACGCCAAATATTCTTCTCCTCTCGCACTTCCATGCAAACCACTCATTCTTAATATCTCTCGTTTTCCTTATCCCAACCTCACCTTACAAAATTCTTACTTCATCAGTCTCGTTCAAACACCCTCATACCATGTACATCGTCCTCACTCTCTTACTATATACCAACTTTACTCTCCTAGACATTTCTTCGTACGCAAATGATGCAGTAATTGATATCCAACTCTTTCTTCTTTCCAAAATATTACTCAGTTTCGAGATATTCAATGTTCATCTCCATTTCGACGAATTAAATAATCTATCTCTACAACCTTCTTCTGAGAGAAATCGTGAGTGATTCCTTCATTTCTTGCAAGTTTCCTCTGCTATTGAAACTTCCAAAATGCACACTTTATAGCTGAGTATTTTCTGCGGCGTTCCGTGTTAAGTTTTGGGTGCGGATGATTGTCTACTCTCCGTATTGAGGACGATCGATGTAGTGATTCGCCTTTTAATAATTGTAGAGGGCAAGAGGCATGTGTTACAAAAAATCTACGATTTTACGAAAATAATATTTTTAAATATGTGAAAAATGGTGAAGGAATTCTGAAAAATCACAAAAAATATGTGACGTAATATATGATGAGTCAACACGTAAACAAATCACTCTTTCTTCCGGAGTTGATACCATGGTCTCCTTTGGAGTTTCTTGAAAGAAGCAATAAAATATTAAAGAAAATTTTCTCTCTATAATAGTATCATGAATTCATGACTGGTTCTTATTTCTACTGGTGGCAGCGATTATGACTGTGTACATGAGCGGCGAGGACAGGTTTAATTCTATCTGGACATAATTGAAGGACTAGTGATAACAACAAAGTAAATCTCAACTTTTTCAAGAGCAAGGGATGACACATGCGTTGCAAGGTACATAGCCTAATGTTAGACAGCCTCAATAAGATAGCATTGCAGAACAAGTGGCACGACTATCCATCATTACTCATAGCCCAAAAATTTATTTTTTTGTCATCAAGAGAGGGAAACGGAAGTTATCTTTTGTTTTGTTAAATTACTGGTCCCACAATGGCCAATTTATTCTGCACAATCCTTCTCTATTTAAATAAAAAATAAGCTATGTGGCCTTTAATGCTTACTTCAACTTTATTCGAAAAAATGAATTCAGATATTATTATCAGAATTACATCCAATCATTATGAAGCGTGGCTGTCAGCTGATTAAATAAATTTGTATTTTTCTTGGGGACTCAGGTACTTCACTCGCTTTCATGAAGATGGAGCGGTTTCCGTAATTTTCCCAGAGAACTTTTAATAGCCATCGTGTAGTAATTATTATCCTCGTTTCGAAATGATGAAAAATTCTGTAAATAGGTATGAAAGCAAATGTCTTATTGTATTCCATACTCATCATAAAAGAGAAGAGATTTAAAAGATATTTGTTGTTTCGATGTCTGAGAAAGCTGTTATTCTTTCTTTTACCTCATTTTCATTCCGCCCATGCTCGCGCGCCTCTCTTGAACACTTCCTCAAGGAGTTCTTTTGAGAATATCGTTGTCTCAGTGCACAATAATAAAATGCAAAAGGATCCGCCCGGATTCAGTCCCCTCGCTCAAGTGCGTCGGAATGGATCCCCGTCAAAATGATATTTCCCTCTCGGTAATTCCGCCGTCCACCTTCCCACCCTCCACTCATCTCCTCTTTCCCCATCTCCCCATCCCACTTCACATTTGTCTTCCCTCGCACGAGGGAAGAAAGAAGACCTCCGCCTCCTTAATGTCTTCGCAGCACATAACTTCTACTAATCGTCGTTTAGGGAGCAAGTAATAAGCCAGAGGAGGAGGAGGGATTTGCGGTGGGGTGGACAAGTCGGGGATCAATGCGGAGAGGTAAAAAAAAAGGAGCGAGGCGGTCATCTTTCTTAAGCGCAAATTTTTTGCACCTCTTTCCGCCCGACTGCCACTCCCACGAGGACTTTTAAATCCGATTTTCATTCCCACTTGCGGTGCGAACGGCCTTAATGCGAGGGAGAAAGAGAGAGAGAGAGTGAATATAGTGAGGGTCCGATGAATTACGTTAACTGTTATTGCAGTCGTTTCAAGTGTCTTGGCGGCCAGCACACGCCGCAGCCCTCCCTCTCCCTCCTCTCTCCTCCACCTCATCTTACCTCACTATCTCACTCCCATGCAACTACAAGAGCACACCGTGTGTGTGTGTATATGTATACGTGTGTATATATATATATATACATGTGTATATGTATGTATATACATACATATATATGTATATATGTATGTATGTATGTATATATATATATATATATATATATATATACTCATATATACAGAAACATATATAAGGAAAAGGGATAGGAACACGTATAAAGGACGAACACAATAGAGGTGGGGAAGGCGGAATCGAACGGATCACAAGAGTAAAAATCTCAGGGTAAATTACATATCCTCGATAGCTCAAGTGGTTAAGAGCATCCGCCCGGCAAGTGGAAAGATCCGGTGTTCGAGTCCCGGTTGAGGAAATATTTTTACTCTTGTGATCCGTTCGATTCCGCCTTCCCCACCTCTATTGTGTTCGTCCTTTATACGTGTTCCTATCCCTTTTCCTTATATATGTTTCTGTATATATGAGTATTTATTCGCCGTTTGGCGGGATTTCGTGTTTGAATATATATATGTACATACACACACACACACACGTATCTCCCCCACTCTCCGTCACGCACTAAAACTCCAGAGAAGATGCCGGTGAGGAAGATATAACCTGAGGTGAAGGGATGAGGAAAAAAGGGGGTATACAATGTCCTGTTTCCTCAAGTGTTCCCTTCCTACCGGCATTCTCACACTGCCGCCTATCTACCCTCGACGCTCCCTAAGCGGTCCTCTCCAATACCCAGTTCAACTTCCGTGTCCACTCTCCCTCCCGGCCCTCACCCTCTCTTTCAAGCTCTCCACCCATTCCCTCGACTTATCAGACTATCCATTTCCATCGCCGAATTTCCTCCACTGTCCGTGAACTATGAACGGTGGCCGAACGAAGGGTATAGGATAAGGAGAGGAATTGGAAAGGTTACATTTGTCGGCGACTCGGATATTCATTAATTCATTTTTTTTTAGATTCGCCGCTCCTTACGAACAATAATAATTGGTTCCACTCGCCGAGTCTGCCACATATTTTCCAGTCGTGTTGTTTTCCCTTCCCATCAATGGATATGGTTCTCTAATCCTGATTTGTTTCCGCTGGAGCTAGAAGAGCGCGGCAATGCCATGTAAAAATATATCTTGAGGGCGGAAACGGCTAGTGCGAATAAATAGGGATTAGATGGACTTAGTAATTTAAATTTCAAATGATGGCTTGAAAAAAAAATAATTATCTCCGGGAAAGATTTATAAACCGCGAACGACAGGATAATCCAACTGGAAATTATTGGACTTGACGTTCGAATTAACTCTGCACTTAAATCTGTCATCAGGAAAGGGAAATTTTCTCTATGACTCATTGGGGTCAGCATGGGTCACATGATTAGACATGACTCGACTTTGCGGCCAACTCCGTCACTCCACATACTTATTCCATTACCTGTCTATCAGCGAGGATATGTCAGCTAAAGACTTCTTTCGAACCAAACGTACTGAAAATAATGAATTTTAGAAATATGCCGAGCCTGAAGTTGTACGATTGCTTAGTTAATAATATGATTACATACTAGTGTCTAAAGCTAATGAAAAGTATTCAAGGGAGTGCAAGCCGTTTAATTACTACATTCTCTTTACAATACTGGCTGGTTCCATCAAAAGTTTATGTGCGTACCTAAATTTATTATTATTTATAAAAGAATTAACGTTCCGCTTAATCTGTTCGCCATAGTAAAACAGATTAATTGCTATTTACTGAGTTTTCCAGTGCACGGAAAAAGAGAAACTAATCTGTAAAAGGTTGACTTCTTCGCGCTAAATTACTTTTTCTATCGACAATGTGGCCGGGCGTTCCAGAGTGAAAACAATTTATGAAGACGAAAGGCGAGTGGGACAACCCTTGATATGTGATGGCGGTGTTCCTACGGAAGTACATCACACAAATTTTACGGCAAGCCAGAAGGCGGAAAAGACAGCGCTTTCTTTACCAGTAGGACTCTCGTCACAAGGTTTCCATCCTCTTAGTCCCTGAAACTTGAGTTCAATAAATTGAAAATATGTGACGAAGATTTTTCTTTGCCCTATTTCGGAAAATATCGTCAACGTTCCCAACCTGTCCTCAATAAAATAACGGTGATGCTCCTCGTGTTCTCAGTCTCATTTCAAGATATTGATCCTGGCCGCATTCCAAATGCCTCCCATTCAGTGAAAAAAATCCAGGGAGTAGGATGTGGGAGCCCGACTAGGGAGGTTTGGGTTTAGATGGACTAACTCTTGAGTAGATATGTGAGGGAAGGACCAACCGATAGCGAGAGTGCATGAATGTTGAAGCAAAGGTCCGAACATTCTCATTCACATTGCTGCTCACAGATGTTTCAGAGTCTGCGTGAGCTATAAAATAATAATATCGGTGTATTCAATTATATTTTTATACGCAATTTTTTCATTAGCTCTATGGCAGCTTGAATACCGGAACTCCGTCGTCAATGCCAGAAAATTGACACTCCTTAATTGTGTTTCTAATTTAGACATTAAGAAATTAAGTCGGTTTTGCTACATTAAATCCAAATTTTTAAATTCATGAACGAGGTGTTTTCCTTTTTTCAATTATCAAGTTATTCGAAGTAAGAAAAGGAAAAACCTAGACAATTTTCCCAATACCCTACGGCTTAGGGAACTTGGTTAGAGAGCTTACAGACATTTATTTCAGAATTCCTCATTCTCTTAAAATAACAGACCTTCTTGCAGGAAAAAGAGTCCTTTATTTACGAGACTACACAGAACCGGAAATCATATTTTTTTGTTTGCAAAGTTCTCTGGATTCCAGTTTTTAAGATATCAGCAAAGGGCATCATAGATTTCAATTACGAGATCCTAAATGAAACAGTTCCTGATGAGAGGAATATGTACCGTTTTGATCAGTGCGGACCACTTTTGGGCTCATGGCTGTTGTGAAACAAACCTTTCACCACGAGTATATGAAATTGGGAATTTGCATAAGTATGTAAGTGCTCCTGCTTTTTTATTCCAGTGGGTCAGAGAATTATCATACTCCTTGCAGGGTGAGATGCAGGTGTAGAAGTAAGTTATAACTTTGGCGAAGTTGTATGAGCACACACGCCAGAACTTTATTGCTTTGTACTTAACGCCCACGTGTAATGATGATTCACCAAAGAGTACACGATAGCATTAATACATATTTAGTCGCAAACACTTCTAAGTTTCAACCTCTGTATACATAATAGATGGACGGAGCTTTGTAACTTACTGTTAATATCTAGATCAATGTTATCCAAGCGCTGTTACGACACTTTTTTTAAGGTCTTTATGATGTCAAAACGAAGCGGCTTTGGAAATAACTGATGTAGATGTTGCGAAATGGGTTAAGGTTTTTCTTTAATTCAATTTTTTCAAAGGCTAATAAATGTACTCTCAAATGCACATGCGACCCGGTTAAATCTATTAGTACAATGGCCGTCTTTCACCATGAAGGCCGCGTTAATGATTGAATTTTGTGTTCTCCGGCAAAATATTAATTTTCTAGGGTTATGTCAAGGGAGGTCCCAATAAAGCAATATATTTACCCAGCTGAGACCTGATTTTTTTAATTTCAATTATATTCTCAACTGACCAGTGTGAATGGGAGTCGAGATTCATTTCTCGAAAGCTGTCGATTCACACGGGGTTTATACAAGAAAGGGCATTACAACTTGTTTCGCGGGGACGCGTTCGGACCGTGACGTGCCCGGGTCCGAAATGGCGCGGCGAGATGGGGGAAAGGATGAACGAGGAACAGTGTAAGTTCGCGGGAGCCAGGCGCGGGGGGGGGGGGGCACAAGGGACCGGCCGGACTGCGCCTTTTCCTCCGGGGTGTGTGAGACGGTCGTAGGGGAAGGGGCGAACGGGAATTCGTGGGAGGAGACTTAGGGTGGCGGCGGATTGGGATACGGGAGAAGGAGGGACGGTTTGAGGTATTTAATTAGAATGTTTGAGCTGGGATGGGTGTAGGCGTGAGTGTGAGTTTTGATGTGCGTTGGGTGTAGGCTGCCTGGAGGCGTGGAGGGGGAGAGGAGTGGGTGGTAAGTGTGCGTGTGTTGGTGAGGAAGGAGGGTGTTCTTGCGGTGGAACGGAGAGGGAATGAGTTGGAGAGGTGTGGCCAGAGAAGGGGAAGGTCCCTGGGGGATGTATACGGGGGGAAGGAGAGGGCAGGGCAAGCCGTGGCTTTGGGAGTCGCCCGGGAGTGCGATCGGCTCGGGAGATTGAGCGGGGACGGGAGGAAAGATCGGGGGAGAAGGAGGAAGAGGCCGGGTGAGAGATAGATATGAGGAGAGGCAGGCAATATGAAGAAAGGTTTTCCTCTCTCACTCTGAGAATGAGGAGGAGTAGGAAGGCATTTGGCCCAAGTGGTCACTTGGTATGCATGAACGCGCAATTAATATTCATTACGGCCGATACCCAATAGGTTTCCCTGCTCTCCGAAAGGAGAAATTGTCTCTGGCCTGACGATTTATGCTCCTTTCCCACGCAAGGCGGGAGGGGTGACGGAGTGGTTGAGAGGGGATGGTGGAGGGTGTTGAAGGGGAAAATGGGCGGTAAAATTTCAAGGGTGGCGATGAGGAAGGATAAAGAAGGGTAAAAATATTTAATAAAATAAATAATAATAGATGGACGTGCTTTGGCGGATGGTATGGGCTAAAAGGTTACCGAATCCAACTTTTTGAGATATTTTAGGACATACTTAGTTGAAACCATGCGGTGTGACTTTCTGAATTCCAATTTTATCCATTAAACTAAATATAGCAGAGAGGAAGGGGTTTTCTTTCCCCCTTATCCTGAATATTTGACGTGTGGGTTAGTAATGCGTTAGTTCTGCCCTAAACTGCCCTACCCTAACTTCCCTAGCATACTTAGGATTAAGAATATGTTGCCTTAGGTTACGGAGAATAGGCAAAAAAGCGCATACAATAAAATGGGATGGATGCTAATTCTAATTAAAATTAATTAGATGAGTCATGTAGACTGCACATGCGTTTTCAAATATAATTATGAATGAATCTTTTTTTAGTGGGCTGTAAAAAGTTGTTTTTGATCAATTTTGTGCTACGAGGACAAATTCCTCTTCATATCTAACATATTGTCAGCAAGGAAACATGCAGGGCGCAAATAAATCCTGTGAGGTATACTATACGAGCATAGGTGTACTTCCCATTTACAGAAAGTAGTTAACGGCCCAGGAAATGCCATAGTCGTGACTATTTCTAAATAATAAGATTACTGAGAAATGAGATTAAAATAAATTGGATAAGATTTAATAAATAGCGACGAAAGGATGAGAAAAATACGTAATGATGCACCGGAAATACACTTCAAGTAAAACTTTCCTGCTATTATTGATGAACGCTAAGTAAAAATTGTCACAGAAAGGTGACACGAGTAGTAAATTAACGAGCAATATTTCACTGACGATAAAGGGTCAAAGTTTATTTTTGGATATTAATTTTCAGATTTTTCATGGTGTTATGATATGATGGGCAAAATAAATGAGTAACCAAAATCAATGGCCGATGCCCACATATAAAGGACTGTATAAGAAACAGGTTTGCAGGTTCCCTTGGCACGTGTCGAGGGCAAGAACCGCACGAAACCTTTGATTGGTAATTAACCCTCGCATGATTGTTTACACCTTACACGTAAGAGATTAAACGGGAATCATTCGTGCAGGCAAAATGAAACGCCCACGGAAATATTGCAGAAGCAAGTAGAGTTTTTTCCCGTCTTTGTAAACTGGACTGCTCCATCGATTCGCATAATTGCTCTAAAATTGATTAACAATGGATATTCTTTAAACGCAAACCCTAGTTACATTAAAAACCTATTATTAATTCCTCAATCAATGATCCTGATTAACTATTTGCAGCCGTATTGAATTTTGATGTCTATCAAGGCTAAGATGTTTTCTCCAACTGTGAATGTGAGATAACTATGGGAGCGTCAATCACAATACGGCTTCTTATTGCGGGAAGGATTACGAATAACACCTTTGAGTTATCAAGCCAATTAACGCGATGTGCCTCAGCATATGATTGTGAAATTTTCAATACGAAATTTGATTTGATTGATGAGACGCCACAGTTTAAGCGGTCCCTACGAAACATAAATCGAGGAAAGGTACACTGCATGAAACCCAGGAAACCTTGGATCCAGACGAAGCCCACAGGCTAAGTCCACTTCGAAGTACCTTTAATCACCGATTTGGAGACTAATGGTTCGAAGTCCTAATCCTGCCTGCGTGGAGTTGAAGCTAGGCGAAGGAGGGAGAGAGAGTGGGCGGATGGTTTGAGAAGGCAGGCCTCGGGAGGGACGGCGGCGGTAGGTTGGCAGTATGAGGATGAGAAACGGTGTACAGGAAGGCGGAATAGGCGGGGTGCGGTCCACAGGTATTTAAGATATGCCGTCCGCTTGTTTACAGACGAGATTTCCCCTCCTTTGTTTTTCCTTCTCAGTCCATCGATCCACAAATTAAAGTTCCCAGATGGATTTTTCCGGCCTCGGGGAATGGGCGTACGATGGAGATTGGTGTGATGGACCATTTCCGCGGCATAATAATAACTAATAATGAGCCAGAGGTTATATGGAGAGGGCTTTCACACTTCCACCCCTACTCCATCAGCTCAATATATATAATTATGTTCGAATGTGTTTATATTTGTGTCTGTGGTCGTGCATTTCTTGGGGAATGATTTCCGTAGTGCATACGAGCGCCATGATTCCTTTCTGATGAGGTTCTATGTCTACCGGCCGCCACTTTGTGAGAACTTCACTCGGGCGTAATGCGTCGTAGGCATGATTTCAATTCCATAGTGGATAAGCAATTTCTTTAGCATGCATGTAATTTTTCTCTAGGGCATTATAGTTTATCGCAAGTTCAATCTGCCGCCCCGGAGAGATCTGAAAATGCTCGGGTCCTAGACGGCAGTCTCTGAAAATGGTATTATTAACACAATTGTTGGTTTATTTTACCGCACGAGTCTTCGCACTCTCTTCATTATCATGTTTGGCGATGTTTCCTTAGAGATTGGAATGGTATCATCTGTTGCGGGTTTTAAGTACTCAATGGGATGCGGACCAATTCTTCACGCTCGTTTTATCGTCGACTCAATTTATCGCGGCATCAACTAATCACATAATAAAATCATCGCATTCCCAATTATTCATTGTAACACACGATAAGTCTGCGTTGCGATGTACTGAGAGCGAAGAATTGGCCCTCAAGGAAATGAGCGTGGAGTTATATGAATACTGCTGTCGACATTAAAACCATGTCTCCTCGTCATAATGTTTGCTTCCCTGTGTTGTGGATCAGATCAAATATGATGATGGTAGGATCAAAGCCAGCAATCATTCAGAGAGAGTGTCTACAAAGGGAACGAACATAAATGACCACTCACTACGCCCCCCAATGTCCCTCCCGCATACCTTTCTCACCCCCCACTGCCATTTGCATCCTTGGGTGGATCGCCAGGCTTATTTCCCGATCGCCTGTTCCCATAATTCGGTTCCAATCGCTTTATCACCACCTTTTCTCATCACCCAAAACTTCCATTAATGCTACATGGTTGCTTTCAAAATATTCCAAAGGAATTTGCGGGAAGAAAAACTTAGAGATATTCCATCCCTCTAATCCATTATCTCAGGGATATGTTGATGGAGTTGCCCAACTACGGGTTGAAATCGATTTTGACGCGTGCTTTAAACAACATTTTTTATGCCTGTAAATTTGTTGCCCCTCCCCGGACTACAACCTTGACGTGGTGGAAGGGCTTGTGCGTTCCGATGACCCCTAGAGCTGTGCTGGCGGGAGTAATAAAAATTGCTCCTGGTAGGGTCACCCATGCCAGATAGGTCGAAGGTTAGGAGCCAGACGAAAGGTAGTCCACGCAGCGTCTGTTCCTCAGTGAGGCGGCTGCAATGGCGTCTGACCCCAGTGGGGCGGCCAGTAAGTGATGGCGTCACGTTAAAAACACTATTGAGGAAGGCAACGGGAAACCACCTCAATTATCATTCCCAAGAAAAATATGATGGACAATAGAGATATTTTGAGTCCTGGCAACCACGGGGCTCGGCCCAATCGGCCGTGTGTCGTGCCCGGCAGCGGGGGAGGCAAGGCTTCCGCGGTCGTCATCCAACGAAACCCTTGCAAGGGAAAACCAGCAGCAGCAGGACAGAAGACGCAGGAGAAGAATACCAAATTAGTTAGAATAGGAACGTGGAATGTTAGGACAATGATGAGGACAGGGAAATTGGAGAATGTTAAGCGAGAGATGGAAAGGGGAAATATAGATATTTTAGGTCTATGCGAGGTGAGATGGAAAGATAGCGGGGATTACTGGAGTGATAAGTATAGAATAATATACAGCGGTGGGGACGAGAGCCAACGAGGGGTTGCCATAGTATTAAATGAAGAGGTAGGAAGAAGCGTAGTCAACATAGAGCAGGTAACGGATAGAATACTACTAGTGGAGATAAAAGCAGAACCAACGAACTTAGTTATTATTCAGGTATACATGCCACCGAGCAACCATAAGGAAGAAGAGGTCGATAGGATATACGATCAGTTAGAGGACATGATCGCGTGTGTTCCTGCAGGGAAACATTTGATAGTGATGGGGGATTGGAATGCGACGGTAGGCGAAGGAAGAGATGGTGATGAGGTGGGGGACTACGGTTTAGGCACGAGGAATGACCGCGGGGAGACAGCAGTTGAGTTCTGCAGGAGACAGAGCTTAGTCATCACCAACACTTGGTTTAGACACCACAAAAGACGCAGGTATACATGGAAAATGCCAGGTGACTCAGAAAGGTATCAGCTAGATTATATCCTGGTTAGAAACAGGTTTAGGAACAGTGTGATAAATTCGCACAGCTTCCCGGGAGCGGATGCGGACTCAGACCACAATTTAGTTGTTATGAAATGTAGCGTAAGTTTCAAAAAGATAAGGCAGGGGCGGCGAGTTAGAAAATGGAATGTAGAAGCATTAAATGGGTTGAAAAGGAAGGAATACAAACAGGCTGTAGAGAAAATCATGGAGGATGGTAAAGGGCTTAGTACTATCGAAGGCAAATGGGAAATGATCAAGAAAGGGTTGTCTAAAGCCGCAAAAGACACTATTGGAACCGTTAACGCTAAAAGGACTTGGAAACCATGGATCACGGATGAGATGATTACAAAGATGGATGAGCGGCGAAAATGGAAGAATATAAATACAGAATTAGGCAAAATGAAGTACAAAGAATTGAACAATAAATTGAGGCGGGCAACAAATAAAGCAAAAGAATCATGGTGGAAGACGCAGTGCGAGGATATGGAAAGTCTGCAGAGGAAGGGTGAAATCGGTGCGCTGTACAGCAAAGTTAAATCGTTGTCGGGAAGTAAGAAAGGAAGAGCTATGCTAACAGTTAGAGATAAGGCGGGTAAGGTAATAGTTGACGCAGGAAAGATCCAAGAGAGATGGAAGGAGTACATAGAAGAACTGTATAGTAAAGAACTCAGACCAACAAAGTTAGACATTGAAAAAGAAAATGACGTAGAGGAAGACAGCTTAGGTCCAGGCATACTAGACAATGAGATAGAAAGGGCATTAAGGGAGATGAAACTAAATAAGGCCGTGGGGGTAGATAAAATTCCCGTGGAACTTTTAAAATGCTTAGGAAAATGTGGGAGGAAGAGGCTATATGGGCTGATCCGTAGCATTTATAAGGAAGGAATCTGGCCGGAAGACTTTGTGAGATCAGTTTTAGTTCCTATTCCGAAAAAGGTAAAGGCCACGTCATGTGAGGACTATAGGACAATTAGTTTGATATCCCACGCGGCTAAAGTTGTTCTCAGGATCATAAACAAAAGGATAGAGAGTAGGGCAAATGATTACTTAGGGGATGATCAGTTTGGGTTTAGGAAGGGGAGAGGTACGCGTGATGCCATTGCAGTAATGAGATTATTAATCGAGAGGAATATAGAACACAACCAGGAGGTATTTGCCTGTTTCGTAGATTTCGAAAAAGCTTTTGATAGAGTGAACTGGGAAAAACTAATGAGTATATTGCAGAAAATAGGAATAGATTGGAGGGAAAGGAGGCTAATCCGCAACCTGTACATGTCTCAGACTGCTCAGGTGCGGGTGGGAAACGGGGAGTCAGGATGGGCAGTGTTAGGAAGGGGTGTAAGGCAGGGTTGCCCATTATCACCGTTGCTGTTCAACCTGTATGCAGAGGAAATGATCAAAGAGGCATGGGAAGAACTCGAGGTAGGAATGAAAGTGGGCGGGGAATTCGTAAAATCAGTTAGGTTTGCTGATGACCAAGCTTTAGTTTGTCACTCAGGCAAGGGGCTGCAAGCATTGCTGAGTGAATTGGAAATTCAGTGCGACAGGTATGGGATGAGAATCAATATTAATAAAACAAAGGTTATGCGATTTTCTAGAAAGAAAAAGGCTAAGCTTAACATTAAAATAGGAGGGCAAAAACTAGAGCAGGTAGAACAGTTTACGTATCTCGGCAGTGTTTTGGACCAACACGGTCAAAGTAGTAGGGACGTAAGGAGAAGAATTGCGCTAGGCAAAGAGGCTTTTAAAAGGAGGAAGGAGTTAATGACGGGGACGTTGAGTAAGGATGTTAAGAAAAGACTCGTAAAAACTTTGATATGGAGCGTATCTATGTACGGCGCGGAAACGTGGTCATTGAAGCAGGAGGATAGGCGTAGACTGGAGGCTTTTGAAATGTGGGTGTGGAGAAGAATGGAGAAGGTGAAACGGAAAGAGAAGAAAACGTACGTGCGTGGTATGGTGGGCGAACAGAGGGGTTTGTTGGGAGCAATCCTATGGAGGCAGGAAAAGTGGATGAAGGGGGTGTTGACCGGCAGTGGGATGTTGAAGACTGTGATAGAGGGTAGAATGTTGGGCAAAGGAGGAAAGGGAAGGAACAGGGTAGGGATGTTGGACGGAATGAAGGGAGGGAGAAAGTACTCATAGATGAAGAGGGACCTGATATAGAGTAGGATGATGGATTTTGTGTTTTGTTAGGAGTAATAAAATATTTGTTTGGTAGTTGTGTCCATCCAAAAACCTACCTTAACCGGTAGATTACCTTAAAAAAAAAAATTGTTGCTCACCCATTTATTTATTCGGTTCCTTTGCTCCGGATTTCGTACACTAAAGCGCCTTAGTTATATTATAATTCTTAACGTAAAGTTAAATTTGTGATATTTTTCATACATATTCACGGATATTTGCAGAAAATCAATCAAATCTCATGGCAGTTAATTTCTAAAACTGAGTTCCTCGATTACATGGCTATTAAAAAGAAGTCTCTGAAAATACTATTTCTTTAATAAATAAATGTATAAATTAACATCAACCGCAATCGAGTTCTAACAACTCCCGTTTCTGGTTTGGTATTATTTTTGCAAAACTTTGATGCTAAAAATACGCATAAGGAAATTGAGATAAATCAAAATAAATTTAAATATTATATGAAGAGGGAGGATGAAAATTTCAAGGGTCTAGATGGGTGTCAATCTAGGTTTAAAATAGATCTAGTACCTACCCTGGATATTCTTTATTTCCTACTTCTCTTGGCTCGGTCTCGTTGTTTTCACCTTATATTTAGTACCTATCACTCACTATTGTGATTGTCTATCTATACCCTGTCATTGTAGACAGAATACTCCGATTAATCTTTGAAAGAAGCATAGGCAAAGGTTTCCTTCCTAATAATATTTTTAAATAATGATCACCTAATCTTGGTGTATTGAACAGCATCAAGTTTCCTGGTGGTAGAAAGTCTGGAAAACAGACAGTTGTGATACATTCTCTATAGCGCTTGCTCCCTTTGGGGCCTCTGTGTAAGAAATTATTTTTTGTGGGGTCAAGAACTTGAAGTGAAATCATATAATAAATGATGGCAGGAATGAATTTTATTTTAATACAAGAAATTATCTCTTGATTTGGCGACCTAATCAATGTGTTTTTATTGATTACAGCCATTTTACATGTGAGCTCTACATGTTTCTCATGACTCACTTACCTCTTGGCTTGGATCGGTAACCGTTTCTCCAGCTGGAATGCAGGCGATACGGTATTCAATCCAAGCCAACTAACCAGATGAAACACGAAAAACACGAAGAATACTTCGTATCTACGCTTCTTATCACTCTTGAAAAACTATTGCTTTCGAATATGGTTATCAATAGATACTTTCATAATTCGATATAGCCTAAGGGCAGGCTCTAAACCCTCACACGATCCCAATAAAGATTCTAAATTATTTTCCTGAACTTTACTGACCCATCATTAGTCCATGTTAAAATATTACAGCCATGAACACCTAAACGAATGAGTATTTTAAGCTTGATAAATGAGCAATATACCGACAGGGTGGTTCACGTAAGAAAAGTATGCCTACATCGCGGTTCCCGTTAATATGCAAGTCGTTTCCAACAAACTTTAAGATTTATGTCATCCAACAATCCAGAAATTACGGTAAAATAAAATAGAATTCACAAGGAAAGCCATTTTATGTCACAAATATTTCCATTCAACATTTTATGGGAATGAAGTAACCCAAGAATAACAAAAATTCGAAGATGTCACTCTGTGAGCTCACGGTAGCCATATGCATTTGAAACGGTTGTGCTGGGGTAAAATATGTCGAATGACCTTATTTAATTACTGCTGCCAATCAGGCGCCAAAGATACACAGTTCCCACTCGGTAGAAAAAGATAAAACAAACGGGCTGTAGGCAGATAACCCCCTCGAGCTGGCCATCGGCGAGGGACCACTCCCATTCTTCAGATCTACCAGCCTCCTGCTCTGTGTGCCTAATAGAAAAAAAAAATTCTCCGAAATAAGCCCGGGGGAACTGCTAGCCTCTCCTCTTATCTCTCCCTCCCACTCCTTCTCGGAGCGAGACCATGTGTGGAAAAAATAAGACAGTGGAAAATGGACGCAAACACGCGGAGCAATGAGCTTGAGCTTTCATTAAATGGATGACGCGAACTCATTCAAGCTTTGGAGAGTGCGAGGGAGAGACAGAGAGAGTGGGGGGAGGGACTCAAACCGATGTGTGGTCCAAGAGCAAACATTCGGCCTTCCTACTATTTAATGTTCACTTCCACCGGGGATAAAGAATGCTATGTGGCGAGCGAGCCCTCCGGAGAGGACAGCCAATGAAGGAGTGGTCATTTTCCATCCCGCTTCATGTCTCTCTTTCTTCTGTGAATGCCGCCCCCCGCCTCCTTGGCTTTCCCTTTTGTTGTTGCTGAAGATGCAAACTCCGCTATCGACGAGGTTAGAGGGGTTTTTTTTGTTGGCCTGACGTCTCGCAATTTCGAGGACCTCGGCTTCAGGAAGTGGGGACGAATTCGTCTCATTCGAGTCGGGCTACATAAATAAAATCAACATCAATATCACGGGCGTCCCTCCCAGTCGACCGAAAATAAATGCTCGGACAAGGATAAAGAATAATTTTCGGATGGGTTAAATTATTTTTCACAATCTGTATCTATTTATATCTTTAAAATACATCTTATGTGCACTTAGCGAGGATTGCATTCAAATGCGCACTTTCATCGATGTAGATTCGTATAAATTCTTTCGATTAGATTGGAGTCAGTTCCTTTATATTTACAAATCTTTCTGAATGATTACGATTTAAGATTTCTTTGAAGGTTATTTGATATATTCTCTCATAGTTCGATTTGAGATTAGGTGAATCATTAATACCGACCCTTTAATATTCTACATTTAACTACAATTCGAATTGCCAAGTAAATATTTCAATTTTTAGGACGTTTTAAACCTTTAAAGTTTAAAGAGTTTCTAGTTACCGATTTGTATAACTTAAAAACAGAAAAACTGAAGGTCGCCCTCCGCCAAAGAATTAATTAAATATATCGCTTTATTTAAAGCCAACTTTCATAAACGTTAGCAAATAATGTAGCTTAATTATTGGCATTGGAAAATTAATCCAACAGCACTAAATTTAAGCCGATATTGATATCATTTTCATCTTAATCTCCCAAAAATCACGGTCAGTGTATGTGCTTCGAAGTAATTTTGCACCTTGGTCCCGATCCTCTTGAAAGAATCGTCCTGGAATTAAATCTTAAAGAATTTGCTTTTCCCGGCTCCTTGCCTATTAATCAATCCGCTCGTCAAGAGCTGATATGATTCCTTGATATATTAGCAAAATTTGTGACGGAGGCTACACACAAATTAGCCCACACGTCCGAAGGCACTATAAAAAAAAGTCCGGGGAACCCCTCCCCCTTGCATTCTGAATATTATTCTCAGCGATCGGGCGAGCGAAGCGGAGCTCGTTTGGACGCTCACCTATTTGGAAAGGGGCCAAAAATGTTCCACGAGTAGAGAGGAAGGACAAGAGTTAGGAGGGGAGACGGGAGAGAAAAAGAAGAGGAATGGCACAGCTAGAGAATTGCTAAGGAGTGTAGACAAGACCGACTGTTCTAATTATCCCATAGAGCAGTGCAATGTTATCATGTATCAAATTCGATTGCGACATACATGTGTTGACGCATGACGATGTAGAGGCTTAAGTAACATGAGAGATCGCTTTGTCTAAATGTGATTTTGCGTTTTATATTTTGATTTTGCGATATTCCATATCCAACATCAATCCTCAATAAAAAAATGTTTTAGTGATAATGATAATGCGTACTCAGTCCAAAATCATTTCATGAAATTCGATTTCGATATGGTCCTGAACGAAGCAGAAGGAGGGTGAAGAGTATCGGCATGCCGTAAAAGTGTCGACAAGTTGCGGAGCGCTAATGTAAATGCGATATGCGATGTGAATACGATATGAAATATGTTGTCGTCCATTTACATCGCACTTCGACGTTCAAATTCGATCGTTGCTGAGCCCCCTTACTCCACTTCCCGACCTCACCCATTCCCCGCCAGAGTTCCAACTTCCACTCCAGCTCCAGTCCTCCATCTCTCTTTGCTCCCGTAACTTCCGCCTATCGCTAATCTTGACGCCCATTGAAATCTCCCGTGGCTTGGGCGGAGCAAAGATCTTTTCTGCGGCTCTCCTTCCTCCCCGCCACTCCCCTCATCCTCTCGCGTTCCCCGTGAGCTCTCCGCCTTTCCGACCGTCTGTCGGCCGTTTCCCTCCTCCTCCCTCCGCTTACGCACTTTCTGATTGTGATCGCTCCCCCTCCCTCCTTCCCCAGCCATCTACCTCCCGGCCCATGTAATTCGGCGTCCTCGCAATATCTCCCATCTTGGTTGTCAAGAGTTGACTTTCTAAAGTTACCAACTCGCCCCCAGTCATTTTTAATAAGAAGTTTTTTTCTCCCTTCTCATTTTATTCTCTTTTCCCTTACCCCAGTCACTTTCCACCTCTCTATATCTCGTCTTTCTTTCTCTCTCTCTCTTTCTCTTTCACTCACTCACGCCACGAGCAGCGTGAGCGTGGCGCTTTCATCCCGCTGGTAACAAATGCACGCTGACAGCCCTGAATTAGTACAAATGAATTTATCACTAAATTATCCCTGATGGCTGTTTTGTTTTATAACTTGTGGTTTTTTTTCTGGGATCCGGTTGCACTACTCTCGTGAAGTTTTCCTTAAAATAGAACTGAGGAATTTCACGTTGCTTTATTTTTTCATATAAAATGTTTATCAAATGAGGTACGGAAAACATTTGTCTCGATTTCGCTAGGTTCATTTTCTTTCTGCCGTAACCTATTAGTTCCGAATAAAATCAGTAATATGCATTATATTTACATAAAATCATTATAAGCGAATGGTGACATTGAGTTTATCAAGTGTGTTTTTAAGAATTTGAATATTTACTATCGTGTATTTTTTCTCCCACAGTTGACTGTCCCCTAGGTGCAATGCATCGTCAATCTATGAAGTGATCATAATTAAATGAAACGAAGGTTCACAAAAATTTCTCCTCAACGTTCAATTCGGATTCTTCTGATCGCATTTATGGTTTAGAGATGAAAATTTATATGGGACGTCTAACTGTAATGCCGAAAGAGCAATAAACAAGAGAAAATGCCTTTATTTAATGGCCCTGTGTGAAAACCTTGAGTGGATTGTGAATATAAATACAGTCCTTCGGATATGAACTCCATGACAGAAAAAATTGTTGACTTGGTTTTTGTTGTAAGCCAGTGTAGCTATGTCAACCGGATTTCAAATATATGCTCGCAGGCCCATAGTCAAATGGTCATACACTTGGCTACCACGCTACCCAACAAATATTCCAAGAATTTACGAGACAAGTGTTACGCGTTGAGGAGCTGCTAAACAAAGAATGCTTAAAGTAAAACAGAGCTTATTTTTGAGTAACAGAACTTATATTTGAGTAAATGGTATAACAGAACTTATTTTTGAGTAAATAAGGAAGTTGACGAAATGTTCGGGAGAAACTTTTCGGTGACTCTGAATCTGAATTACCCGCGAAAATTGAAGTGGTGTAATACTTGATGAAGTTCGTGCGGAAGGAGACCTTTTGGCGGATTTGGGCAAAATATGACCGGCAAAGGTCTGCCCGCCGAAAAGTACATACACGCTCCTCAAAACGTACAAATTTCAAAATTGCAACTGGCCAGCTTGCCAAGGTGCAAGTAATTGGTCCTGTTAAAAAACTGTTTATCTTGCACAGTGTTGTCAAGGGATATCTCGGGGCGGATATTGTTTCCTCGTGAGTCGGACAAAGGAAGTTGCAGGGACCTGGAAGAGAAAGAGTGCGAGGTGCTTTTTCAAAAGGCGTGAAGGAAGCGAGCCGGCTTCATGAGAGAGAGAGAAGGAAGGCGGTCGAGACGGTGCGATTGGTCGCTGGCGAAGAGGACAGGTGACTGTATGCTGAGGGACGGATCGGGGAGGAAGTGGGACATCTGAGAACTCACTCAGACGTCGTAAATTCCACAATGCGAGAGAATGAAGGATGGCGATGAAGGAGAGGGGCGGAGACATTGAAAGAGGGAGGAGGAGGATGGGGGGGGTTCAAAGTCAGGTGGGGTGAGAAAATGGAGGGAAGGGGGAGAGAATACGCCGCGTGAACCAATCAAAAGTCGCGGGAGGAGAAGGTGCGGGGCGTCGCAGTGAAAACATCGTCGGGAGGTAGTAATGTCTCAAAGGGTTATGTAGATAAGGGCGCCATACTTGGTATTCATCCAGGGAGAGTCCTTGGGGAGGTGTGTGGGGGAGTGGGGCGGGAGGATGGGTACGGGCGGAGGGAATGAAGCGGAGGAAAGGGGCGGGGCACCGAACGACGCATGCACTGCACCGCCACTGTGTGCACAAGGAATAAAATGAGCACTAACGAAGCGAACAAACAAAATACAGCAATTTTCCGTCGTTCCTGAAATTCAACGGCGGCGAAGGATGCGTGTACGATTGGAGTGAAGTGGAGGAGGGTGCCGAGGAGGGGAGGGGATTTAGGAAAAGGTGAGTGCCCTGAACTATAAGAGTTGGGCTCAATAATGCTATCAGCAGGAATGAGGACTAACTGCTTCGTAATAATGTCATCGTCACCACGCCATGAATTTGTTCTTTTTCCTAATTACGCGAAATCGGCATATAACACCGTGAGACCTGGGCTAATTGTTGCTAGTGTGTATACATATATGTGTTTGTGTGTGTGTATATATATTTATATACATATACATATAAATGTATTAAACATATTAATTAACCCGAAGGTCAGTTTGGCATTCACCCAGTACTAAGCCCAACGGTGAGTAATATTGGAACATCAGGATAGAAGGGGCAGTTCCTTTCCCTTTGCCGGTAATGGTTTCCCAGGCAGATCTGTTACCCGAAAAATCACATAGCTTGGGTGGAGGCTTACCCGGGAATCGAACCAGGGCCCCCCTATCATTAGTCCAACGCTCTACCCCATGGACTGCTAAATATATTTTATTAAATATTTATATTATAGGTGTATATATACATACTTTATGTGTGTTTGTATATATTTGTATATTGTACATATATGTGGATATTAAAATATACATTCACATTATACTATATATATACATATATATATATATATATATATATATATATATATATATATATATATATATATATATATATATATATATATATATACTATATATATATATTCGCACTTCCGTTTCGCTTATCAACAATAATCGCTAGCGACATCGAAGCTTTTGCTCCTTTGGGTGTGATAGAATAATCTTAATGTTCCACTGATTTTTATTTCTCACAAAATTTAAGAATTTGTGATAATAGAAAATGGGATAGAATTAGTTTATAATAACTAAACAGAATGTGTCAGGAGAAAATCTTAAAAATACAAGCTTTTATATCAATAATGATGGAGGAAGGACGTGAGCGAATGCTTGGAAGTGGTGGACGGGTGGATTCTTAGCATTTACCGTAGTGCGCTCAAATGAGGATGCCCAAGGAACAAGTATCCGGGAAGTTATACAAGCATGAAAAATGGTAACATTGCGATCATCTATTTTCCGATCCACTGCATGCTGTCCTGATTAGATTGATTCATCCAACCGTCGCCAGGGTTTGATGAATCAATGAGGTATTATCCCTCTTACCAGTAAATCAAGGGTAGTAAATACCTCTCCTCAATATTTCTGGACACGAAATATAATGACTTACTTGTTTTTAGGTTTTCAAATTAATTGTATAAGATGTGAACGAATTGAATGATATATTAATGGAAAATTAGTATAAATCTGTAAAAATGGGCAAGGCTATAAAAATAATTGAAAAAGAAAGTAAAAATAGGATAAAGAAATGGAATAAAAAAATCGGCACCAAGTATATCGGTCGCAAAGGTAATATATATCCCTTAAAGAAAATTAATTCAATTTTCCCTGTCCCCTCATTCACACCTGATATCTAAAAACTAATACTTTTTACTATAAATTTCCACATTTCCTTTTCATGGTGAAATCGTTTAAATATTTATCTCCCTGTCCTGGGTGCGTCCGTGAACCCTCGTCCCGAAAACGTCACGCCAACGTCTACGAGAAACATCTGAGCACACGGGAGCAATTGCGCATACACTCGTCGCTCACCACGGCATCCCTTATTTGGACATACTTACACACACGTGCGGGACGAAAACTCTGGGTGTAGGAATTTATTTCGTCGGTGTTTTTTTCTCCACCATCGAAACGTAGATGATGGAGAGTGCCTCACAGATAAAATCACAATCGAAAACTCCGTCCGCTGGGTGTCAGATTTGGGAATGGGATTACCGTCTCAATTATTTTTTTCCGGGTCGATAGAAAATTAACTCAGGCTGTTCATATATTTCCCGCCGTTGAAGTTATTTATGTTTGGCCCGCAACAGGTGGGTAGGATAATTTAGGGAACTTTGAGGAGACGGAGAGAAAGTATTAATTCGTCTGAACTTTCTATTCTATTCTGACTTTCCATTCCGCCATCCTTTGTGGCTCCCGACTGCGATAAGGAGGGGATTCCGCGAAATGTCATTTCTCGGATTCCGATTAAAATAGTGATAGGGCACTCAAGGTTAATTCTATGTTTTATTTTTACTTAAACCAGTGGGAAGAACATGTGTAGAATTTCAATGCGTTCTACGTTCAGTTATCACATTTCGTTCAATGCAAATGATTGGCATATCTCCATTCATGATTAAATTATTAAAATGTACGATCTAATTCATCAATGGAATAATGATTAAAAGTCGTAAGGGACTAAAACAACGAGCTTAATAACCGTGAAAATCAGGACGCTTAAAGAATGTAATATTAAACATACCGAACTCAATTATCCGCATGCATTAGTTTCGTAATCAACGACCATGATGAAACCGTTTAATGATGTCGTTAAGTACCACATTGACTTTTAATTAAATATTGATTATAAAGTGATATTTAATTACTTAACTCCAAAATATTTCCTTGGATGAACTATGTGAACCTTTAATGTGTTCGTATTATATTTATTTGATTGATTTTCCAATCGCTATCTCCGGCTCTATGGGTAGAATGATTTATGATTTGATGTGTTTGCCAATGACTACAGTAGTGTTGGGTTTACATGAAGGGGTAACACAAAATATATTACCTGAATTTTCAAACGTCTGGCATGCTAATTTAAAGTGACAGTTCAACCTGACAGCCAGCTCGAAGCATTTCTTAGTGAAGCCAATTTGATTATTCGCTGATGACACCTCGAGGAGATCTCAATATATATTTCAACACATATTTCTATTTCTTTTTTAATTATCTAGGGATAGACTGGTTAGCTCATTTCTAGAAAACTTTTAATAATAAATAAAAACATACTAGCATAAGACTTAACCTCAAGTATTGTCAGTGAAATAAATACTCCAGCCACCAAACCTAGGGATTTTAGGATAAAAGGCACAACGTAGAGTAGCTACATGTTTAGGAAGCTGTTATTTACATTGGAAATGAAAAAATCAATATGTTTCACTCCGGCTACTTTAGGATAGCCGAGACCTAATTCATAATTTTCATTCTCCTTTTTTGAAAAAATCAAACATGCATGAATTCATCTGAACCTGAGCTAAATTAGTGTGTTATGATCTTATCATGACTGATAAAATAGATACCACCGCAGGGAAATGGGCTTCCTTGCAAAGAAGTGCATCTACGTCACAAATTATATTACTACATGTATTATTACATTACTACGTGTTTACGCTTATTTACCCCTTCACATTCTTATCTAGAGGTCTCAAAACATGAAATATCCATAAACCTAGTTCATCAAGCTACTTATTATCCATTTGACAGAATAAGAAGATCAGTGGATGGGTAATATCTAAATACTACGAGTATTATCACTCGATGCAAAAAAAAAGATGAGATGAACCGGAGACATTGCATGTATAATGAATCCATCATATTTGGAGTTAAATAAATCGGCTCTACTTTATGCTTGATATACATTATGACCTATGTATTTGGAGGTGACGATTTAAGGCTATAAAAGCAGTAACATTCATTAAACGCAACGCTTGCATGGGAGAATATAAAACCTTGGGTTATGACAGTGGAACACCAGCGGGGAAGACTATAATATATGCGCGTTTCGAGCGCTTCGGAAAGTTGAAAGATTAAGATCTTGATATGTACCTAAGAAATCGCTTTCTGGAGTAGCGGGGATATGTTGTTGCACCATTCCAAGATTATTCTTGTGTTTGTTCTTGGCTGGCGGGCCACTCGCTTCCCCTCTTTCTCTCTCTTCTCCATTCCTTCACTCTCTCATAATCACTACGCTAACTCCCTCCTCTTCAGTCCGTCACGCCTACCCTTCTCTCTCTCTCTCTCTCGCACACACACTCCATCTTCACGATTCTCCATTACCTGCGGGCGCATGCAAGGGCATTCACAGCGAATTTTTTTGTAGTGTTTACTGTTTCTCCGGCCGTGGCTCATTTTTGACCACCGCGATGATGGCCTTCCGCTGCATCGTGACATATGCATTTCACGCCTGAACCCGCCAGGCCATTGGAAAAATAAATAGGGGGAGATTTGTCTTGCTCCTATCTCGGTAGTTATACCAGTCATTCAGCGGGAGATGATAGTCATGTGGACTAATAGGGGAATGAATGAATTTTCCTAGCTTTTAAATTAGCACTTTCACAGTCCGCTACGTCGTTGTATCTGTTAACGTTATATTTAGTAACGCCATTGGTCTTTGCTCATCTGTTGAAAGGCAAAATTTTGCCAAGCCATTAGCTAGGCTATTCAAAATTAAATATTACTTTGATAAATAAAAGCTAAGGAGAGCATTTTAAGCAATTATTATTTCGGACATAATTTACTAACTGATTACAAAGAAGCGTCAACACTAGTTCCCGTATCGATAAACCCTCTTCATTTCACAATTTCTTGATCGTGCTCCCCATTTCATAACTTCACTTTGCAGAAATGAAAATTTAAAATTTCATATGGGAATTTTAAATGTGAACACCACGGAGGTCATTAGGAAATCATTCTTTTTGGTTATTTGGTATACTGAAGGTTGTCTTATCCTGAGTATTTATTTCACTTAATTTTCAGAAACTTCCAAACTCCAGTGTGGAATGAGGGAAATGTTGCAATGGCAGTGTCTCTTGTAAGCTTAACGCCGTTGATTTCGTTCCTAATTGGGCATGATAAACTCTTTAATTCGTCATCAACTTTCAGAACTTAAAATTTACAAAATTTTCCACTCGGCGGAGTTCTTTCGAATGATGAATTCTTCTGGACTACGAATGTGGCGTTAGCAATGAGCAGATAAATCTTTGGGATATTAACCAAGTGAGAATGTTATGAACGGTTGCACAAACATTACGAGTATGTAGTAATTTACGCAACAGACGAACTTATGAGTACTTATTCAATATGCGAATATTGACAGGGAAGCGCATGAAGTGATTTCTCCTATAAATATTTTGTTTTAGTCGTGTTTATGATGGACCACCTTTCGAAAAATATCAAAGGTTTTGTAATGCATGCGCGTTTGTTCAACTTTTGCTCCAATAAGAAGATATGTCATCATTTTTATTCCTATACCATTTCAGATAAGGGTTTGAGTTTTTGATATCCTCCGTATTGTCCGTGTCAATTACGCTTTCATTCGAATCAACCCTTAATGTACTATGTTTACACTTATTAATTTCTCGCGTGACCGTGAGCTCCGTCGCCCACTAACCCAGACACCAAGTTCGTCCACCCTTCGAGGGTGTACGTGAACTTTCCGCCGAACCCCAACTGCCAGGTGTTTTTGTTACCTCCTTTTCCTCCCTCTCCGCTCACTCGTTCTCATCCATCCTCCGTCAGCATTCATTGTCTCTCCATCTCCATTTTTTCCCTCAATTTTTCCACCTCTCTCTCTCTCCGTCCTCCCTTCTCCTTTTTTGCCCTTCGTCATGTCTCCCTTCCCAAAATGTTTACCCCGGCGGGTCGCCCGACATGGTCCATTCGACGCGAGATGGAGACGCTTTCCACGAAACCTCACTCCTGTGTGTAAATAATGCGCCTATTTGGCGATTGTTGTGGGCGTCGTATCGGCGGCGGCCCTTAAGGGAAGGAGGCCAAGGCACACCCATGCCCATAATCCTCCTCCCGTCTGCGACGAACCAGCCGACACTCAATACAAACGAATGCAGGAATTTTCGGTGGGAGGTCGGCTGGCGTCTGGGACTGGGGAAATTAAAAGTTTCGCCTTAATTCACTGCCGCCACAGATCCAGACCTATCAAGGGCGCAATCTCAAGTGTTTTAGTTCTTTCGTGCGCAAGAGCTTATGCCGATCTAAATTTATTCAACTTCTATTATCTGCGGCGATTTATCACGGGAGGACTCGTCCTTAGAGATGTGATTGAGGGAGATGGATTCGCATTTGAAAAACATGAAGTCAGCCCATCATAATGTGGACTCCTATCGATCACTAAATTACTTTTCTTGGTGAAATGCATTATTAGGTCGATTTATTAGTTCCGTAAAAACTCTCAAGTAATACAGGGATAGAGATATTTATATATTGCGGCATCAGTGTAAAATCTGTCATTATTCGTAATTGTGGCGGTTCATGCTCTAACAGTCAGTGTATATCCAGCCTTGCGATGAGTAAACTTTTATTTTCAAGTATTCGATTTCGAAATTCGGTAGGTAGATCATCGGAGACTAATCTCCCTGCCTGTTAGATACAACCACCTCGCTGTCTCCATGTGACCGTGAAATAGGAAAACATTGATCATCCTACAATTGGCATTTAGAAATTGGAATGGAACAGCGTCGTGTTTGAAAACAGTTGAGCACAGAACAGTTTTGATGCCCACTGAAAACAGTAAGTCCCATCGCTACGTATTCGCGCAAGGCAGACGGCAGAGTCTCCTCATCCAAAATGGGTCGGTTCCGCAGATGAAATCCTTCGCTGACCCATTTCCGCTCTCCTCCTACGCCCTCCTTACCACATCCACGGACTCCGGGGGGTCTTTCCAGTTAATGCTGTATTTTTTTTAACAAAGTGTACGTCTCCCCCGCATTCCTATATAGAAAGGGGATGACTGAAGGCGTTCCTTGGCGTGAGCATAAGAGAGGAAATTAGGAGCCATCATTGGTGGTCGCAGCTGAAATATACCGCTTGGCGGTTATCACTATCGCCTTTCGTTATCTGGACTCTCTTATCCGGATAGGGTCGGGATGCTATTGTTGACGGGACTGCAGACCTAAGCGTTTTTCGAGCATCATCTCTCTCTCGAGAGTGAACGAAACACAACTTTGCCCGAAGACGCATCATGATGCGCAAGTGACACTCGCAAATGAAATCTTTCATACAAACTCCAGATGATTTTGAGAGCTGACATTTAGTGTTGATTCCACGAAAATTCTTTTAAATAATAATTCATTTTCTTTCCCCCACTTGAATGTTGCTCATTTCAACCTGATCGATGGATATTCCCTGGAAGGGTGACAGACAGAGAATATAATGTTTTGGAGGTATAAACCGACTGGTAGAATAATTTTGAAACGCCTCATTTTATTTCAAAGCCGTCCTTATATCATGCCGGTTCAAAAACACTTTTTTAATTAACCAGTGCTCCGGGGGAATACTAAAGAATTTCAATTAAAATATAACACGAAGATTCATATTATCAACTATTAATTAAGATTCATTTTAATAACCTGTTATACACGTGTACGTTCATGGAGATGTGCATCATCAATCAATATTAATTAATTTGCGCACATGAATGGGTTTCGTTACAAGAATACTTATGTCCTATCTTATTATTTATGTGAAATATTGCTGAATCTCGTTATTGTCGTTAAGTATCCAATTAACACAGTCAAATCGCTTGGGGATAAAGTGTCAGGCTTTGCTAACGGGAACATATTTTGCACGAAAGACTTTACTGGTCAGTGGCTTTTATCGACAGAAACAAACAAGTCGCAAGTGTAATCGCGTGGCAAGGAGCAAACGTAAATGAGCTCCTGATACTTTCTGTAAAATTGGTTTCAATTTCCTGCGTCATTCTTGCGTAGCATATATTTCAATTTAGCACCAATCTTTTTTTAATAACGTCCATAACTTAAAAGGAGTCCGAGAGCTCTTTTATTACAGAGTAGCTTAATTATACGGCGGGTTCTTTTTTATTCTTTGACCAGGAAAGCGCCTTGGCTCGTTCTTTTCAGAAATAAACTGCGAAACGAGCATTTATCAAAAGTATAACGACCTATTTCATTTCTTTTTGTCTGAAAAAATTAAATGATTGACTGGTCCCGCTCTCCCGTGGCCATTCAGAGCACGTTTAACGCCTTCTTTTAGATTCTCGGATCTAAGGCGCTGTTGCAGATCTTATTATGCATCGCAAAGAGGTCGGGAAAAACGAACGAGCTCGGAACTGGTTCTGTCTTTTTTTTGTACTTCCCGTCACAGTCCGATCCAATGACATTAAGGAGGCAAAATAAAGGGAGCGCGTGCGGCGAGGGAGGGGGGAAGGAAAACAAATGGATTCAGGATTGGTGTGAGGGAGGAAGGAGTCGGGGTGAAGGAGATTAAGAAGGAGGGGGGTGAGTACCGCCGGAGACAAGAGGGAGGAGGCTGTGTGAGGGGGGAAGTACTCAAGGACAAATTGAGCTTCTACAGTCTCCCCTCCAAGGTAAAAACCGGCGACCAAAGGGCTGAAACTATTAAGGAAAAATAAATGGAGGCACATGAAAGATGAAACCGGTGGGATTCGATAAACCGAGCTTTCCGTTATTCGCATCCACCGCTCACACACGCACTCCTCGGTGCCGCAATTAAATTTTCTCCGTTTTGTAACGCTGGGCACGTTTCGCGTCGGCGCGTCAGGTCCACTCGTGTTGTGGAGGCGTCTGACACGCGGGGCACGTACTTACTGGGCCGGCAGCCGCAAGGAGGTTGTGTTTTCGCCAAAGAATTGCGCTTTTGTCGGTAGTTCCGAAAGAGAATTTTTCAGCTGGCAGTCAAATATTCAATCACCTGCCTTAAATTTCACGCTAGCTTGCAAGGGAGGAGGGTGTGGAAACAAATAGCGTGAAATCGAAAATACGTCCACATACGCGAGGATCTTAGCAATTAGGGCCAATCTTTCAAGGAAATTGGGACTTAGCAATCTCATCAACAGCATAATCCTCCACAGCTCACACCAATAAAATTACTCTCGAGTCCCTTCATAACTTCTGTTGGGTCTCTATGGCCTTAAGCAGCAAGGATGGCAACTCAGATGCAGTGAAATGAGATGGCTGTAAAATCTACCCTTAGGCGTAAGTTACGCAATTGAGTCGAACAAGAAATTAGAATATCTGGGTTATTCTATCTACGCGCACACACATCTAGATAATTGAATGCATTAAAATATGAAATTGATATGTTTATCAATCAAGTGAATTTATTTGCTCGCTTACCCATGAAAGTCGTATAACCCTTTAACTAGGATTCTTTATCAAGGACATATCTGAAGGATTCGGAAATTAAAGTTATTTCAATATCTTAGTATCCCTTGAAGGCAACGCCTTTAGCATCTCTATCACTGCAGAGGAACGAACGAAACAATTGTTCTATAAAATGAACGATATAGCATGCATTCTATTTTGTTGACACCCATGTTTTCTAGACGTTGTTTTAAACTTTCTTAGAGGAATTTTTAAAAAAATAGAAAGAAAATAACGCCAAATTCCTATACACTTCCAGGAATATATCCTGCAGTACCTTTTTAGTTATGAACACAAGGTCTTGCCACACATTGATGTTTGCAAACTTGTATTTCTGTATGTATACTTCATTGCAGGATAGGAAATAACTCAGATAGGCGTACAAAGAGTGGCAACTTGCTTCCGCTTGTGATACGACAGTGGAATCAAATAATATCACACCTTTCGTAAAGGCATAACATAGCTAAAAAATACTCTCATTACTAAGCAGTCAAGGAGTTTTAGATTGGTAAAAATTCTTTGAAATAGGCCATATTATATGACTAAGTAATTTGGTACGGTAATAAAATGTTTAACAGATATGCGTATGCCTGTTCTTCTAGTCTACAAATGGAGATCCGTAATTAAAAATTAACTTCGCATTTTCCACACTGTCCATTGGTGTGGCACAATACGTTCCATAGCACTAGCATTCTGTATTGGTATATACAAAGCCGTTTAGAAATTACGGGTATCCATTATTTCCACAAAGTTAAGATCCTATTTCATGCTGACACAAATAAGTTTATAAATAGGGAGTCAAATCTGCAATAACTCCTAAGAATTACGATTTTATTCTGACTCCCGGCATCCAGTTGACTATAATTAAAATATATGTTAACTTCTGAATAAGCTAAGTAAGATTGTGGAAGCTATTTTAACCAACACCAAAGTCCTCATCAAATCGTGTCCCTCACCCCAGTTGAGCAAACAAAGAGCCTGCTGGACATATTAGAAGTGTTTCTGCCGCCATACTTCATATCTATCATGATGTCAGTAATTTTACGGTTCCGCTATTCACTCGGTTCTAAATTACATTTAGAATAGTTACCCCCGCCGAAGTTGAGCGTAGGACACAAAGATTTGTACTCTTACTTCTCATATCCGAAAATTACGAAGAAAGAATTGAAACCGTGTATAGAAAGCACTTGGATCAAAACCAGGAGGTGACACCATGTTTCGGGGATGTCACTCTGTGTCCGAAGAGGCCATGCCTTCAATTTTATGCGAGGAAAAAACTTTAGTGTTGCCTACCGTGTAGGTATCACCTTACTGATCTCTCTCTCTCCATTGCATTCCTAAAAAGAACTGGCTCCTTTATGTTGACGTAGGTTAGTAAACTGCCTTATCATGGTATTTACGGTTTCATGATAATTTCAGGCGGCCTTCTCTTTCTCATAGAGCTTTCGGTGTTCCTTTTATTCAGTATTTAGTACCAAGAGAGTCAGTCTTCAATTTTATCAACGAAAAGCTGGTAAATTTAATCACCTCTTCTACACAGAGGACTCTGTTGGCTGGATAGTTCCTTAGGATCTCTAAATTGGTAGAGAAAAAGATCAGTTCAAGAAAGAATAAATAATGACCTACACCCAATCTATTTCTCCTTTTTCATGTTTGCTAGAGCTAAAATACTTCCCTGGCGTTACGGTTTTTTTCTTCATTTTTGCACTAGTCTAAAGGAGTCGGTATTGTTTATGTGTCTATATATATATATATATATATATATATATATATATATATATATATATATATATATATATATAGCACTTTTTGAAAGTCTCACGGACGTGAATAATAATGTATAACACTTAGCACTAGTGGACACAGACAAAAACACAGAAACACACAAAAAAGAGACTCACTATTTTTCGAATTTTCGGTGGTCGTGATCACCTTTATCAAGGAAGAGAGGGACAGAGTTCTGTCCCTCTCTTCTGGACTTGGAAATAACTATGCTAAATATGCGAAGAACTAGAATGAAATGTAAGCAACTGATAATTTTCATCATTCTTCATTACACTCTGGGATGATTTACGGTGATGATCACATCTGGAATATATTTTTAAATTTCTATTTGTTGGGCTCAAGGAAATTCTGGGATATATGCACCGTTAAAATGTGGGAATAGTGTATTTATTTACAGTTTGCACGGCTGTTGAATTACAACGGGCGGTGAGTCACAATCAATAGGGTAACTTAAAGGGTCCACAAAATACGAGCAGTTCATTTTTGTGTTTGGAGATGATATAGTCAGAATGCCCAAAGATAACCATAGTAGAAAGTTCAAGAAAAAATATAGGTACCATTTAAATCTCAAGTCTAAAAGCAAGCGTTGAAATTAAAGGGAAAAGTAATGAAGAAGAGAATTCTTTAATTCCACATTTTACTCAAAATGCGTTGTAAAAATATTTTCAGTAATTAAGTGTCTCACTTTATCCCCTTGTCTATAAATAATCGTATCCGAAGACAAAACATGAAAGCATAAAAACGAGTACCTACTATTTTGAGCGATCATTTCGGCCGTCATTTTATAAGATGAATGTTCATTGAGTAGTAAAGTAGATTAATTATTCCTTCGCTTAACGATAATCTATCATTCGCTTTCGCTTGATATCAATAAAGTTGTCTCCATAGAAATGACTCCCATAAAAAGTAGGATACCGTCAAGCGAAGGATAGAAAGAGAAGAAAGACGTAGCGTAAGAGAGATGATTCGCCTCCGTGTGAATCTCCCTGGCGCCGTTAATCAAACGAAAAGAGACAAGAAACGCATGAGATGAGGAAACGTTTCCTTCGAATCAGAGAAATGCAAAACAGACGCCGTATCGTTGGCGCCAGGATTGTTTTAATTGTGTAACACATTCATAAGAGCCCATATTTAAACCGCATCATAACCGCAACCGGGGAGGAGTGAATGAATACGACATATTTGAAGAGATTATTCATACAAGAGTGTGAAAGATACTTTGTGCCCAAGAAAGCCGTGGAAAACTCATAAATGCTACGTAAGCAAGGGCAAAACGTGCTAAAATAGTGTTCTTATCAAAGGCATGTCGGTTTCATGAGACAGGGGTGGACAAATCCTTCGCATATTTGGATTTTGAGTGCTCCGTCCTCAAATTACGTTTCGCGGCGTGAAAGAATTTTTTTGTAGCAAGAACCGCAGTCAGCAAACAGAAATCCTTTGGCTTGTGTGAGAAATAGAACCGGCGACTTTCAATAAGACTATACTGCCAATGCTCCAACTCAGCCGTCTCCCGCAATCGTGTATATATTATTAGAAAGTACAGCATCAGAATCGATCTTATTTACATGGAATAGGTGCACGAGGAAGGAGAACCTGCAAGTCGGGTATAGTCCGAGAACTTTACTCCGACTCGCGAAGATGCCACGAAATATATCATGAACTAACGGAATGCAATTTTTAGACCCTTCAAAGTACATAGATAGATAGATATATGTAGATGGATAGACAGTCGTCTTTATTTGGAGGCGAGATTGAGACTATGGAGCCTCTTCTACCTCCTAACCCCTAAAGTACATAGGTCCCGCATTGAACTTAATTCCGACAGCAAAATATTTTCACTCACACGTTTCTCGTGTCTAACGTTTCCTAAATTTTTAAATTTAGAATCCCAGTTTTGAAGGCTAGGATATAGGATGAATGGTTCAACTCAAGAAGCGTAAAAATGACTGCAACAGGTGTTAAAATTCTTTCGGCATCATCCATTGTCCCTGGTACAATGATTTGTATACTAAAATAAGTTGATTAAAGTCTCAATGGATATAATCAACTGCAGATATAATATATTATAGCACAAGTGATGCCTCATAAAATCAAATATTCAACTCCGTGAATGAATATGCTTTAGGTTTGTGACACGTGATGAAAAAAGTTTAATCTTCTTCAATGTGCCATTGAAAAGTATTTAAAACAGCAAAATTTAACGGCATAGAATTTTCAATAATTTAGATATATAATTAGGTGATACATTTTAGATTATGGAACTTGCGATTGAAGAGCTCGGAATTTATTATTGAATTTGATGCTAAATGATATTTTTCTCGTAAGTTCCTACATTTCCTTACTAAAGAATTAGTTGTTTGCGAGTGACCATCACTTATTAGGCCAAAAAAGTGAAGATATAAATGCCAACGGGTACTGAAGTTAGATGTAGTATTCCAATATTCCGCTAGCTTTGCACGTTTTCCGTTCGCAGTTCCGTTTGTAGTCGGTAAGTTAGCTTAAAAAGAAGAGTAAAAGAAAGGCCGACTTTTTACTGAGTAGACGGAGAATGAGAAAAAGGAGGAGAAACACACGTGGAAAAATATTCGGAGATGCAGTGTGGGCGTGAACGGAGGTCAGAAAATCACATCAGAAAGACTTAATGTCATGGATGAATATATATTCTAGGAAAGGCAAATGGGAAAGCATGTAGATGCTGCGTGTCAGGAAGGGCTTGAAAAAATTTTAATACAAGTAGAATCATTACTCTTATACTACGAATTTAAAAAAAATGAATTTAGATTTGCAAAATTTCAGGTTCTAAAGATTAAAAATACACCATCTCATTCCGATGGGTAATTGGAGCCTTAATCGTACGCAATCAGGATCATTTCGCTGGAAAAACGCACAAAAATAATTTCATATATAGAATGGGTGTTTCCGACCACAGTCGTGACTCCCGTATACGGGCACTGTATGTTAACAGTTATGTTTGAAGTCATTTATTTCCTCTCTTTCAGTCATCTAAACGTTGTGAAACTCGACACTACAACCACAACGACCGTTTCCCCTACACATTACGAGAATATAAATTGAAATTAGCATTAAAATGTATTGAGACAAAATCCTGGTGGTTTTCCATTATATCGGAGTCGCTATTGCGAACTTTCAGCTCGACGGTGGATGGGAGAGGATGGGAGAGGTTGTTGGGAGGGAAGTATGGATTGGACGGAAAGGAATAGAGGGGAGTTTGAGGGGTCGCACGCACACGAACAAAAAAAAACGCGCATACATACGGTGACTTTGACACGGTCGTAAATTCGTTGGGTGCGTCTCTAGCGGACGACTGCGAGCGTCCGTGGAGTCGGAGATAGAGAGAGAAGTCGCCGTGGAGAAATTCCGGGAACGACAGCGCCATTAGTGGCGGCTCTGAAGGAGAAGAGAGAGGACACGAAGGAGCGATTCTCCTGAAAAGTGAGAAAGCATACAAAAGAAGAACGTGGGGGTTGGAGAGGCAGAAATTATTTGGCAAACGGTCCACGAGCACAAAAGAAAAGAGAGGGAGAAGTGGAGGAGGAGATGGAGACGACCGTTTGATGGTTGATAGTTTAGGAGTTTTGAGAGAGACAGAGAGAGAGAGGGGTTGGGAATAAAATGCTCTTCTTTTACGACGTCTTCGAGACGATGTGTGCGCACGGTGGCGACACGGGATAAAAAATCATAATCCCTCCGGAGGGACACGTCTGCAGTCCGCGACACCTCTTAAAACAACATTTCTCCCTCCCCCGTGCCCGTTATTTTTAGGATCTTTTACCGGATGTATTATTGGATACATAAATGGGGAGTTGATGGCATATTCAACAGTGATCCTTATTAAAAGGCCGAAAAAAATTCTTCCCTTGAAATATTGAGCTCATGCCGGAGGAATTTCATTACATTAATGACTGATAAGCATGGTGTCATCGGCAGAATAGAATTGGCAAAATATCGGAAGTATTGGAAAGGTGGAGGTACCGCAGAATGATGGAGATCAAATGGGCGAGACGTATATTTAACGAAGAAGTTCTACGAAGAGTAGGAAAAGAAAGAATTGTAACTAAAACTCTTAGGGAAGTAATCTTATCGGTCATATTTTGAGATATGATGCCCTTATCCTGACTGTCGTTGAGTTAAAGAGAGCGAATGGAGGAAGACTCCGGATGAGAAACATGGAGTAAGTAATGACATAGATAAAAGAAAATCCATATATAGACCTGAATAGAGTAGCAGAATGGAGATTTAAGTCAAACAAAATAGGATTAATGCCTAGTCATAATGACGATGAAGCATTGGCTGTGGATAGTGGGGTACTATACTAAACTTGCAACCTTTAGCTCAAGTTTCGCGTCTCGGTGAGGGTATGCACACTGTGCAGTGCTGCCATGAAATACAAGGATACTTTTTAGTGAAAAATGGTTACGTGTTGGAGTACCAGGCTTCGAAACCTGACCATCTTAAATATTTATTAGAGACAGCTCGCAATAATGGATAACGTTCAGTACACCTGCAGACGGTATGATTGCCTAAATTGACGTTATCCTTATTTTAATTTCTCTTAAGGGTATCCTTTCTAAACCTTGATATCCACCACTATTTATCTTCAATATCGATGATTCTAGTCACAAAAATTAACCCCTATGTAATAGTTTTAAAAAGGATGAATGTATTTTATCTTTTGAAAATAATTCTTGCATTTGATGCGATCTCCAGAATTTAGAGAATTAAAAAAATATATAAAGTGCGCGGGAAATTATTATCAAGTGAAGTTCAATAAGCTTTTCTTGTCCATCATTGTGTAAATACATGCCTGTCCCATCATAAAGCACATCGTGTTCTGAAGACGATATTCGACAGTATAACATTGTAATGCGAGTAGTTGATTTAGGACCATTTAAAATTTTTATTTCATTCTTAATCATTAAATTCATTCTCAAACTTTCCTTTGACTGGGTCTTAAAAACGCGCAAATGGAATGTAAAGAGGAAACGTTAGAAAATCTATCATTTTTGCCGTTTCCACCATCCGAACATTTTTATAGGCCATAAAGGAGTATAAAGTTTCCGTATAAGTCAGTTCGGAATGACGAGGAACATTCCGACATGTCAGATCGGACCCGACTCGTAGAACTTCGGATGATGTCCTCAAGCGGATTCCGTGCGTGGGCAGATGATATTAACGGAGCGGAGATTTCATCCGACGGCTTAATCGCCGTCGTTTCGCTCATGACATCTTTTTGGTCGCGGGGGACACAATGTGCCGCACCGATGAAACATGCTTCGTTGAAATGCAAATACGCGCTCACGTACCAGACATTTTTCGAACCCGTATTTCGAGAATCACGTTCGCCGTCCCGGGAGGAGTTTAATGTCTTTGGCATGTGACCTGCTTCAACGGGCATGCGCTTGGGAAATTTCTGCGTGTGTGGGCGGGAATCCGCGCCATCTCATCGAGATGGGTAACGCGCACACAGGGTTGGGGTGGGAGTGGGGGGCTCAACACCCACGGTGGCCTGGGCATAATGCGAGGGGTGCGGAGAGGGGCACGATGGGGTGTGGGGAAGGAGGAGGTATGGTAAGAGCCTTCTGAAAGAATGCGAAAAATGCTGTGGGCGAGCTTAAGGGGCAAGGAGAGAATGGGGATTGCTTTTGTTGGGCAAGCTTATTGAAATTTGATATTTGTCTTGCTGATAGCAGTGCTCTGATGCGGAAGGGTGAATTTAATGAGGCTGGAGTGGATAATACAGAATTAAGCAATGACGCACCGTGCCATGATTGCAATCTAGAAGTATTTATAAATCTATTTCTACTATTTTCTAACTCTTATATTAAACTATTATATAAAACTCAAACTATTAGCGGTGGTATTTTTTGCTCAGCTTCAGAAAAGGAAAGCGATTATTCCGAGAGAAGGCGGATATTATGACTAATTACCTCAAATTAATATTATCAATCAGAATGGAAAGATACCTGAATCAAGCGCGGGAAGGGAAAGAATAAAAATGTATTCAACGGAATTTTGATTGGTTAGGTGCGATATAAAGCTTACTATATTACGACTATGAGATTGTAGACGCTAATCCTTGAAGAACGAGTTCATTACCAAACATGGCGGACAAAGAGTTTTCGACACTCCAAAGATATATCTTTACGTTGTAAGCATGTGTGTGCAGGTATGTCGAAGTGCATGGTGGGAGTAAAAAGGAGCTGGGACTTTTTTTTGTTTTCCTTTCGTTCGCTTCCACGGGTGTCTAAAAATACTTTTTCGCCACAAGCTTCCCCGCGTCTTGTCGCTTTACGGTCGGTGCTATCTTCCGTGAAACCTTGGTACTTGCAAAATAGACAGACACCGGAAAAACATGTGAACAAAGCCTTAGGTTTTTGGGAAAACTAAGGAAGCACCATCAAATTATCCCGTAAATTATCTTGCGGAGGAAATGAAAATGGGAACGAGAAGCAGATAGACGAATGCGCGCGCTAATTATGGTTTTGGGAAGATGACGTCGAGTAAAAAGGGCTGGACGGCTATTACAAGTGACTACTACGGTCACTCGTAAATATTATCCGAAGATGCGGACGATTGATATCGGGGGGGGGGGGATGACGATAGGAGCAGAATTGCGTCGGTGGGCGGAAAATGAACAGATGGAAAGGGGCGGTGGGGTCTTGTACAGACAGCTAGGGAAATGAGAAAACATATAGGATTTAAGGATGGAGAAAAGAATTAGTTAAGAAAGGCGGTTGAAAAAGAGAAGAATATACTACCTTGATCAAAAAGTTCCCGGAATAACCACCGTGTGTCGCTCCCATCGTTCCGATTTGAGTTCTGTTTTTTTTGTTAAATTGGTACATCTGTTGTTGATATTCCCTTTAAATCTTAGTGTCATAACTTGACATTTGCAAAAGTTACGGTCGGTTTTCGGTATGTCCATCAGTGCTTCCTGCGATTTTTCCATTACTTCCTCTCGGCTGCTAAAACGCGTTCCCCGTAATGGTTTTTTAACTCGATTGAACAGAAAGAAGTCACAGGGAGCCAAATCAGGTGAATTCGGTGGCTGTTGGATGGTATTTGTTGCATTTTTCGTCAAAAAATTACGAATAATGATAGCACTGTGCGACGGTGCGTTATCATGGTGCAAAATCCACGAGTTTTCTGCCCACATTTCTGGTCTCTTTCGGCGAATTGCTTCACGCAAACGTCTCATAACGCCCAAATAATACTCTTTGTTTACTGTCTGGCCTTCTGGCAAAAATTCATGATGCACTACACCGTTGTAATCCATGAAAACCGTCAGCATTGCCTTCTTTTTTGACTGAAAACGACGTGGTTTTTTTGGTCTCGGCTCATTTGGTGAACGCCATTCACTTGCCTGATGTCTGGATTGCGTGTCGTACTCATAAACCCACGTCTCGTCTCCAGTAATGATCCTTTTGATGAATGTGGGATCGGATTCAGCCTCGCAAATCATGTCTTTTGCGACGTCAACACGGTCTCTTTTTTGCATGAAATTGAGGTCTTTTGGCACCAACTTTGCTGCTACACGACGGAAACCCAAATCATTAACCACAATGTCTTGGGCGGATCCATAGGCAATGTTCAAGTCCTCCGCTATTTCTCTGATGGTTAATTTGCGGTTATTGACCAACATTTCTTTTACTTTATCAATTTTTTCACCGACTTTCGATGTCGATGGTCTGCCACTGCGTTCATCATCTTCGATTGACTCACGACCACTTCTGAACCGCTCGTGCCACTGGTAAACGACCGTTTTTTTTAGAGAATCGTTGCCGAAACACTTTTCCAACATTTCCAACGTCCGTGCGCCACTAAATCCGTTTTTTACGCAAAATTTAATACAAGTTCGTTGTTGCAAATTTAAATCCATTTCTGAAATTTTAAAAAATCGCCAACACACACAGAGATAGATGTACTCTTGGCTACGTAACTTTGGCAAATGTCAAGTTATGACACTAAGATTTAAAGGGAATATCAACAACAGATGTACCAATTTAACAAAAAAAACAGAACTCAATTCGGAACGATGGGAGCGCCACACGGTGGTTATTCCGGGAACTTTTTGATCAAGGTAGTATATATATATATATATATTTTTTTTTTCTATATATATATATATATGCGTGTGTGTGTGTTTGTAAGTATATTTACCCGGATACTCCTTCCTATATACGTGTATGCCTGTGTATACACGCACATGAAGACGGAGAGCGAGAAAGAGAGCAACCTGTGGATCTCCAGAGGGCGGGGTCGGTACACGTTGAAAGAAAGAGAAATGGGGGCAAATGCAGGCAACCACATGCATGCAAAATAAGAGATATTCTCTCCTAAGAGTAGAGGATAGGCTGCCTTTAGGATTAAACCTCTTTACTAGGCCGGGAAATGTGTTTCCCGAAGATTTTCAGGAAACGATAGTCATTAACCTCATGGTATCCCTCCATCATTATGGTAAGTTGTAATCGATTTAATCTAAATCACTAAAAAGGATAAAAAAGAATTATGTGATTGGATACATTTATCAAGACTGAAAATGCAAAATCATGACTGCCTCATTCAATTAAAAATATATAAACCGTAGAAATAAAAATGTCAATATTATTTTTAGCACTGATGCACTTCGTTTAAACTTTGCGAACCTTGACTCTTCAGAGTATACCTGTATGTAGGTACTATTCGACTCAACTAAATACGCTATGCTCATCGCATTTAAGACTTCAGTGACTATAGAATAATTACAATATATATATATATATATATATATATGTGTGTGTGTGTGTGTGTTTGTGTATATATATACATACATGTATATGTACATATTGTTTTTAATGTATTCTTTCTAGGGTAATGATAAAAATCGGCCAGCATTAAAAACTTTGATTGAAAACTTCCATTGAAATCAAAAAAAAGAAGCTAAAATTAAGAACTTTTTCTTTTTATTTCTAATTTCTCAATTTTCTCGTAACTGCATCACTGTTTTACACGTAGCTAAATCTCTTGCATACAATTGGAATGCAATAAGGCATGTTTTTACAAACAATTGGACTGTAGCCAGTGGAATATGATAATGAAGGATACTATCATCTTAAACTTATGAGCGAATTACTGAGAAATCCCAAGGAGAGACTATGATATTTCTTAATATTAATGCATATGTTTCTTTGATTTCGTCATCAAACCCTTCGTCAAAATGTCCAACTCTGTTCTATTTTATATTGTAGATGCAAACTCTCTGCTTGTAAGAATCTTTTGATCATATCGTAGGGGAAACTATAAAGCTTAGCCATATTTTTTGTTATCATTCCCACTGCTTTTGTGACACCCGTTCATACTTCAGGGGAAGCAGCTATGCGTGACAAATACTTGCCATCTTGATCGCACCAATTTATGCGTATTAAATCGTATAAATACATGTTTCTACATCGCTTATAGGGAATTGCAAATTTTCTTGTTGAATTTTCTGTAAAAAGAAAAGGTCATATACGGCAAGGCTTTTCTGCACAGTTGTTGAGATGTTTAGGTTAGAAATGGCAAAGTGATGAGAGGGCATACCGACTTCTAATATATATTATTGCGATCATGTATTTCGCGCATTTTTCCAGTTTGTTCCAATTTCACGATTTCGTGCGGGATTAACTCTATAATTTCCTCGAAATGAGTGTCCTGTATATTTATTAGGACTATATGCGGTTATGCAGTAGAATGAAATACCAGAGCAATGATGCAAGAGAAAATATTCTAGTCATAGAATAATATTAATTTAGGATGATATCCCACGCAGATGGTTCGCCTAAGCTGTCCAGTTGACAACTAGACTGCTTGTGCAGGCCCGGGGCCTCGCCTCTCGATCACATCTCCGACGCCGTTTTCTTCCGCCAAATTATTTTCATCGGCATTTCGTGGCCATGACGGCTCGTGGCGGTGGCAGATAGCGGGTACACGCTCATTCGGTGAGAGACTCGGACTGGAATCGGCTCGGACGTTCGATCGATTTCATCCGTTTTCTCAAGAACATCGGGCCGTCTTTCAGTGAGCGGTCTGACTCCTTCAGTGCTTTCTTAAGTGACAGCTGGCCATTCTGCGTCTGTTCTTATTACAACACTATGTTGCTGATTTTTGACAGATATCGTTCATGTCGATGGCAAGGTGGAAGCAGTTCTACTGACTGTACATGTTCGTCGACATTTGAAAATTCACTTCAATGGAAGACGAGATGAAAAATTAGTCATCACATTCAGCAGCTTAACGATGGAACAAGTTATTTTTGCGGCCACTCCGTAACTTGATGATGCAACATTAAATAGATGTTTGAGCCAGAGTCGTTCAGCTAAACTTATCCAGTCATTCTCTCGGCTTTATTCTCGAGTTCAGCAAGAAATAATGTTGTAACAACTTTGTGACGCATACTATTTTCTACGCTATTGGATATCTTCCATTAACATGAATTTACTGAATTTAAAAAACGAAATAAGTGGTAAGGTTTTTAAGGTAAGATTTGATTTTAAGTGAAAGACTCAAATATTCCATAGTAGACAATTCCTCAGAGTAGTCACAGGGAGTAATTATTTAAAATGACAGCGTAGGCGAAGCCTTGTGATTGAATCGGGGTGATGCCTCTGGACGCATCCAGTTACTCCAAAAACATTGTGATTTTTATGGGACCAGATATCCTAAGAAACCGCAGAAGGAACATAACATGGAATTGGCCAGGTCATTCTCTGAATAGCCTCAGGTTTGAGCACCAAATGAGATCCTCACCTATCAAAGCAACCTACGAGTTGATCATAGTTTTTAAAAGAATATTTTTCCCTCTCGTCAGATGACATTCGGAGGCATGAATACATCTTAAAACATTGCCGATGTAGCCAACGATAGAAGAGTTGCCGAATATTATTTTCGAAAGAATATACATATGTAAGGAAATATAGAAAACATGAACTATTCTGGAGTAAAACTGGAGCATACAGCTACTCAGGAATGAAAGGAATTACGGATCACTTAAGTCGCTTAGAGAAAGAAGGTGCGCGAAGGAGGTGATACGTGGAATACGTTAATTACCCAGACGTCATGGAACAAGCAGGAACACGTCGGCGTTAATACAAAAAATGGACTTCCACCATTCAAGTTTTAATGACTTTAAAGGAATGGGCCTGTTATCAGCCGGCTCTGTGGTTTTCACGTCGTAAGACGTTGGAAAAATTTTTCGCAACGGTAATTACGTCACTGCCTCCTCTCTGTGGCTTGAGCTCAGCTGTACACTTTTCCAGCACTTGTCGGCCGAGATGACGTCACAAAGTTCCCTTCCATCTTTTCAGCGTCAAAAAAACATGAAAATTGTCTACCGGGAAATAACGTACACAATTAAAATTTTGAGACAACGGAATCGTGGATATCATAATTAAAAGTAGTATTTTTAATACTTACGCTCACCATTGAATAAAGGATCTGAAAGTTTGAGCTTAGCAACTTCTCTGGGTGCTTTTTTTCTTAAAGATTCTCTCTATAGTAATGAATGTCTACAAGAATGTAGCTGATGAATTTGGGTCTGAATTCCAATCTTCAATAAAGGCATACCTTTCGAGTAAGAACACCATCCTATTTACGCTACTGAATTTCTTACGGGGTAAAACGATCTTCTTATTGAATCCGAGTACTAAAAGAACGTCAGGAAAGCCGGGGGGTCATGACGTCATCCAAGGTTAACGACGGTACTTTGCAAGGTCCAAGACACAATCTCGACACGAATTCAATTTCCATTGCTGTTTTAATACCACTAAAGGTATCAATTGCTCTACAATAATCGATTCGACATAAGGTAAAACGGGCAGAAAGGAAAATAAAATAAGAGACACATGGTATGGAGGGAAAAGAGAGAGGATTGCTGGGAGAATTCCAAAAAAGGCAGCAAAGGTAGATAAAGGGCATTTTGATTGGCGATTAAATGCTGAAGACTGTGATAGAGGGAAGGATGTTAGGCAAGCGAGGTATGGGGAGGTAAAGGATAGGGATGTTGGACGGAATGAATGGGGGAAGAAAGTATGTGGAATTGAACGGTTTTTCGTAGTGTAGGATGCCAGGTTGTCTTGTTAGGCGAAGTTTGGAAGTGTGGCGGCGTCCAGTCTGTCTTCATCCAAAACCTAACTTTAATGGTAGACCATCTAAATAACTTCCCTACCCAATTATTAGCCCGTCCGCGTATCCTCACTTCAAACCATAGCGTTCATTCTTCTAAGACCTCGTGCTTAGAGGTGATCCAGAAAAATGGACATCATGCCATTATCACCGGAAATACATTAATTTTTACTTTGTATTCCACAACAAATGTGGCTGTAAAATGGAAAACTGTGGTTCGTCACGAACTGAAAGCTGTGTAAAAATGAGTACGACCTTTTTCTGATATTTATAACGAATATTCCAAACTTTCACGAAGCAAGGCCTGAAGGAGATGAGTTCCTATGAAAAACATTGAGACCAAAAGTCAGGAAGCTGTGATTTAGGTTGCCACATGCAGACGTTGGCTGACGCATGCGCAAATAATACATGCTTTTATTTGAAAGCATTAATTGTTTACGAGGAGCGCGGCGAGTTTCCGCCATTTCGATGGCGCCACCGTCAGGTCATCGCGGAGTCTGCATCGCGGGAGAGAGAGGATTTGCGACATGGAGAAAGCACTACGCCCCTCGCCGGTCTGGGAAGTCCTGCTCCTCAGGTATCCCACCCACAACGAAAAGGAACGTCCTTACCTTTAAAGAGGAGAAAGGAGTGATGGAACGGGAGGTGACTCTCTTGGGAAAGGAGAAGGGTGAAGGAAGGAAGAGAAGGGGGGGTGTGAGGTTGAGGGGTCGCGGAGATCGTCAAGAGGGGTCACGTCGCGGGAGTCTCCCACCCCCCTTCCCTCCTTTCTCAACAACCACATCCCTCCCTCTCCCCCCCTTCATTTCCTTCTCTCACACCTCCCCTTGCCACCTCCTCACTTCCCTCCTCCGCCGACCCACGGGCCGCCTATCCCGCACCACCCATTCCTCTCTCCACTCCACAGACGGCACCTTATCTCGACGAGATCTCTCGCCTTTTCAAAATGGCCGAAACCCGTCTCTCCTCTTTCTCTCTCCCTCACTTCTGTCCCCTCCCCGAGATCCCACATCTCCCCCTCCCAGAAAAAAACCACCCATTTCTCTCTCCACGCAACCCTCCTCCCCTCTATCTCTTTCTTCAACCCCCCCCCTGTGTTCCAAAAAAGATAAATAAATAACTAAATAAAAGAGGAAAAAAAAGGATCACTCTACCCGCCCCCCTCCCTCGGCCGCCAGAGCGCCACAGCTCCCATTTCCCGACGGTCCTGCGACAGGGAGAGAGGGAGAGGTGGGTTGGGAGGGTGATGGCCAAGCGACGGCGGCGGCCAGCATCCCACTCCCGGAGGACGGTCACCGACGTCCGTGGGTGTGGAAGGATCGAGGGGGGGAGAGAATGAGGTGGGAAGGGGGGTTCGCCGAGGAGGAGGAAGACGGGGTATTGACGAAGGGGGAAGGAGCGCGGACGGAGAAGGAAAGTCAACAGAAAGATGGCCAAGTTGGTTGGAAAATTAGATATAAAAGGTGAGGAGGATGGCAAGATGCCTGCAACTGAGGTTTATGCAAAATTCGTGTTCGAAATTCTACGTCACGGCTAGATGTGAACTGAGTATCGGTAAAATCTCCATGTATGGATAACTCGATATAAATGGATGACTTCACGTTTCATGATGTGCATCGCCACATTTGTATTTGCATCCATGTCCTTTGTTTTCACGTTTATTCGTACGTAGACTTGCCATGTGCTCGTCTCTAGGTGGATCGTATGTTACTGACTATAGCGAGATTTCTCGTCATGTTTAATTTATAACTACATTAATTAGCTTATATTTTCTGTCAGCAGATCATAAAATTCAACTAGAGGACGGAAGGTTCTCGTGAGCCATGTTTCTTTGACTTTCGTTTTATAATTCTATCGGTTCTGTCATTGACAACTAAGGGAGAGCTGAAAACAACTGCCATATGGACCTTGTTCCAGTACATATCATGAATATAATCAATCTCAGAATGCAGCAGAACTTTTAATAATTCAATTAAAAAATGGATGGCGGTAAGCGAAATGGCGGATTGAACAGTTGAAGGAAACCGAACGAGGAGAGAAATTTAACTTAAAAAGTAGCCGAGAATGAATTTTTTAGTCAGTAAAATGTGAAAAATGCAAATTGCAATTGAATGTATGTAGAAAATCACCGAAAATTATACTGAAATATATCCAGATATGAGTTAGGCGTATTACATGTAATTAAATCTCTAAACGTGGGATGTTCAGAAAGTTAAAGTCTTTTACAAATACCGTGAGATAATTCTCTAATAATAATGAATTAAACAGGATAACTCCTATTGCTGACTAAGTCTCATTTTTTATAAATAGATATCAATGAATTACGTATTATTTTACTTGTCTTGAATTAAAGTGCAACACAGTTTCCACTTACATTAGTCATTTATCACGTAAAAGCAAAGCATAAACGTTTGATAAAATAGTACACGTCTATAGAGATTGAGTATCCCCATAAAATTAAACAAGATTGAAAATAATTGGGGAATTCTCTACACTATGTTAGCTAATATATGATATGCTGAAGAAAGTGACATGAATTCTTGAAAGTTGCAGGAAATAAGTATAGACTAAAAATAAATAGAAATAATAGAAATTCGAAACATGGTGTAAGAATGACAAATGTTTCACTCTCGACGTAGTCTTTTGAAAACTTCTTGTTTTATCGCTTTCCTACTTTCGAACAAATTTTAATCATTGTCATAAAATGTTTAATCGGAAATTTCGCCGATTTCCCAATTCGAAATCCTAGTCTTCATACTTTTTAAGACTGGCAACAAAATCAACTCATGTGTACTGATTTTCTAAAATGTAGTTGGCCCAAGCAGCCTAATGAGAGTAATCCGCTCGCCGACTAACCCGAAGGCCAGACGAGCCTCGAAGCCCACTTCGTCAAAATGAATGTAATGTTTGCCCGAATTCGAATGCCCATTGCGACATTCCATCATCCGTTGAAGAGCCTTAAAAATCAAATTACTACACGCACCTACTCTTACTCGAAACTTTTTATGGCCGAGGCCTGGAGTCGGACAGCACACAATAAACGTAGTCGATCAGTGGTCAGAGGACACGTTCAGTTTTGTCGTTCGGTACTCAAATACACATGGTTAGCCGTTAATCATAACACAAACTTCTCAAACAATAGCTCAAAGGAATAATGATCTCGAGGTGGGAATGGTGAGGGCGGTTCGGGGAATGAGGCGAGTCGGGTGAAATATTTGGGGAAAGGAACGAGGGAGTGAAGTGGTGGGGGGGGTGGGAAGAGTTCGGGGAGGACGGGTGGGCGGGGAGGATGACGCGAGTAGACAGGGCGGGGTGCTTGAGGCCGGAGAAATGGAGAGATAGCGAGACGAAGGGAGGCAAGAGGGGGTTAAGTGAGCCAACGGGTATGGGTAGAAGCCCAGAAAAAGAGGAAGAGCCGGAGACGGAGAAAATTAATGCCTTTGCCTCCCTCACGGAAAACGTAACCCAACCTTCCCCACACTTGCGGTACACTTAATTACATCGAATATATTATGAGGTACAGCGTGCGACGAAAAAAAAACTAGCGTGATATTCTTTTTTAAGGAATCACTTAGGGGCAAATTCCGCTTATATTATTTGACAACGTAAAAACTCAATTCTGTAACGAAATTCGCCTCCACCCGTGCACGTGCGCTGTATTTTTTTTACCTTTTTCTCCATCTCCACCCTTGATTTTTTTCGTGTCCATTTCCATCTAACAAGTAAACGATTTGCGGTCTGAACATCTGCTACTCTAGTTGTAACATGTACTATGATTCCGTTTCTCCTCTTTCATTGCTGTCTTTTCTGAAAGTGACCAGTGGCCCTTGAAATATGGACCGTGTCGATCGATAAATTAAAAAAAGTAAAAAAACTAAACCATATTTAATTCATCCAGTAATTACTCTGTAGTCTTCCAGTTTAAACGCATGAAATCTCGTGTTAAATATTTTTTTTTGTCAGTTCGCGTCTTCGTTTTTGTGTTCGCCGTTTATGCAAATCAAACGCATGCATTGGATAAAGAACTGATGTAACCGAATTAACACCTTCAAAGTGAAGGTGAAACTTTCTTTCATATACGCACTTCAATTGAATTGTAAATTTAGTTGAAGTATATATGTTGTTGAGCTGAATTTTTCATTGCTACTAGTAACATTTATTAGAATATGCAGCACGAGCATTGTTGAAGTAAGTAGTAGGAGTCTTTGTTTTATGTAATTTCAGGAAATATGAAGTGCATTTTCAGCGATATATCAATGGCCATTGATTTCGAAACGAAGTTGGGTCGTAATTTTTGCGGTTTCCTAGGAAGATCTTGTGCCCAGAATTCTTCGCTAATTGCATGGTGTTGAGTGCCTATATCCATTTCCAGTGCTAATTGGTTCGTGTCCGAACTCTTACCCCAAGGTTTACTACACCGCATTGTATTAATATACAAGAAATATTAATCATTTAAAGATAAATGTACATGCTCTCAGTGAATGTACATCGTACGAGAACGGAATCAATGGTAACGCACAGGATTGCAAGAGTCCAAAGGCCAACTACTCTTCTCCGATTCTCTTTAGAATGCCATTTAATTTTTAAGTTCAAGCGATTAAAATCATTCCTTGTATTGTTGAAGGTTTCGAAAATTCCAAAATAATAAAATTGTCCTTAATTGCCAAGAGTCACCAGAATTCAAGTGCACATTCTATTAAGTCTTAGCTTTAACGGGTCATAATTTTCAAATTATTAGCTGGGTTCATGAGTTGATGCACCTTGAAATACCCACTGTATGTGTATCTCACTTTTTAACATGACCTAGTAGGAGATACTTGAGTACTCTTTTCTGAGTGTACTTCTTGTAAACTGTATCTCAATTATTTTCATTGTAAAGTAAAAATAAAATTGCACTTAAGCGGAAAATTTCTTTGGCAAAACTTTCATGATGAATAGTGTAACCTCATAGTGTAATACTTACAAATTTAATGGCAAAAAGAAAGAAAATTCTGTACCGGGCCTTCAGATGAAGCGTTTTCACCAGGAACACGTCGGGATAACATCACATAGCTTATGGAGAAAAATAATCCATGCTGTCGAAGTTATCTTCTTACTCGCAATATACGATAAAAATCACTCAGCAGTAGCCACCTTTTAATTCGCAACCGTGAAATCACACGTTAAAAATTACCACACCGCGATATATTCGTTCATTTTTTCCGTCGGAGGGGGCGAAACTCCTTCCACCACCCTGAATCTTCGTCGCCTAGCTTCACCTACGACAAAAATTCCAAATCCACGAGGTGAGATGCCACCCAAGTCCACCGTTTGTATCATCATCTCTCCTCATAACTTCGTCGTCGGCGCATATATTTCATCGCTCCCCACTCGTCCGGCTAAAAGCGTTGTAAGGAGGCACATCTGTATTCAATTTAAAACTGTTTAAATCGCTTCAAGCGACCCATCTTTCTCTTTCTATCCCTCCCTCTATGGGAGCAGTTTTAAGAGAGGCGGAGGTCGTCGAAGTAAAAACCTGAATCGATGGCAGTGCGTTACCTCAGAATGATAAAGATAAGAGGAGTCGTGAGGAAGAAGTTGCTGGGGAGAAAGGAAGGGGTTGACAGAGTAAGAGAGAGAGAGAGAGAGTCGGAGGGGAGGGGGATAGGGTTGAGGGACCGCTCGTTGGGGGGTAGAGTGTGGGGTTTAGGGGATCCGGGAGAGGGTTGGAGGGGTAGGGAAGGAAGGAGGAGTATGTGGCGGGGAGATATGGTGCGGGGAAGGGAAGGAGACGAGGACGGTTGGGATGGGCCGGATTGAGTTGAGCAGAGGATGGTAAGGTAGCACAATGCGAGGGGATTATAGAAGCGAAAGAGACATGGTTTTGATTTAGGGCCTCCGGGGGAGAGGGAGACCGATGCTGGGTTGGTGGGAAGGGGATGCTGAAGGCAGGATCCGGGAGACGACAGTATTTTATTGGGAAAATCCGCATCATTCTGTTCCCACACGCGCGCACGCGAGTGATTCCTTGAAATGCGAAAAGATTACTCGGAAAAAGGCAAAGAGGGGTGGGTCCCCCAAACCGATTCTATTGTATCGTCTTGAAAGATGACTCGTAAAACATGGCGAGACGCTCGGGACACCTTATACAAACGGCGACTCCTCCGTGATTGTGTGCATAGACTTTCTCTTGACTCACCTCCGAGAAATGCGATAAAATGTCGATATAAATGTCTAGATGATATACAAAATATGCGTTACAAAAAGCGGTTGCAAAATTTTTTCCTCTTTCAAACCTCAATCCTGAAACACGCCCGTGATTGGCAGTTATTAAAAAAAGATTTTAAAAATCTACCGACAAATAAATTACGAGGGTGGATATTTATTTTGTATTCATATATATTCATTTATGAAAATATATTCTGTATACATGGGAACGATCGTGAGAGGACTCGTGTTCCATATTTCAAGCAACGTATGAATATTTACCAACAATGCATGAAATAAGTTGGCAATTGTTAAATTTCTATGACCATAGGAAGATAAATGGTATTCTCGCGTTACCGAAGAATCAAACGAATTTGGCAGGCATAAAAAGAAAACAAACTTCCATCCAAGATTAAACACCTTATGATAATAGGCCGGTAACGCTGGTGATTCGCTAAACCTTGCTCCCACCGACTTTTCCGGTACGAGAGTCCGACGTACGAGACAGCCCGACATATGAGTGGCTATCCAGTACTGGCAGCAAGGTCATGCCCGCTGATGCGTTTCTCTCAAGGAGCTAATAAATAATTTTCGTCAAGTTTCCCGATGTTCCGCTAGCGATGAACCGAGTGGGGAGACGAGATAATGTTGAGGAATGCCTACGTATCCCTAACATGTAGCATTGTTATTGCACGCTCAGGCCGTGAATATAAATAATTTCACCCTCGTGATCTCCGAGAGGCAAAGCTCGTTTGTTTCCCTGCCTCATTCCACCTCATACCGAGAGCATTGGGATTGCCCAAATAACAAATGCGGACGCAGATAAACGGGATAATTTACATAGTCCTACATAAACCTCTTAAAATTTTCACCTTGAGAAAAAATAAATAAAATGTGAAATCTCCACCACTAAGCGCTCGGGAATGCCCTCGTCCCCGACCCCTCCCCCTTTTCTCTCCCGCGCCTTCCCCTGGGGAACAGCGAGAGGGAAAGAGAGAAAGAGAGAAAGAAAATGCCTCAGTGGTCCTCCTAATACGAATCCATTAGAGAAATACTCCACATGTGCAGGCAGAGTCAGCATCCTCCACTCGCATTTACACACACAACCACGTAAACCGCGCTCGGTCCATTCTTCCCCCCTCATCCTCCCCCAGTGCGGCATACACGTGAAACAACCGATCCTCTTCCGCCCCACCCCCTCGCCCAACCCATCCCCCCTCCCTCCCCATCTTCCCTGGCCGCTCTCGCATCCTCCCCGTCCGCCCCACCACACTCGATCCACCATTCCTACCCCCCTTCCCTCCTCCCCACACGTCCGAATTTCGTCTCCCCACTCCACCACGCTCCCGCATCGAAGAACTCCCCTCCCCCTCCTCCGTGCCCGTCCGTCCCCACCTTTGCGGCCTGTCGCGCCGTTCCCTCAGCGGCGCGGCGAGGCCGTTCCTCCCTCCACCAGCAGCGCCCTCCGCCTCCTGCACACCCTCCCCCCCCCAACTCACCTCCGACACCGCTTTTTTCACCCCTCCCGCACCACTAAACCTCTTTCCTCCATCCCCTCTCCGTCCCTGCCTCCCAACTCCGCCCCGCCACGGCCAATTCTCTCGCCCCGAAAGAGTTGAGACAGCCTTCCTACATGGATATCTCTCCTCTCTCTCACCCCAACACATACTCACGCGCAGCATCCCAGCACGGCCTACTACTACTCTTTCCTTCCTCTCATTCCGATCCCGATCCTCCTTCTCTCATACTCCTCTCTTTGAAAGCTAAGTAAGTCCCTACTCCTCCTCTCCAATTCCCAACCTCGTTTCTTTCCTCCTCCCCCTTCACAAACCGAAGACGAACTCTCACTGGCCTGGCTTACTCCTCTCTGATGCACCGCTCGCCTTAATCTCGCCTCGCCTCTTTCCCAACCCCTTCCATTCACTCCCGAATCCCTACCTATTCACGTGATTTTTCGTGATTTCGCCGACAGCGGCAACAGGTCCCGAATCGGCGGGAGAGGAGATCGGGTTCGCGCGGCCCCGACACCGATCAGAAGTAGCAAAATCTTACATCGATATTGAGTGCGTAAACTTGCTCGAGTCACGTGGGCTGCTCGGAATGTTTACGAAACCTCGGAAGAGAAGAAGGAAGAGATCTGAGAATGCATTCATTGGGGAAGGTATGACCCGCCGAGCACTTCACTCCAGCACGCGAAGCTGCCACAAGATGGCTCCATTGGTGAAATATATTCAAACGGTTTCGTATTACCCGTATGACCGTATGAAATGGTCTATGCTACCATATGGTTCTAGTGTCTAAAAGTTTCTTTACCCCGGATCTAGCAGTATTTCCAATGATTGTTATTGGTGCTATCCAATTACTATATTGGCTTCTACAATGTTATTCGACATCTTAACGGTTTTTAATAAAGAGCTCGTGTCTCCGGATATTTTTACGGTAGCTTTAAACGGATGCCAGGAAAATTCTTTATGTTAAATTTGATTTCGGAAGGAAAACTTAATAGATGGAAATACGAGTTAATTCTGTAATATCCATTCCGGGTGGATTTGTTATATCGTCATATTGTATTTATGATACCCATAAAAATAATGTATGCCAAAAGTATCAGTTTTTTACCCGTAAAATATAACTTTTTCAACCCCATTACTCCTATTTTTTTTACCTTTTTCACTCAACTGTAAGACAGCTAGCTATTCGTGCCCACCACTATTACATATACTCTCAATGTCGCCGTCTTTGTCTCGTGGAAAGTCCCATGATTTCTAGTAAGACTCATCTCCATATAACATCCTGTTCCCTTATATTCAGCCGAATCGATGGTTAAAGTGCTCGCCCGCGTCGAACACGGCGATGGCTGATTGGAATCCGGACCTGAACACGTGTCGAGAGTGTCGTCACGTAATGGATTTTCTCGAGTTGCGCTTACATTGCGAAATGGACTGTGTGATCAAAGCACCTTTAAAACAATTACCGCTACCACTACATTATTTATTTTCCCTCTCTTTCTTTTCGTTGCGTCCACGTTATCTCAGAACCGATGTTTCGTAATCCTTCACCCTTCTTTTTTTGTTTAGGTAATGTCTCCGTTCACGTATTCTGCGAGTACACGTACTGCGCCTCAATTCTCGCTTTCACGTACATGTAGGGAAATAGCAAACGACATAGATCGTCAATAACTAAACAATGGCCCACAAAATTCAGAAATGCTGTATAGAATGGGGTTTGGATTTAAATACTAAACATTTTACGGTTATGCACTATTGCAAAATAAAACACAACCAGACTTTACCAAGTTACACACTCGGAGGTGTTCGGATGGACGTTGCAGCCTAGGACGTAAAATACTTGGGTGTCACCATCACATCAGATGATACATGAGGAAAACACAGAGACATATTACTTGCGGAAAAGCCCTAAAGGAGCTGCATTCGTCGAACGTATGCTGGTAAAATGTAGCGATAACAAATTGAACGAAACATGCTATTTTTGGTTGGTTTTGAATCCGCTAAAAATGATAAAATTCAGTCCCCTTATTACATTGGATGAACAGACAATCGTTACAAAATAATCTAAACGTTTAGCAATAAGCTAAAATGGAAGTCCGAATGCTTTTCTTGGCCAGAGCACGTAACATTGTACGAGTGGAAGAAATGAGATGCAATTTCAGGCGTACTGAATCTTCAGATAGAATTTTTACTGAAATCTCTTCAGTAATGCTGTTTATAGAATAAATTAGCGTATACATAGGTGGCCTTCATTAAAAATGGATGTGAATATTTTCATCCGCACGTATCCATATATACATTACATCGCCATTCCAATATAGTCTTCTGTATTGGAGTCAATACATAGATAAATCGTAGCAGCGGTTTGTGTTATTTCGGGTAATTTATAGTCGAACTTTCGTTGTCTTTGTTACCTATACTCATGCTTTCAGAACAAATCGTTTTCAATAATTTCACTGTGTTAGTTACCAGGAATTTATTAGGTCCTCATTTGAAACATCTTGCGAATTTACTCTCTTGACATCATGTGCAAGATAGTATCTCGGGTAAAATGGCCCTCAGTCTCTATTTTCGGAGACACAGGCAATATGGCTCGATTAAGAAAGCTAAATTAAGATCATGCGCGTCGACTTTACGGGAGTTAGGATAGATGACGATGAAGAAAATAGGCTGGACAATGAGGAGGAGATGGTTGGTGAAGAGAGCAAGGAGATGATGCTAATTAAAAGATAGAAAATGTTATTGGAGAAGTTACTGAGCTGTATTTTTAGGCTGAAAACTGTGATAGACCGAATACATTTAAGTGATGGGAAAAAAGGTAGGAATAGACAGGGAATTATGGACGGCGTGAAAGGAGGAAGTGTGTAGGAGCTTTAAAGATACATGATGTAGGGAATAGCGTAGCGTGAACGTAGCTAACGTTGTGCATAAGTGATTTAAACGACCTCTGCATGTGTCAATATTTTAGGTAATTTCCAAAGCATGCATCTTCGAGTTAAAATAAACATAAATAAATAACAGTGGTTGGATGTGTCTCCGCAAGGGTGTGACTGTAAGGATGCTCTCCTAAGGACGTATTTTGTCCGCTCCCTTGTTCTGTACCGAACTCTCTCTTTAACGCTCACCCTAAGGTTCTTCAACCCCTGAGTTGCACCCTTCTGAATACCTTTCCTCCACCTTTCACCCTTCCATTCCTTCCTCCCCCCGTGTGGAGCCCACTGACCCTTTTCTCCCTCCCCCTCGTCCCGCCACTCGCCGTCTTATCCTCATCTCTTATTCCCACGCACGCCCATCTTCTCTCCCCCTCCTCCCTGCACTCTTCCCCCTGCCCTTAAACGATTACCTCATGTCTTCCGCCCCATCCCATTTCGATTCCCCTCCGCCTCGCTCTCTTTAAGACGAGGACTGTTTCCACACTGGGCCCTCCTTACGACCCCAGTGCGCTCGTCTTCAGATACCCGCCCGGATAAATTCGATTGTCCACTCCTTACGGAACAATTGCTCGCCAGCTGTTGCGGCCGGCCATGCGTCCCGCACGGTAGCCGATGCTTCCATCTGCTTTCATCCGTTTTGAATCGTCGATAAATCGTGAAATCATTCCGGCCGCTGTTGGGGCCAAGGCACATATAATAGAAAAGGGCTAATCTGCCTTTCGGATCTGGATGGTCCCTTTTTTTATTTCCTTTACCATTTTTTTCGAGGCGAATATTGAAATATATTACGCGCGTTGGGAGATGGTGGGACAGAGATAAGGATTTTCCTTAAAGAAAAAGCGCCGTCGGTGGACTTCTTGAAGAGGGGGAAGAAGTGAAGAAGGGAGTTAAGAGGATATAGTGGGAAAAGGTTGTTGGTTTGTTTCTCTCCTGGATTTATCCATAATACCAAGGTTGAAAGGGACCGGCTTCGTCATCGCTCCGAGATGAAATAACGGAATTCACCTCAAGTGCCATAAATTTACCTCGCCCTGGGAGTAGGGCGGTCGAATGGTTAGTGATATGCATGTTACGGCGTGTTGTGAAGCGTATATATGCAGGGTGAACAGAAAAGGTCCCATCGAACACGCATCTATTACGCACGCATCTGATTATCTCTCAGCGTTTTCAAATCCTTGACTACCTAACCTACGACGAGACATAAGGAAATGCGTATTTATAGAGCAGCCCCATTTTTTACGTTAGAACCGCTGGGAATAATATTGCTGCTATTTATGAAGAATTTGAGTGGATGGAGGCTAGGGGTTAGGTTGACTTGTATCTATTTGGGAGGACTTTCCCGTGTCACTTTCCTAAAAGCGAGTCAATGATATAAAAAAACATTTGATAGGTTAATAGATGTTAAAAAAACCTGAATTTTCACTCCGAGATAGCAGAATGAAGAAACTCTTTAGAAAGTAAGGAAATAAGAAAATATTTTTCTTTAATTTCGAGTTTTAAAATCTATTACTAAGCTAGCAATGCGGTCTGATTTTTGAACGCTTTATCACCAGGAACAAATTCATATTTTTTTGCTACATCAGGCTTGGTCAATTTTCATTCACGATGCACTTTTCGCAATCGTTTTCGTATTTTGAATACATTGACTTTTAGTTTTAAATTCATTTCCCGAATCTTAAAAAAAATAGTTCATAACCATGAAGAACCTTTAACGAACTCACCCAATTCTGCCTGATTCAGATAATTACATCAACCAATACTTTTTAATGAAGATTTATGAGTTGTAGTAAATATACCTTATGACAAATTCAAAGAAACTGAGAGGGATGCCGCGAAAGTAACTTTTTTGTAATATTATTACTTCTGCAATAAATAGGAAAATGGAAAAAAATTCTAACATTTACCCACTTTCTGTCAATTATATGAAATTACTATAAAACCATTGTTTCTCCTCCATTTTAACATTACTGTAGAGTAAATTACAATATAAACACCTAAAAAATTGTAATACATTCCATTTGTAGCGTTTTATCCCTTTTTCTTCAATTTTTTAGAAAGTAACATCCCAAAAACTTCCTCCCTGTTTATTGCCCAAAATTATATACTAATGATGCGCTTTTGGTACGAAGTTATTCAACTATTTCTCCCATGCGTATTTTGGTGCTAAATTTAGTGAGGAGTTTACCCATTGGATGTCTTTAGATGCGCACTAATCATATAAAGACTCGATAATAGAGTTTTTTTACTCGGAATGAATTAGTCTCAGAGGAGCATCAGAAGGAAGTATCTCAAAAGAGTTAATGGTAATGTAAAGGAACCGTTTCCTATCATAGACCCTCTTGACAGCTCTACCTTTCCTGCTTGATTTTCACGTCAGCCAATCTCTTATTCCAACCCCTAAAATTACCACAGTCTCCTTTAAGTGGCGTTGATTGATGTAGTGGGTGGAGAATAAGAGGCGGAGTCCTCCCGCCTTCGGATGGTCTATTCGGATTGCGCACCCAATGGAACAGTGCTTCATTTCCTACCTTATCACTTGCCTGCGGTCAAATTTGAGCGTTGCACATTAACACCTCATCCCGTCATCATTTTCCTGCGAGATTTTTATTCACGCTAGAGGAGTCGAGACAAGTGGCTCTTTCGTAGGGGCTCGTTATGCCTTTTACTCATGGCTCAATGTTTATTGCCATTTATGAGAAAAATGCAGAGACCCAACGGTAAATTACAGAGAGCGAAAAACTTATAGAGGAAATAAATTGCGCTAGATACATTTTACGTTTCAGGGCTGAGGGCATCATTGTAATCTCGAAACAAGGGTATTTTTAAGGGAACAATTAGTGAATCAAATATTTTTTCCAAATAACGTGTTCTAAGCTTGAGGTGGGTGACCAATTTTTTTTCATTATCCGATAGCGCTCGGTGTCACATGGTGACATACACTTTATCTTTCATGCATAATGACCTCGATGAGAGGCAAGATTTCCATCTTCGAGTTTGGGCGATGTGCCCACCGATTACTATCTAAAGAGTTGTCGTTGAGGCCCGGCCAAAACCGCATGACCCAGCATGTAGAGCGCCAGAGAAGAGGGTTATGGAAACTAATACACTACACTAAAACTATGACCCAAATTCAAAATGAATCCATTCATTGGCTTTATCAAAAAATATAATTATTTCATTTCACGTTTCAAAATAATTAGTGGACGGGAGAGAAACCACAGCAAGAAGTAAGTTGCACATTTCGGGGAAGTAATTCCGTTAAAGAAACCTGTCTGATAAGGAGTAGGAATTTCAACCCTAAGAAAGGGAGTAGGAATGCAAACATTATCTCTTACTGCGAAAGCACATTAAAATAATTAAAGCACGTGAATGAAGCCGCTGTGCCTATGAATTATGCAAATTACTTACCTTGCCAGTGTGATTGACAAGCTTAAAATAACACAGCGGAGTCATTCCTCATTTAAATTTTATTATTCACACACGTAGGAAGAGTAACTTTAAAACGTGGAATTGGTGAGTTGTCTTATTTTAAGCCTTTCAAATATGAGATCCATCCACAGAGTTACCCCGGAATCGTTTCCACTTTAAAGAGGAAGTGGTTGCTGCTGAGGTGGGGCGAGTTAACGTGGACGGAGGAGTTCTTAAGCTAAAAAAAATTGCTCCACAGGCTGAAAGAGTTTGAGAGGCACTGTCTTACGCGATTCCACGCAGTGTTGCTAAATGCCCTTCAGTCTCCCAAGAAGTGAGATCCACGACGGCATAATCAAAATGGTGAGCTCCGACCACCAGCAACCGCATTTTTCTTTTCACGGCGTGGAAAAAAAAGAAGTCGGATGTCTCTTAACGGGAAGACCCCTCCGAAGGACGCGGTGATGGACTTCAGGGAAGGAGGAGGGAAGATCTGGGAGAGGGGATGGGGAAGAGAGGGAGAGAGGAGCGGGGTAACATGCAGGGCGTAGCCCCTTCCTCGCTGCGAGTTGTCGGTTCCTTTACGACTGTGTTCGGGTGTTTGGATTTAGGTTTTAGGCGGGAACACAATGGTGTTTTTCCCTGTAGCGATTAATTTTTGTTTTTATTACGCTTGTCCTCCTCGGAACGGAGAGAAGCCATTGGTCACGACGCATGTGCGTACGTGATCGCTCCACGTAGTATTTTCCAAAACTGTTAGGCCAACGGACGTGTTTGTTTGACCTTTAAATGTTTTTAAAAGTTGATGTGAAGGCTATTGCGGGCGTTACTGCTCAGTGTTCCAAGAATTAACTATTTCCCAGCACTTAAAACAAGAGCTGAATTGGATAAGAAGGAAATATTGTAAAATCCACAAATTGCATCATCATTTAAATCTAAGCAGTGTTTTGTATTAAACTTCTTAGCTAATTTATCCTCCGATTTATACTACGATACTATAATTTTGCATGTATTCGATGATTTTGGGAATTTAACAAGTCAAGTTTTCAACGTTCGACAATGTTTGTAATTAAATAATGCATATATTGGCATCCAGTAAGTTCAGTTTTGGAAAATTGTCCATAAAAATTATCAGGGTGTGATGGTGACAGCGTGTTATTAGTTCGAATATGGGTTAGTAGATCGAATTTCTCCATCTTCCCGTTTGCCTTCACACGGTACTTCCTGAGAGGAGCCAGGCAAGGGGTGTCTTGTTCTCTTTACCTCAAAAGAAATACCGTCGCATCCCTTGGCAACAATATCTTTTTCCTGTGAAAACGGTAACTGTAAATCTCGAAATCAGCTCGAACAGTGATTGTGAGTTTACCGCAATACGCTATCAGATTGACGGCGTCTCAATACAATTGCCTTTGTAATTAGGATCACTCCATAGCGACAACCTTCGCTATACGGGTCGCAGTCGAGCGAACGCGTATCACGTTATTGAGAGATGAACTTTTAAAAGACGCTTGTTTCATCAAGCTGTAAGTGCAAAGTCGATAAGTTAAAAGTCCATCCTTAAAACTGCTAGCTTTAAAAGTAATTCACGTGACAACTGACATACTGAGACAAACCTATAAGTCGGTTGCTTTATTTCCCAACTTTCCCTTGACAAATATATTTTTTAATCTGACGAATTCACACTTTGTCGCTATGCATGCTGTGAGAGTATGCGCTCATACTGTAAAAGTCCATTTTTGATAATAGGAATAGGCGTATTGAGTAGATGTATATATACATTAGCAAAATTGAGTATAAAAGCCACACCTACATGCGATACTGTTTTTAATTCTTTTGTTAATAACATCTACATCATAAACTATTTTTGAACGTGTCTGACATTCACTGAACAAATTTAAAAACTAATAGATTAATATCATGTGTGTGTGATGAACTTAAAATGTGTTATGGTATAGAAAAAATGGCACAGTATTTTTAACAGAATCCACGAGGCATGAGAATGCCCCATGATATTTTCCGCAGAAGGAAAGTCAGTATTTGATTTTTTCCGTTAAAATGTCATCTGAAATGGAAGAACTAAAAGAAGTATTAGAAGAATTATGTACAAACCCGCATGATTTGCGTTTATATATTTTGATGATGAGTTCATGAGGGGTATTGGCTACGCATTGATGTTAATCGAGGATACTTATTGACAGTTGTCATAGAACACTCGAGTCGCGCGCGAACTCTCTCAGCAGGTTTCCTTCAAACTGCTCAATATCACATTCCAACAAATAATGATCTTTTACAATGGTTTTACGAGAAATTACGAAGTTAACGAACGCTATTGGTGTTTCTATGCGAGTCTTTGCTGCAAACTGGCCCATGAGAAATCGATAAAATGCCACGTGAGTGCCATCTTCTCTTCTCTCCGATGTGTTCCCGAATGGCACCAAATCGAAACCACTGCCTATCCATATGATAAGGGGGATTATAAGGGGGTGGGGTGTTACTGCCCCACCCTGCAAGGAAAACAATAGAAGACTCTCCGTCCCACTCTCCGTCAGAGGGTGGTGAGGGGTGAGTGTGAGGAACTCGCATGAGTGAAGTCCGTTCCCGTGAGCGCGTGTGGAATCTTTCTCCGTCTGCAGCAGGGGCAAAGTGAGTGTCTCTCTCTCTCCCCTGCTTCTCATTCCCTCGCCCTGCACGCTCGTTGTCAACGACCTCGTTGTGGAACCTGCCCTATCATTGGAGGACCACCCACCCGCGCCCCCTCCCATGGCGCCCCGCCGCCGACTACTCTTCTTCTCGCCCCCGCCCCCTCTTATATCTCATGCCCACGGACCCCCCACCCACCCCACCACCTCACACTCCCCCATCCGGCAGCCGACCGGCAACCACCGGACCAGCACCCTCTCCCACACACCCTCCCCCCGCCCCATTCCTCCCCGACCTACTCGTTCCACCCCTTCTCCTCCTCTCACCTTCCACCACAGCCTCCCGCCGAGACCCATAGTGCCACGCGCCCCGCTTAGGATACGCTGCGCGCGTGACGGTATGCGAAGCTTTTGCGGCCTCCCGATTTTCTTTTTTTTCGCTTGTTCTTTCTCTCTCCCTCTCAATCTTCGCCTTGCTCCCTCTCGCGTCGTCCGTCAGCACTGCCACCAAAGCGCGCCATCCTTCCTTCCCCTCGTCCTTTTCTCCCCCCGGTCCCACACCAATCGCACGCACGCACATTTCTTCCATCCGCTGGCCTGCCTCGGAAAAATAAAAGAAAGTCCATTTTCCCGACAAATGAGCATTGGAGACGCGGCAATGAACGAGCGGTGGACTGTTCGCAAAGCAAGTGTGCTTAACCTCCAAAGCCTCGATTTCTCCATCATGAGTCCTTCCTTTTTTCCTATTGCTGGAAAGAGGATCTTTCTTTTTCCTCCGAGGATCGTGTTACAACGGTTATTCGGTCGGTCTCTCTCTCGGTCAGATGGAGACACTATCCTTAATGTGTTGGTACCTTAGGTCCTCCTGAAGATTTTAGTTAATTATTTCAGATCAATTATAATTTCTATATTCATTTATGAAAATTTTAGTTAATAAATTCAGATCAATTATTATTTCTATGTTCATTTATACACTTAAATTAGAATTTGCTTATGAATTCATTCATTTCATTAGAAATTCTATTATAAGCTGAGCATCCCCTGTCTACGGTTAAGCTTGTGAAATAGCTACCAAAACATAATTTACCATGGAATAATTTTACTGCTTATGTATTAAATTAAGGGTGGATTATAAGAAATAGACGGAAACTAGTCAACAATGTTTTCTACTATTCAATTAATTCGAGTAGGTATTTCTATCGGCCATGTAAAAGCCTATCAGCGGGAGGGTATCCCCTATTGAGGGGGAGGGTCCAGGTTTATATTGTGTGATAAACCCATTTCTAGTAGATACCCACAGCGATGTGATTTTCAGGACCCCGGAAACCTTTGGGAAGCCACTAATGGACAGTTACTAGCTGGCTCCTCACCTTGATTGTGGAAATTCCACACGTGTAATAGCTTATTAGCTTAGAGGTGAGCTCTTCCCTCACCCATCAAACTCATCGTTCAGCTTTATCACTGTGTAGACAGCAGGCGGTTTCATATAGCATATTCGCTTCTTTCTAAGCGTACCGTTTTCTGCTTAAACTATGCTAAAGGGGGATCCGTTATTAATCGAACCAGGAAAAACCGTGTGCATAGCAGCAACAGCAGCTGAAAAGATTCTTCTGTCCAAAGTCAGAGAGTCGTTATATTATCTTATCACAGAAAGACACTACAAACGTGTTTATGTCAGCCGATAAAGAAAGGTGTAGCCCTAAACCTAACGTTTCCTAGCGCATCTTTCGTGTTTATCGAGTGGCGGGTCGCCACGAGTGTTGGGAACGTAGAAAGTGAACCAGTGAAGGCATTTAAGTTATAAAAAGACGGCTTATTGCGATTACGTTGTTATTAATTCTCTATCTCCGCAGATAAAAGATGGAAGGGACAAAAATAGACACCGATAGGCTTGGCATTTATAAAACAGGCGCCATGGACGTCTGCGGTTTATCATTACGAGAATTCATCCATTAAATTTGTAAACGATAACAACGGCGTATTCCAGTAGGGGTTTACCGAAGATAAGTAATTCAGTGTTGTTTCTTAAGAATTTTCTTACATATATGGTAACATTGATGTAACGTAACTTTAAGGTTTGGTATTACCAATTTTTAATTTTAGTTTAGCAGTTTCCGAGAACATCTTTCATGATTTCTCCTTGGAAATCTAAAATTGTTTGTTCAGGATCGAAACTGAAGTCTTGTAGATTAACTAATGTGACCGACTGACCTATAAAAAAATAAATAATAAAAAATTGGGGTTAGGGCAGGAAAACGTCTACCGATTTGCTCAGCCCGACGAACAAAAGAATTATATCAAACGGCAATGTGAACCTATTCCAGACAGCTATCAGATTGGCTGACCGTGAAGCTGTCCGAATTAGCTGGGGGCAAACTCTCCCCGCCTTACCTAATTAAGATCTTGAGTGCGGATCAGGACCAGGTCATGGACGTTGTGTTGCCATCAATCGGTATTATAAATGGTACGAAATTGAGGTTTCGATTTGATTTCGAGCCTTTCAGCATTTTTCGCATCTATCATACGAATCGGTCATATCGGAATTATTCATTTTTTCCATTTGAAGAATTATTCATTTTTCCAAATAAAGAACTTAAATAATACCCAGCAGTAAAATATACCTATCGGTACAATATTCTCGCCGAAAATTTCCTATAAGTTATAATTTTCGTATCTTCATAAATGGAGACTGTTATATGAAATATACTACGCTATCATTTTCCTGAGAGTATAGTGCAACAGATATAGAATTACTGCTAGGTGCCCGCAAAGTTTTCTAAAATACCAAGAAGTGAGCGAGAATAAATGAGTCATATCTATTAAATCATAGAGAGAGGTATACTCCTCCCGAAATTTAATAATCCGAATGACGAATATCAGTTTCCGATTTCATTCGAACAAAATAAAGTTGGACACAGGCTCAGTAAATGTTATCCCTTAATATTCATAAATAAAGAAAAATAAATTCTAAATAATACTGGCCATAAGATTTTGCTATTATAACTTGCTGTGAAGAACTGAATGTAGAAATGAAAATCGGAGGGGAATTCGTAAAATCAGTTAGGTTTGCTGATGACCAAGCTCTAATTTGTCACTCAGGCAAGGGGCTGCAAGCATTGCTGAGTGAATTGGAAATTCAGTGCGACAGGTATGGGATGAGAATCAATATTAATAAAACAAAGGTTATGCGATTTTCTAGAAAGAAAAAGGCTAATATAAACATTAAAATATGAGAGTAAAACTAGAGCAGGTAGAACAGTTTACGTATGTCGGAAGTGTCTCGGACCAACACGGTCAAAGTAGTGGGGATGTAATGGGAAGAATTGCGCTAGGCAAAGATGCTTTCACAAGGAGGAGGGGTTGAATACACGGACGAAGAGTAAGGGTGTTAAGAGAAGACTCGTTAAAACTTTGACGTGGAGCGTAGTTATGTACGGCGTGGAAACGTGATCACTGAATCAGGCGGATAGACGTAGATTGGAGGCTTTTGAAACGTGGGTGTGGATGAGAATGGAGAAGGTGAAATGGACGGAATGGAAAACACATGAGGAAGTACTTGTAATGGTGGGCGAAGAGAGGGGTTTGTATGGGAGAAATCCTATGGAGGCAGGAAAAATGCATGAAGGGCGTATTGACCGGCAGTGGGATGTTGAAGACTGTAATAAAGGAGAAAATGTTAGGCAGGCGAGGAAATGGCAGGAACAGGATAGGGAGGTTGGAAGGGATGAAGGGAGGAAGGAAGTACACAGAGAAGAAGAGGGACTTGATGTAGAGTCGGTTGCTGGATTGTGTTTTGTTAGGAGCCATAAAGTATTTAGTTGGTAGTTGTGTCCATACAAAAACCTACGTTAACCGGTAGATTACTTCATAATATTAGTAATTAGAAATACTCTTGCAATATTTCTTGCTCTGGTTTAAAATGCTCTTGTAAAAATTATGTAGAGGATAGGTTTTTGAATAATCAGTATTAAAAATTAAATATTTTTTTATGATAATCAAGCTCATGAATGTTCCGTCAATTTACATACATTTTTGCATTCCGAAGTTTCATTTTCCAAGATGTTGAATTTCCTTTTTTGCTCTACGAGTTTATACCACTCTTTGATGCCACCACTGTGCTTCCCACAACAGCGAGATATTTTGGAAAGAATCGAATCGGAAATAAAAAAAAGAAATTTATGGGAATGTACTAAGAACTTATTTTTCTCTTTTAATTATTCCCAGCTCCAGCCTCATTCCAGATTTTCTCGAAATCGGGATACATCATGAACTTCCATATTTGTCACCCGCAAACATCACCTATTCTTCATTTGCATCGTTCACCTGTGATAACCAGCTATCCAGGAAAGGAACTAAACACTCAGAAACTATGCCCGCTCGTCGACAACATCGGATAACGAACCCTGACATAAGCTTCTGCCTGATTAATTTTTTCAAGTTCTCTTACCTTTTCTAAAAACGTATTGGTCAGTCTTAAACTCGTCACCAAGAACTTCTCCGGAATCCAGACATAATTCTTCCTAATGTACCGGAAATGCAAATACATTTTAAGAAAGAAACGTTAATATTTTTTACTAACTGCTTCAAAATTGCTTTAATTCCTTTAATTGTTGTTTTCTAGTAATGAAAAGTATCCGTGGAGATTCCCCACTGGGGAAACATAAAGTGAGATCCAACGAGGATTCCCATTATGCCCATTTAAAAGTAGATGCATTCGGGATCGACTGTGCTCCGCAACAACAGCAAGCAGGGCTATAAAAAATAGCTATTGAAAAAATTCGATCGATGATTTTCGAGTGAGGTGGTTTAATGTCATATTTTGCAGCTCGTGAACCTATGGCTCAATGTGTTTAAACCAAATTGACAATATATCTCCTAATACACTTAGAGCAGATTATTTAATTTGTACAAAAACTTAAGGATTGATCAATGATAATCCTTAAGTTTTTGTACAATAATGTAATTTTTAGTTTAATTTTTTTATTTAATTTATATTAATTAATTAATAATTAATTTGTGTAATAATAATAATGACAAACAAGTTGTAATCATTTACGTAATTATCTGCTATTTATCATGCAAGAGGAAGAGAAATTATGATTCTCATAAATTGACTCTCATTGCAAAAGGTTTGGAGCAAAAAATAATGAAAAAAACTATTAGTACAAGCGTCTGTTTTTACTTAAATCTATTCTTCAGCAATGGATCCTTTAAGAAAACCCATTCCCATATTTGGAATCAGTAGAATATTATGCACTGGAATCATTCGATGTCATCTATTTAACAAAAACATTATAGGATAGTCCGATTAAAAACATAAGTTCGCTAATTATGTACAGCTTAAACTACACTTTTTTAATGAAGCGACAATTTCTACATTTAAGGGGATAATCACATCTCTTATATAACACTCCGGAAAACATTCAAACGATCAATTTACATTTTCAATTGTAGTCTCGCTTTCTGAAGCATTTTTTAGGTAAATTAGATTATAAGGAAAGAAAAGAACAATCAATGCATTTGGATGGCATGACGTGATTGAAAGATTGAGGAGTTGAAAAAGACGATGCTCTGAAGGAAGAGGATGAACAGAAATGGTTCAACTATCCATGACGTACTTGTAGTTTAATGGTTTTCATGAACCGAACAAACATTTCACTATTCGATGGAATACCAAATAAAAATTCCGTAAATAAAAAGTAGCCATTGTTGAAATGATCACCAAAGAGACAAAAGATGAAGTGTGATAGTACGTTTACACTAATTCCACAGTCTCGATGCGCACTAACGACGTGAGACTTTCATTATATTAATTGAGATCTCAGAGCGTTTTTTTTCGACATTGGTCCAAATAACTTGTTCCTGTGCTTTCACGACGAGTCTTAAGTTTGAATGACGGGAGTCTTGAGGAATGGCCAGTGAAATGTGTCGTCTCACAATTTCCGTTACCATGTATTTCGGTACGTTTCAAGACGGAATGGGAAGTCGGAAAACATTCGCACCTCACAATTTTCACTACATCGATATGATCGCGCCACTCCATTTAGTCTCCCCGGCAAGTTTCCGACCGGTCTCTCGCAAACGAGGGAGCGCTTGTATCGCTGGACGAACTCCCGGGGGAAACATCATCACGCAATAATTATAATAAAAAAAGAGAGGGAGATAGCATCGTGTAGGGAAGCTTTTTTCCTTTTCGTGACTGGGTCCGTAGGATCACGATCGCACTCGGGGAGGAATGTCGTCCTCACGGGGAGGGGTCGAGAAAAAGAAGGGGAAAAAATATCGTAATTATCACCCCAGAGTGGGAGGATGCTCGGGAGGATGGAGGCGGAATGGGTTGAGAGAGAAGACTAAAGAAATGTCCTCTCAAAACCCTCCTCCCGGCCCGCGGGAAACCGTCCAAAACAGCGTAATATTGAAATCTTAGACAAGACAAATAAAGAGACGCACACGGCAAAGCACTCAGTCATCGAGCTGTCAGCGCGGGCGACATGTCCCGGTGGAATGGAAGGTCGTCTGTGGAAAGGGTAAACAATAAGGCGAGTGGGAGGGAGCAAGGAATGATATAGCTCGGTGGAGGGTTGGGGGACGGCAAGGACCGGGATGGGAGCGGAGGGATGGGGGCATCGCAGCAAAGCATCGTATTCGAGAGGAGGAGACTAAAGAGAAATAGGAGGAGGGGAGGATGACGAGAGAAGTTCGAGGGAGTAGGTACGTAAGACGAGAGTTTCCGAGGGCGCATCGCCGTGGAAGTCGACTGTTTAATGAGAATCTGTTGGCATTCCGACGACGCAGAAACACGTGGAGCGCTTTTCTTCTCCTCGTTTATTTATTTATTTTTTTATTATTTATCTTTTTCTCCATTCGACAAAGTCACAACAATTGACGGACGATTAGCTGAAGTCTTTCGCCTCAGTGGTTACGGCCGACCTGTAGGTGTCAAGACCCATTCGGACACGGCCCAACTGCATGAAGACCTCGTCCAATGGGGACGGAAGTGACGCGAAGTGTGTAGGACTATGTAAATCGTGGTCAGCGTTCCGACGCCCAATTAGGTCGATCATGTAAATTGAATTTCTCGAACGCCGCTCGGGACGTCTTGGCTGATAGGCGCGTGTATGAACACTCGATTTGATCAGAACCTCATCCGGTCATTATGCCTCGGAGAGCAGGAGGGCTGCCGCCGCCGCCTCTTGCGCGGCCACCGCTGCCCACAGATGATACTGATCGTCAGATAAGAATGGTGAATCTGGTATTTCGTGCAGCAGGTCTGAGAATATTCATCGTACGTTTCAGCTTGGATGCAAATATCTAGTCAAATAATTATAAATCAAAGATGATGCATCGCGAACATTTGAACATCAATTGAAAACAATGTTGTAAGCGGATTCAAGGGAGCAAGTCTTACAACATCTTCATTGAAAATCTGCTGATTTTCAGACTTGTCGGCGAAGGTTTTTTACTGGTACAAATCACAATGAATAAGGGGCTTAGTCGCTCTTAACGGTTGGATGCGTTCTATAACTACCGTAAAGGCAAAAGTAAATTCCTCGGAGAGTAAACGAGAATCGCTTCTCGGCGAAATATATAATTAATTTTAATCATTAGGAATTCACGGCATCTTTCCAAAGGAGGAGATCGCCCATTCACAGCCCATACAAAACGAATCATTTCTCCTTTGCTACTAGTTTGGAATCTGTGGAGAAACCTGACGCCGAATTACCCGGAAGACGCAATCGATCGGCTTTCCTTTTCCCTCTAAAGAGTTCAAAGCTATCAGTTAAAACCAAAATTTCCGAAGAATTTCAAGGCACCCTAAATAAAAAAAAGGGCGCGGAGATTAAAATTTCGTAGAATGTTAGTGAGACTCATCAGCGATGTGATTGAACGGAAAGAGCCAATTTGTGAGGCACGAGGTGGGGTGGGAGGGTGGGGTGGCGCCTTGTAAAAGGCCGTTAGTCGCCCTGATGAGAAGTTTAACCACTACTAATTGCGTGTGGTTAGCTACAAGACGGAGGGATCGAAAAGTGTGTATGATGAGGGCCACCGGAAAATGGAGGGTGTTATAATCGCCGCGGTAATCGAGTGTATCCTCCTCCCAAACGTGTAATTTACCTTTTTCCCGCCTCAAGGACGGAGGAGACTGGGGGGATACTCCTGTGGAAGTGAAGAGCGTATCCGACACCACCGGTGTTGCGACAAGAGTCCGCCAAGTAATTGGATGCAAGGAAGCGGTCAACGGGGTCCCCGTACCATACAGAACGCGAAATCATTCGGATTTTAAGTGGAGTGAGCCATTAACCGATCACCAATTCCGAGAAATTCAGAAAAATGGCAAAACAGGAACCCTTAATGTGGAGAATATTTGAAAATTGCGGATGTTAAGAGATAATATGGAAAGGTTTGAGCTATTATTATCCCGTGCTGAAACTCCGCAGTGTCAAATACAATCGTGCTCGAAGTGAGCAGTTACCTTTGATATGTGTGGCACATTACGACTGGGCAGCATTTGAGGACTGCAGTGCTGGAATCCATTCGGAACAAATTCTTGAAAATCTGTCAGATAATAAATCTCAATGTAGAAGAGTGTAAAAATATTTTATTTGAATCTTAGTGTGCTATTAAAAGTGTTATAATTACCATCATTCAGGTATCAACCCGAATAATGATTTGTAGCAGTTCTCCGTGCCAATCCTGTTCCCTACCAATCGCCTCAATCCATCATAATTCCTTTAAAAAAATGTGGATAAATTAAAAGACTATGACAGGGACTCAGCCTTTAGATTATAACAGATTCATTCCTCGCGAAACAGATATTTATGTGGAAAAAATTTTTACCGTGCGACGTTTTCGTTTGTAAAACCAAAATTAAAAGTCGCGATGGAAAAAGCAAGCTCCGCTTGCAGGTCGAGAGAAAAAATAATTGCCCTCTCTTATCCGTTCCTACTTTCTCGAGTGATGCAAGAGTCAAGTTTTACCGCTTGAAAAGCGATGAACGAAAACCGGAGTACAAGGTATATAGTGGGCGCTCCGGGGAGAAATTGGAGAATGGTGCATATGGGCAAGAGAGCTGAGGGAGTGAAGGGAGAAAGCTGCCTTCGGCCGCTGCGAGTCCTGTGGTTGCATGGATAATAATTAGTGTGGCCTGCGGTTGGGGACGGCGCGGACGTCCTGGAGCAGCTCGTCGTAAGAAGGATAAAATCATGGCTGCACGCACGGATGGCGAAAAAGGGCGAAATGCATTTACATTTTATGTATGGAAGAGAGCCGCGAGAACTAATTCCACTAAGTGGACGATAAGGGTGGAAAATATGTCTCGGCATTCTGAAGAGAAACTATGCCTGGTCCACTAGTATCACTATTAGTCACCAAGCATTTGACACGAAATTGGGTTTTTGGTATACATCTATTCATAATTCTAACCTGGGGTGATCTTTTGAGGCAGGGCACGTCGAACTGGTGTCTGAGTTAGCTCTTAATCACACTATGAATCAAAATAGAGGCAGAGGCAAGCAGACTTCACGAAGAAATAATTTTAATAGCATACAATAAGATCAATTATTCTGTCGAATGATGAACGCAAATGCATAAAAATACGAGTCAAGGAAAACAAAGAAAAAAGATAAAATAGGGAATTACGGAAGATATTTATAATTAGAATTGAACTTGCGTCCTGAAAAATACATGATGTTGCTTTATTTCTTCCAAACATAATTCCTGAAAATGGAAAAGAAAACAAAAAAGATGAAACCAAAAGCTCTAACTTATTCAGTGCTAATTTTGAAATTGTACCTTCCTATTATTTATTTAGTTTTTCGCGAATGTTGAACGACGATACATTTTATTTGTAAGAGTTCTCCAATTTCATTGTTGTAGATTTCTTAAAGTTAATTAGATTCTTTAGAAGTGTCTATTCGAGAGGAGCGAAATTTTTTTTTAAGTAAGGAGAGACTATTTTTCAAACTGAGCGATTCCCCGTGCATGATCGTTGTTTTCTGGAACCCCAATAAATGTAAGTTCCTCATGTTTGGACAAATATATCTTCCCTTCAGCTTGTGAGTACACGAGTCCTCTTATCTCCATCCCTATCCCTCCGCCTACCTCGTCCCTCCACCCGCTATCCTACTGCTTCATTACATAAACGCTGAAAAACAGACGCACATATGTACACCATACTTCCCCCGCTGGAATTTTTAAAAATTTGGAATTTACGTATCATCACGTTTGCGTTGTATCCCACGTGGAGCGCTTTAGTGCGGTTCACATATATTTCAAGAGGAGATGATTAGATAAGGAGGGAAAATTTTATATCGGTTGCAGGAAAAAGTGGCGGAATATGGTGAAGGCAAGGGCGAGAGAAATGGAAGGGCGCAATGGCAAAGGGGAGCGTAAACTAAAAAGAAAAAAAGCCAAAGAAAGAGCGTAAAGGGACGAGACGAATGGAGGCGGCGGCGGCAGGTTGGGGATGGGTAGGAAAACGGTGAGCTCCTCGAGGAGTCAATGAGGTGAGATCCGGAGAGGAGGAGTTGGAAGCGGCGGCGGGTGGGTGTGGCTTGGCGTTTTTGAATCAACGCCTGGAAATATTATGATGGGAGCGGCGGCAGAGAGGGTATGGAAAGGAATTAAAAGGGGTGAATGGGAGTGCTCCGGGTCGGGGTGGGGGGGGGGAAGGCGGAAAGATCCCCAATGAGCGATGTCGCCGTGAGAGGAATCGGGAGATGTCGAGGCAGGCGGCGGAAAATGGAAGCAATAGTTATCAAGAAATGGATTTGGTTCTTGAGGCCATTACTTGGGTAAGCCCACGTCGCCTTTACATTATAAACACATTTTACCTCCTCAACAAAACACGAGAAAGTTGTTTTATTTGGCCATTATATTGTTTTTACACTAGGTTCATAGTCACAGCAATGTGATTCTCCCTGTAAACATCGGAACATCGCTCGTAGTTTAAAAATAAACTGAGTTTTTGAAATTCCATAATGATCGTTTAAATGAAATTCTTTGTAACTTCCACACAATTTTGTGGAAGTTAACAAAGTATTTCATTTAAACGAACATGAACCTCCACAAAGTTGAGCCCGAAACCATAGAATTCTTCCATAATGATTTTTTCATGTGGGAAAATGAGGAAAAGTGAAGGGACGTAAAGGAAGGAAATGGGTAAAAACCAGTGGGGAGTGAGATGGTGAATAAAGGAAGCGGTATAGATGAATAACCGAATTTGATTCTTGAAGTCTCTGCGCGGATTAAAACCCTAGTTTTAAGTTACTTTTGATTAGAAATACTAACTATTTTTACTGTTAGGTGCACTGTGTATCCACAAGAATTTCCCAGACATAGTTAATTTTCTTAGTTCAATGTAATTATGACTTTTGTTTAACCACAACATAAGACTGAAATACTCGGTAATACAGAACTCACGTTCTTAATTACACGTCACAAGGAACCACAAACTAATTTATCTAAGGGGGGAAAAGGGATGCATTAATGTTGAGCGTGCATTTATGGAATGAACAAGTGAGGCTGGGAACACAAGGTATCCAGGGAGGGCACGGAATGGGCATTGCTGCAGCTATTTCAAAGAAGAGCAAGCATGCTACTTAAGATGCACAAAAGGCGTTAGACGGATGGTCGGCGTTAGTTGGTTGAAAAAAAGAGGATAAACTAATGAAATGGATGAATAAGTAGGGAAGAGGAGGAGGAGGAAGACTCTCTGGGGGATAAGGGAAAGGATGATTAAAAGGAAGGGTAGGTGGGAGGGACAAGCGGAAGTGACTTATAATTCTTTTTCGAGGGAGGCGGAGGGGGCGGGAAGGGGTTGAGAAATTTGAGAAACGGGTGACTGATGGCGACGAACGAACGGGGGAGGGGTTTGGGAATGAAATGGGAAAGGAATCGGAGGGACGTGAACGTCGCAGGGAAGTGAAGGAGGAGCGAGGAAGAGAGAGAGAGAGACGGAGAGGGAGAAATTGAGAAGCGAGGAGGGTAAGGCGAATTAGGTGGGGGGAGGAGTGGACGGACGGTGTGGGGAGAGGGGGGCGGGAGAGAGGAGTGAAGGGTGAAGTGGGCGGAGTTAGGCCACCACCTTCGTGAGAGAGGTCCTGGTTTCTAAGAGGATGGAGACTAGCGATTAAAGGTAATGGAGAATGTAATTCCAGACATAATTCATGGCCTACATCTTGGCATCCAGTTTATAATTATCGTTAATAACTCCCCCTCCCCCTCATTGTGAATTCTCGTACCTCTCCTCCCACTCCCCGGGCTCGCCTCACCTCGCCACCATCCCTTCTCCCTCTCCTTCCCCTTCCCCCACCTATTACTACCCTCCGCCTCCACAATTTTTCTCTCGCCCTCATCACACCGCTCTTTCCTCTGTTTTTTATCAGCATCTCTCCTTCGAAGGTTCGCCTCGTGCGTCCCTTAAGACCTTCTTCCACTCCCTTCCGTCCAACCCCCCTCTGGCCACCTTCCCACCTCCCGCCCCCGGAACCCAATCCACCCGTTCCCACCCCGCTCAAACCCGCCCCCGCCCCCTTGTTTATTCTCTCTCTTTCTCCCGATTGCCGCGAGGGGAGGGATGAGGACGGATGGCGGGGGTCGGGGCGTTGAAGGCAACATGAGCGAAAATGAAAAAGGGCGAGGGCGGAGGGAGACACCGCGAGAGGAGGGATGATCAGGAAAGGGAGCGATGGTGACGAGAGTTTGGGGCTGGGAGGGAAGACGGAGGAGTGGTGAGGTGGGTAACGGGGGGAGTGGCCGATCTTGAGGGCGAGGGGAGGGAGGTGTGCCCTTCGTATGTTTGCGGGGAAGGGGGATGTGATCAAAGGAATACCCGCGCGCTTCGTCCGGGTGCGTCCCTCCTTCCCTCTCGCGTCTGCCTCTTTTTCCTCCTTCCACCCTCACCGGGGACTCCACCCCGTTCGAATGGGGATCTCCCGATGACCCGGCGCTCAGCCACTCCTTCTCCCTTGCCTCTCCCCCTAACCTCCCTTCATCCGCTCCCCCGAACGCCTCCCGACCGTTCTCTATCTGCCGCGGCTGAACCCCGACAACCCACCCACACACGTCTCCACCTTATAATTTCAAAAGAAGAGCGATCCCACCCTTAACTGCTCCTCCCCTTGTTTTTTTCCTCCGTCCCTTCGTCGTCGACCTCTCTTCTTCGCCTCTCGACTCCGTCCCTCTCTCCCTCTCCTTCCATTCATATATCTCTCTTCCCCTCCCCTTATCCATCCCTTCTCTCTCATTCCCTCTTCTCTCTCTACGTCTCCTTGAATTTCATTCTCCCTCATAACCCTCTTCCATCTACGCCCATCCGTCACGATCATTTATCTGTTTTTTCCTCTCACGTGATTCATTTCTCACATTTTTATTCTCTCTTACTTCTGGCTCGGATCTTTTTCTTTCTCGCGGCCTCGCAGGCTTATAACTTCCATATTCACTCCTCCACTCATGTCCTACGAATTTTTCTATCCTCTTATGTTCTTATTTTTGTGTTTCCTGTTTTTAATTTTGTACCGCGCCCTATTGTCTCTTTACGGTAATACCGAACGTTAAGTAAATATCTCGCACTGGTACCATTTTTCCATCGTTAGGTTTTCCAATACTCAATTAAAGCCAATTCACTGACAAAAGCCAATTGTTATATCCTTATGTCCTTTTATTCTATGTTATCAAAAGATTGAATGGTTTAGTCCCTAGTGCGATAGTTTTTTCAAAGATTGAGAATTGGCAAAGTAAATTAAGATTATCTAAAAAGGATTAGAGTATACTTGACAACCAGCACGGCTACTACTAAAAAGGGCGAAGAAAAATTAAAACCATATAATATATATTCAGATTATGCCCCCGGAAAAAGATAAGAAATAGCCATCCGCAGTAATAGAGTGTAATCCACGGTTTTTCCTTGTGCGTTCCTACCATAAAAATAAAAACTAAGTTAAACATCGAAACAAATTTGATACAAATGTCTTGTTCTCATCCCTCGCCATTATTTTTACGAACACTTCGCAATCCCTTAATTCATAACATTAAAGGCCGGAATATTTGAAATCTCATTGCCGTACGCCCACAGGGCGGCTCGCAGATGATCAAAATCGATCGCAATCGATTACGCCTACGTAGATGTAGGTGTAACCGATTCATGTTACCGCAACTGTGTAATGGGATAAATGAATCCTCAGTTTGTGCATCTTCAACTCATTCCTATTTAGTCCAAGTCTGCTTATCTCCTCCATTACCTCAAAAAAATACATTCATGACATAGATTTCCTTTTAATTTGCTCGACTTTTCGTACAGTTTTTTTCTACCTACGGGCTCTAGCCTCGCACCCTTGATCTCGGTCCTCCCATTGCCTTTCGTTTCTCCGCCTGTCTATTTCAATCTTTCGCCTCCTCATCCTATCATGTCTCACCCTGCTTTTTTTATTTCGTCTCGAAAATTCTTTATCTTCATTTTATGGGCGAATAAATAAAAGCCGCGACACGTTTTGCCATTATCTCAGCATCAATCTTGATTAATCGGGAATACCAACAATTTTCCCGCAGGCCGGCCGATGCGCCGACCCGGTCAGCTGTTTCTTTCGGTGTTGGATGACTACACACGTTTGATGAAGCTTTCACTACGCTTAATTTCCGCTCTTCGCCTTCTGAAATAGTTTCTTCATGAGTAGTATCGCGCAGATCAAAGTTATCCGGCATTTTTTTGATTGACGCTATCTCGACGAGCTGTATTCATTCCATCATTCTAAAACAATTAAAATTTGCTTTATTACTTGTTGATAAGGTTAATTTTTCGATTTCGCCGCAAGGGACTTTCTAAAAACATTTTTATACAGTGAAAACAAAAGAATGTTTTTCGTCCTAGGGAAATTGTTGTTAGCAATGATGTTTCTATATCTTATTGAATCATCCCCAGCGAGTGCATCGTTTCTTTGCAATGGACTTCATGTTGTTTCTAATTGGAAGGAATCGGAAAAAATGTGCCGGAATTCACTGAAAGCTTCCATACCACTTCTTGATCGTATCCACATGTTGGTGATACAGTTATCTTGGGCGAGAAAAAGTATTTTCCTCACTCTTTCCGGCCAATCAATTTATCTGTCACGCCTCTTTTGCACAGTTTTAGCTATCAAATCTTGGAGTTTACAAGAGTTTATAAAAATCTGCACATTCTATAAATCCAGCACAACATACAGAGAATTTAAAAAATCGTTGAAAGGATAGTGGCGTCTGAACAGCATAAAATCGGATCAGTCTTCCTAAGTATTTCATTATTTCCAGCAGTACCATTTTTATGCAATATTTGAGAAAATCCCACCCATTTGCATGAATTATGAGGAAAGCATTCAAGGAAGGAATACTAATAATTTACAGTTACGCAATTGATTACTTAAAAACGTCCCCCCTTGCGGACGTCTTTCGCTTCTTAAGAGTCGCCGATATCATTATTTCACATTGTTTGTCATTAATACGGCTGCATTTATCATAGAAAATATTAGTGCTTTTTGCAGGAAATAAATATTAGAAAAATAAATGTTTTTCAAATCAAGTAATTCCCCCAATTATTTCCGGGATAATTGTCTATATGCTCCTGATGTGAGTGGGACTCTCATTTATAAGGGATCGATGATTAGCTTGGTGATACATCTGCTAAGTGGTAAAATTTAACGAACAACAAATTTTCTCTTATTAACGTTCAAAGGTCAACCGACTCTAAAGGGAAGGGGGTACTTGAGTTTGGAATTCATGTTACTTCAATATTAAATCATGTTAAGAAAATATGAACTAATATTCTTCGGGGATAGAAAACGTGCATTCATCCAACATTAAGTGGCTCGAATTTTTTTGCCACACCATGAACAGTAGGCGGACAAATGAAACAAAGCCTGTCGTCACTTCGGTCGGAGGGTTGCATCCTGCGGCGCTCCCATTGTTTCTCTCCATCTCAATTCCCCGCCTCCCCTTCTTAGCCATCCCTCCGAGGCTATCAGCGAGGGTGCTTCCAATTTACCATCAGCCACTAAGATGGGATATATACGCGTAAATATGTGTGTGTGTATATATACATAGAAATATATATATATATATATATATATATATATATATATATATATATATATATATATGTATTGCCAATGGGCTTTTTGAGGCCCACCCTTGCCGCCCACACCCTTTCACTCACTCACAACGCCCTCTCTCTCCCCTTCCCTCTACCTAGCTCGACGCACAAACGCGCCCGCAGCAAGGCATCCACCCCACACTCGCGCGCACGCACGCACGGACACAAGAAGCGGTCACACCCCTCTCTCCTTGCGAGAGTGCCTAGTTGGGTGGGCGCTAGCAGGTGCCGACCGCAGGTAGGTAGGTAGCGGGGGAGTGGGGGAGGGCAGTGGGAAGGAACACACAAACGAATAGGTGGCGCCGTGGGCATCTTGTGGTGGGACTCGAGGCTCATGCATTTATTCATTGTGACTCATTATGAGCAGATAATCGCTCCGATTAGACGGCGAGCTGACACGAGGAGGGTGTAAATCTCGCGCCAAAACAAATAGTATATCGTCCGCGCGCAGACCGTGGGGTTCCCCGAGGGATACCATGCACTTTGTGATCTGAGTCCTCGAAATGCATTGGACGGGGAAGTGGCCGGTGATATTTCCTTTCTAAGATTCTCGAATGAATGGCGACTTTCCTACGATTCATTCGCAATTTTTGGAACTTGTCGAGGGGTTGGATTTGAAAGGCTTGATTTTGAGGAATCACAACGTCTATCGCGTTTAACCATGATGAAAACAAGGGTTAGCGCAATAGAGAGCGCAGTGGATGCTCATACATGTATTATATTTTCAAAGATGTGTCTTTTTTTTCGTATCTCGTCAAAAAAGAAACCCGTGTTCTACCACGACTGGGCGATAACAGTCGATGTTTTGAAACACTGTGCGCAACGTTTTAGCTGCGGAATGAAGGTTAATACACAAAATAGTTCAATACCGGGTCTTTCGCGTTAGAAGGTATGGTGATGGCTTAGAGTGGGTACTACGTCGTGATTCTGATATCCTGAGTAAGATTTCATCGTTTATAAAACAGTCTGGCTTGTTTAACAAATTTTTACAAAACAATCTACTGAAGAGTAAAAGTTATTTATTTTTTAAACATTATTTTTTGATTGTAGCGTACATGAAGTGTGAAATGCCATACGTATGCGATGCAGCTAAAGCTAATTTCTACCAATAGTAGTTTACTGAAGGAGTATTTCAGACTCGGCAGCGGAATTCAATCGACAATATAAACATTGATTCCATTGATGGACAAATTTTATAATATTTCTTGTGTTGTTGACGTTTGTTTGAGCTAAAGAGAAAACTTATAGGGCTCAAATTACATTTCCCAAGAGAAAAACAGAAATAAACCGTACGCTGTTGATTGATATGGTGAAAATTAAGATAGGTTCATTTCCAAAACGCCCATCCTTATAAGGGAATCTGAATGGCTTATAAGGAAAACCCACAAGATGCATTCTTGGCGGATACATGCATCTCAAATGCACGCCAATGACTAAGAGTGAATGTAGGGCGCGAGAGCGGTGAAGGCGCCGCTCACTGTGAATCTGTCTAATTTAGTGTTTCTCAACCAAGAAGTGTGAAGTCCTTCATAATATCAGTCCCCTCAAGCGGCCGTCATCATCCTCAGCGGTTATCCATAAATGCCTTATACACCGACCTCTTCCGAACCAAAAATCGCGTAATTGGCAAGCATATCTCCGCCGAAGGCGGTACTTTGCAATCCTTAGATCAACAGTTTTGAACGAAATCAACAATCATGATTGTGACCAAGCGTTGATGCCTCTCTCGCAAAGAGGAGAATGCCGATTGTTCAGCTACTGATTTCCCCATCGCAACCGTAAATCCGAAGGGCCACCGAACGCATCTTCAGAACCGCGTGACAATTATCCGTGAGAATAAAAATTAGATCCACGTATCTGACCCATTGAGTCTTTTCGCAGTATTAGAGGATAACCTTACCCGTCAAAATTATATCCCTGCCCCTCATCAACTTGCCTTTGGTTGGTGAAAAGGCCGTAGCCTCTTCGACAGATTTTTTTAAGCACCGACGAAAGGATGGAACCCTTAGAAAATGAAGAAAGAGATCTTTACTACCTGTTCACCAACTCCTTTTTTTTTAAGTCCCAGGTTTCCCGTGGGCTGTAAATATGTTAGGACACAACCTCAGCATCACAAAATGCTTTTATTATTTCCGCTGAAACCTCCCCCTCCACCCCTGTACATTTACCCCTTCTCTCCCTTTCCCGTCCACCCTCCAGAGACATTTCCTCCTAGCTTTCTCACGAGTCCGCGATCTTTTTTCATTCTTTGTTCTTTTCTTGGCTCCACTCATTCTCATTACGCACAAGGAAGGATCGCTCTCGTGCGCGGCCATGGGAGTTAACAGTTCAAACGAGTGGAGGCGACGGCACGGCAGCATCGGTCTGGGAAACCATTAGCGGGGAGATGCCCACCATGAGACCGCAGACTCCTCTCTCTCGACCCGCTTTCAACTCCCCGACCTCCCACTTCACTTTTATTTTTTTTCTCCATCTTCTCAATTTTCGTGTTGGAGATGGGTCAGAGTTCAAGATGCCACATCTTCAGAGAAAGTGGTTCTTCGACAAGCCGAGGCGGGATGAAATTTTCGCGAAATTGCACAACCGATCTGAGGGAGGACAGGCGGGGAGACGGGGGGCAGTTAGAACGAGGATGGAAAAACACGTACACGTGCGCACCGAACGTGTAGCCTTCCTCTCAGGGTGCGATCCGTTTTTTCTCTCGTTTCGCGCGGAAGGGGACTCGGGGAGGGGTCAGAGGAGGCATGCGGAAATCGGACGGCGAAGAATTTCGAGGGCGATGGAGGGTGAAGAGGGAGGGGCATTGGGAGGGGGAGGGGAGAAAGACCAGCCGAGTAAACAGTTTCAGTGCTCCCGTACGAAATCCGACCTGACCTACTCCATCAGTCGCGTGCGTGCAAGCGTTTTCACTCCATTTAATGCAGTCGATAATGCCACCACTACTGCAGAATCCATCTGCGCCTTCCGTGGCAGATCGCAGCGTTTAATGTTTTAAGGCGTTTATTGGATGCTGTTATTCGCGATGGAATTGGCACCTCGTATGATGGCGCGATTCAAGCGTGCGTTTCTAGCGAGCACATGGGTTGATCTAGAAGCACGAATTAGACTTATTTGTAAGATGATCTAACATCATAATTTATAGTTCAACAATGCGGTATCACTTTATCTACATTTGCATGATATTCTGCAAGTTACCGGAATAGTATATGGCAAGGATTGCATCCACACTAGGAATGCACAGTACGGGTAGAGTTACACTCCCGTACCATTCATGAAAGGCTCGTTCTTCCAAAAATATATCTGCTATTACGTATTGAAATCATTTCGCGTGGTGTCAAATTCCTGAAGGAAAGACCACCATTGGTGGAAAAATCATTAAAAAAATCCAAAAAAAAACTTGCCATTCTCAAAAAATATCCATAGTAATTTGAAACCAATATCAACTGCGTAAGGATAAAAATAGAAAGAAATACCGTAGACTTCAAAAGCAGATATTAGATTATGGCATAGGCTATTCCTACATTATATAGGACAGTTCATTTTAGGGATTACATTATCATTTCAGATCTATGTGACGTTGTGCTGTGCTTTTTTCAGAAAAATAATGCGCGAATAAGATGCCAGCGATGTGGAAAACGCATATTTTTTCCCTATACGCGACGAGATGGCATGTAACAAGACTGTCTGACGCGTCGTTCGGAGATACCTATTCCTTTAAATATATAAATTAATATTTACCTCATGAGAGAAAACATAGCCTATAAACTCGAAGAAATGCTACGCAAGTACAGTTTATTTGTACAAAGTGATATCGCAATAAACTGATTAGAAATACTGTAGTTAGTCAATTTCAGCTTTAGCTAACAACAAACCATTAGCTTTGTCACAATTTTTTATTTTCCGGGGATAACATTTCGCAATTTTACCTTCATGAAAAATATGAATTCCTATTAGCATTTGTCGGAAACTTAGAGCAGGTTAGTAGCACAACGTCAAGGTAATCGTTACTCCGACCCTGCACTCTATCTAACCAAGACAATTTCATCTAAGACTGCACGATAACACCAGACATGAATCTTTACCCTAATTTGTTGTGTGATTTGCACACCTGAACAACGTCTTATGCCATTCTAACAATTCCCCACTTCATCTATTGTTCAACTAATATTTTTCTATCATAATATTAATTTGAATATAATGTAAAACTTTTGCCATTCCAATCTGAAAATTGCAGAGTTTTTGACAGAAACTAGGTAAAGTATTATTGAAATCTAGAACTTTTTCCCTAGAAAGATACGTAATAACGACATCTTAAAGGCCCCCATTCCTATTTCAGTCCTTTATATCACTTTTAGAATTCCTTTCCATAGGTGCTTTCACTCCACCTACGTTTTAAGACTATGTATACCCGTTTCCTTTGGTTGACGGCCGCGTTTTAATGTAAATGCTCAAGAGACGTCAGGGGAACTGCCCTAAGACGGCAATGAAATGAATAAAAAAATCGGCTATAGGTATGGATAATGAGGACATTAGCGGCAGAAGTGAACATAATATATAATTGAATGATCCATACAGTCATAAATACAATTATATTGTTGGATTTCCTCTTGAATTTCAGTGGCATGGTATATACGAATATATTCATCTAATATGCGCTAGATTAAGATATGTGTACCTCACATTTCAGGATCTTTATCCTTATGAGTCATTTTAAAAAACCTTCGCTTACAAAAATTCTTTTGCTAATTATAATTTTGTAACGTTTATCGTAAAAATTTGCTAGTTGCTGTATTCATTCGTTTTAGGGCACTAGAAAAATTATGGAAAAATATTTTTTGGTTCGGAGAAGCCTTATTCGTTATGGAAGGAGTTCATTTTCACAATAATCACGCACCGTAAAAATATTTGAAAAAGGACACTAGTTAAGAATGAAATTAGTTTTAATTTACTTCTTCAATTTCAGCCTCAAAATGTTTAAATGAATGATTTTCCTTGTCCTTATAATGATATATGCCTCACGGTGCAAAATGTTGCTTTGGGGATCATATTTTTATACTCTGTTTATATACACACACATATATGTATATGTGTGTGTATACCACACACAAGGGTATATAAACCATAAATACAGTAATCAATCCGAAGGTCGGTTTGACAGGAGATGGTAATTTCACCCAATACTAAGCCCAACGGCTTGTGAATTTACACATTAGGGTAGGAGGACAAATACCCTTACCTATGCCGGTTATGGTTTCCCAAGAAGATCTTGCACCCGAAAATTCACAGCTTGGGTAGAGCAGAGGGTCCCCGTAGAGCTTGAAATCGAACCTACCCCCCCGGTCAGTAGTCTATATATGTCTGTGTGTCGGTTGAAAATGAAATTATTTCCCTTGAACCAATTTTTCGTAATATTCTTCGGTGGCATATAAAAATAAGGCAGTGCAAATCTATAGTATTCAGAAGAGTATTTTATTGGTTGTTGCGTTGAAACTCATTTTACAGGTTAAATTCATTTGTAGTTTTTTTCATCTATGCACTTTACCTTCTGCCCTCTTTGCGTCAAAATGGGATCATATCATTTGGTGTTACATTCAGTGCACATCAAAATTACTGTGAAGTTGGAATTTATTATCTTAAAAGTAGACTGGTGGCATATCTTTAAGAATTAATATTCAAAGAGTTTTAACCTTGTGTAACACTGTCTGAGAGGACGGGAATCATGGCTCACATTGCCAATGCAATTACGTAACGTTGAAATGCAGCCGAAATGCTAAAAAAAGAAAAGAAAACTTTCGAGTGTTAAAAAAAACGTTCGAGTCCACTCACTCACTTACTGTGGTCGTTAGCTTACAAGCAATCTATATTGCCATCCCAGTCGGAGTAATCGGAAAAGTGAGCGGGAAGTTTATTGCTTTAGATTGCGTCTGCATTTAAAGGCATCAGCATCATTGGGTATGGCTGGTGCATGGTGCGGAATGGAAAACTGGGGGGAGACTGGATTATAAAATCCAGGGCATTAGCCTACCCTCATGAAAAATGCCAACTGATTAACATCCCTCCGGAGTGCCGTAACTTTGCTAAAAAAAATGAAGGAGAAGGACAAGGGGGCGGTCCCGTCTTTGAGAATTCCTCCGCCGACGCAAAGATTCGAATTCATACCGTCGGTGCCGAAGGTTAGTGATCCGGCTTTTCTTTCGCTCTGGTGGGTGGGAATACCTGCATTCGGCGATGAGGCAACAGGTATCTACAAAATATTTTATTTTGGCCGGAGAGAAAGAATCTAATGACTAACTCAAGAGTACAAATTCGTCCAATTCCGCGTTCAACATGTCGTAAAAATTGTGCAAGAAGGGTTAATGATGACATGCTTCTTCATTGTCACCAAGGAATTTATCATATATGTACATGTTTTATACCCTATTGTGGTATTATCATTCAGTCTAGAACCAGAATTGTTTCTCTTGGAAAATTTAAGGATAATTATTTTGAGGCTAAACATTTATTTACGTTGTAGGACTAAAGGAGGATGATTCTAATTCCCCGAGTCGATTAAAAGTATGCAAAAATAAATGAACACGTAGCTCAAAATGTAGCCATAGTCTGCATTTCGACGTTTATGTGTTCGGGTTGTAGAGCTCTCCTACTCTATGTTTTTGCAGTCCTCTCAGCTACGTTTTAAAGTACGGTGCGATGTAATCGGTATAGAAAACTGAAATATTTTTCGCGAGGCGAGGCGGAATCGTCTAGCATTTTGCGCAGAAAAATTTTTGAGTATTTTTGATGTTATTATGCATTACCTAAAAGAGGAACCAGGGCTTGAAAACGTGGTGGAAAAAGGAAAAAAAACTAAAATTGAGCGCTTTCATTGTAGAACAAACCATAAAAAAATATCTAAACATAAATTACAAATGTAACACGTAACTTCAGCTTCATTAATTCTGAATTTAAGGTGCCACAGTAGTACCGACGATAACCTCTCTGTAATTCACCCCTGACGAGTCCATAGGTAAATGAATTCTTTCTAGTGACCACCGCCATATCATCATTTCCGACATCGGTTGCACGGACTGGACCGATTCGCAAGGCCGATTTTTCTTCATTACCTTCATTCTCCATTGTTTCTCAATAACCAGCGAAGGGGTGGCTCGCGCAGAGGGATATTTCACCACTCTTTGGCAGAGCATTGTGACGCTCTTCCGGCTAATGTAACGATACTGTTTCCTGCGACCCCTATGGAATAACACCCATAGTTTCCCACACGTCGCGACGTATGACCCGATGCTTCGGTTCCGACCCGAGACCAGAACCTAAGCAAACCCGCTTTCCTTTGGCACATCGTTCACTATTGGCGCGTCTCCAAATGCATCAGTGCGTTAGCGACGAATCAGACGAATGGAAATAGGCAAGCAGGAAATGTAATGACAGTGCGCAGAGAGGGTGGGGAGACACCGGGTACGGCGGGAGGCATCGAGAAGGGTAGACTGGGAGGAGAGAGTGGCATATTCGTGAAAGGGTTGAGACACTCAATGGTAATGGACGCGTAAGGGCGCTGACGAAAGCTGAAAACTGACCATAGCCGGACGATAGAAATTTCCTAGACTCGACCCATTCGAATTAAAAAAAATGAACGACGAAAAAGAGATCGGAGGAGAGGACCAGAATGGGAAATGGGAAGAAGGGGGGAACGGGGGAAATTCCGCAGGTGTAACTTTGGTGATGCGTATGGAAATGTTATTAGGCAGACCTTCGTCCAACATTAAGTGGACTAAGTAAGAGTGGGAAAGAGAGAGAGGGAGAGAGTAATGATGATGCGCGTAATGAAAAACCGCCATTTGGTTCCAAAACAAGTTTGAAACGATGGGAAGAAATTACAGCGTTTTACTAAAAGAATCTTTTTGTTGAAAAAAAGCATCCACATTAGAAATTCTGCGAGTAATCTGGCTGACTTAATGGAAGGATGGATAGGAACCTGAATCAGAGAAGTCGGCTGCTAAAGTGGATTTTTTTATCAAAGAAATTATTACTTGTCATTCACATGAAATATTTACCTGGAAGTTAAAAAGAACTATGTGAATCTTAGTTTAAAAAGTTGCAATGGATGATAAATTTGCACAATCATTATTTACTAGAAACATATAGCAAGCATACATATACAGGTATCATTTTTGGTGGTTTTCGGGGAAATACCAGTTTTTTGAACATATCTGGTAAAAGTATTAATAATCCTAATCTTGAGTTATCTTATCCTCGAATGAATTAGACACTTTTCGCTTCAACCAAAATCATAATTATGTTAAAATTATACCTACGTTTACATTTAAAAGAGGTAAGGTTGCCAATATTTTTGAGAAAAATATGAATAACACTTTAAAACATGACCAGAAGAGTTTGAATAGTTTTGCAGTAACTCATGTTTTGTTTTTGGTGAGTCTCGAGTTTATTAGTCATTCATTGTTAACTCCCATTGATGAATTTGCATTAGTTCCCTCCTGTGTTCGCGTGGGAGCGGAGTGACTCATCCCCTGTCACTTATTCCCAAGATTCGTAATCCGCATTGACAATGGAGGTGTCTGTTGCCATATGGACTACACCGCTTTTAATGACCTAAACCTCGTGAAATAAATACGCACCGCCTTCTTCCCTGTAATTTCTGTACTCATCATAAATATTTCTTTTACACACTGATGAATATAATTCAAATCGAACGTAGTGATTTCTTTTTGGTCTAGTGAGATGATAATTTCACACTGAAGAACGTCACACCTTTTCTTAAAACGTGATTCGTCATGAAAAGTCAACGGAAATATAGTACGTCAAAAGACGAATCGCCAGTTGAGCATACATTTATTCTAATTACGGAAACACATCTAAGGAAAATGATTACTCTGATGATTTTTATTTTATAGTACATCATTGCTATGACATATGATGTATGTTAAGTTGAGCTTTCTCGTTTTAATTCTTATCAAAGTATATGGTTCCGCGCGATATGAGCTTTCCTTGTTCAAATACTCATTCAAGCGCTTCCGTCAGCAAAGGAAATTATTAATAGACGGCTCCAAGAAACTATTTTCACAGAAATATGCTAATATTCACATTTTTGCGGATGTATAATGACTTAACGAAATATCGAGTTTTAAGAATTTTCCAGTGAGATATGCTATGAGTTTTTATCCGTGTAATGACACTTACCTCACAGAATTAGCATGTTGATCTTCAATTACCATGAAAATTCACTTAATATATACTATAATTTAGATATTGTACATTTTTGAGTAACATCATGATAATTTTTGTTTAGAAGCAAGAGGTATGAACTGCATTAACCCACAGAACTTGTTCAATAATTTTCGTATTTCTATATCTGACTAATTAATTCAATACTTTCGGATATTCAAAATGCAACTTATACACTGGCTTGCGCACGGATGCTTCTAAATACAAGTTCAGAACATGAATTAATTCAAGAACATCATACTGTTTTCATGTATGTGTATATTCAATACTTCGACTAATAGTCTCTCAAATCGTCCAAAATATTCAAATGCTCATCAACCGAATGTTTCCCCACGTTAAGCGGATATCTACGAGCTCGTGCACTGATTTTTGCCACAAGGGTAGCTTCTGTGATTAGCCTCATGCCTATATAATATTCGTTGCCCGAACCATGAGGTAGACGAATATCGAAAAAATATTGGATCACAGTTTTCAAGCTATGATTGCACCCAGAATACCCATCGCGAGAGCAGATTTTGCCTCCTGAGAATTATTGAAGGGGAAGACAATATTTGCAGATGTTCTTTCATTCCCACAGTCATTGACGGTGGAAATGATCCCAAATACAGGAATGCTCCTTAAAATCATTCCAGAGAACCAAGGGAAGTTGGATTCCAGACGCTTTAATGCCCAGTGGAGGGGAGACGGAAGGCACATGCATTTTTCCTAAGAGTATGAGGTGACACAAGGTGCTCGTATTTCGTCGGTTTTGGGTCTAGGACGACAAGTCCTTCCCTCGCCTCTCCCAAGTTCGATTGCCGCAAAAGCCACGATAAATGCACCGCAGAAAAGTGGAGTAATTGGCGCTGATGAACAAAACAACTTCCTCCTTCATTAATTTACGTTTTTTAATCGTTTCTCCAGCCTTATGAGGACTTAGCCTGACCTATATCGGCCTATATATCGACCTATATATAAGTGCTTATGGGGTTTATCCTTTCTCTCGGAAACGACAACGACGAGCGTAAGTACGAGAAAATCGACTCCGTAAAATCTCCGTCGTCGATTCTGAATCGTGAGATTAGGTTATTATTATTAAAATGAGTCGTGTAGCAAAATGAAATTTGTGAGAGGCATGAAAATGAGAAAATAAAAGAATGAGTTTGCAAGAAATTAATTTTATGTGTGTGAATAATGCCGCCGAGTATAACGTAAACGTGTCCGTCAGGAATATTCTATTTAATCTTGTAAATTTTGCGATAAGTGAGCTCAAATTTGATCTGAACCACGGTTTCCAATGCCTATGAATGCATTCTAAAGTTTAAAGGTTAAATCAAATGTTAGAATAATTTAGAATAGTCCCATTATTTTTCCCCATTCTAGGTTATCTGTTCCGATTTATTCGTATTGTTAACGGTAGTAATTGGGTCTAAAATGCTCCAATAGCTAAGGCCCCTCAGACACAATCGAGAAAAGCAAACACCTATTCAGAACACGAAACCCATGATCCACAACAGATTATTTACAGGTAGATGCCGGGTGTACGTGCTATCTCATTTATTATTTTAATGATGAATATCTTCATCTTTTAAATTTACAAATCCACACTGTCCTCATCCAGCACATGAATTTATACTGCAACTTTCCAGTATTCACTGCAGAGGAGACCAAAGTAATGGACCTAATAATATCAGCGAGGGAATACGTTGACAACAGATAGTAACAACCTCAATTGGTTCTTGCTTCTTGGGACACTTCAGTGACATCTGGATTGCGTAATAAATATTGTTTATGGACCCTCATTCAGTGGCTGTTTCTTAGCCGTTTCATCAGTCCTAATTCTGGGAGGAAGCACTTCTAAACTTTCCATTCACAACGACAGTTATGGGAAATTAGACACGCAGTCTTGATATGATTCACTTTGCTAAACTGTTTTCGAATTTACGACCCCGTCATTACGTGGAAAATACATCGTGTTCCGTTGTCTGAGCGAAGGCAGTCGTTTGGGTCGCCGATGATTTCTTGCGCAGCGCGCATCTATTAATAATAATGATAACATTTTATGAACGCTCGCGAACACCCTGTTTCTCTTGCGAGGAAAGTTGAATCATTGACACGAATTGTGATGAATTATAAAATCTGGGTGCGGCCGCCCTTTTCTGTGGAAATCTCGTCTGCGACTCGGAGGTCTTTCGCATTGTCCCCTTACGGGAAAGGGATCGAGGGGGCAGTCACAAGGATGAAACGGGGAGAGGTGAGAAGCGGAGAGAGGGCCAGACAGACAGAAGAAGCGCCCGACACGCCCTCTGCCACGGACACGCCTCGCGTAATAATCGCAAGCGACACGCATCTTGCCCCCACCTCAGCCGCCTCCTCACTGACGAGACGACTGCCACCTCTTTACTCCCCTCTCACCAGCTCTCTCTCTCTACTCGCCTCCACGCTCACCTCCTCTCCACTCCCTACCCCCATCTCTCCACCTACGCGCGCCCACAGGTGACCCTCCTTTCCTCATTTTCAGAGGCATAAGGACACGTCTAAGGGTTGAAGACGAAGGTTTGTAGACGACGTCGCTTTTTCCGTGGCGGTCGCCAAGTGTGCCATCCAAAAAAGGGTCAGATCTATGAAATGGCAATACGCCCCCAAAAAAGCTTCTTTCGAAGGATAAAAAAAATAATCAACCTGAATTTTGGTGTGGTGGATGATGTTGGATCACACCTAATAATTCTAACAGCGTGTGAAATTCACACATAAGGGTAGGGGTGGGGGACACATGATTTCCATGTGCCCCCGGTGGTTTCCCAGGAAGATATGATACTCGAAAAATGACTCAGCTTGAGAGAAACTGAGAGTGCACCGAGGCGTCACCCTGGATCGAACCCCGGTCCGACCGCCATCAGCTCAGTGTTATAGCCGCTGGGTATCAACGACCCTCGCAATATTTTGAATCTTGATTAACAAGCGAATATTTTCGCAGGAGTTCTTTCTTTGCGTGATATGCCGGGTTATGTGCAGGTGAACGGATCGTGGACGGGAGGCAGACGAAAGGAATAAAGAGGTTCGTGAGAGTATTGACTAAGCAGTGTCATCTATACTAAACAAAAGGAGCTTCGTATAACGATAGTTTTACGAAGCATATATTTAGGGGGAAAAATACAACTCCAGCCATAAAATAATTGCCTCCCATTGTCGAGAGCTGAAATATATAATTTCTTCTCTTCCAAATCCGAATTTCAGATACTAATTATTTTGTCATAATAAACGAGTGCAGAATTTTAAAAGTTTTTTGCTCTAAAAATTCCATTTTAGAATTTATACCGATCATAATTGTGTTGTTAACGTTTAAAATATAATTATATGTATTTTTATATATACTATAATATGTTTGGTAGGCAAGATCACGGTATGAAGTTAAAGGAAAGGGACAGCAGAGCCAATCGAAATAAGGAATTATTTTTCCCTCGAACAATTCGAGACCACAACGGCATGGAACAAAATGTACGCTAATTTAAACTTCTGGAATTCCATTATTGGCCAATCAAAAATTATTCTAATAGCTGGAGGTCTAACGCCATCGGTCACACACCCTCGAGGTGAATCATGGGCTATATAGATGACAAGATGCAATGTAAATCGCACCTCGATACAGTGGGAACTTCGATTTCTGAAACACCGTAAACAATGTCTCCCGCCAACTCCGAAATCTATAAACTCTCTCTAGCCTACGTACATTTGGCTGAAAGAATGAAAAAATAATTTTTGCCACCCGATTGCTATCCAATTGAGATATCTCCAGGCTGCGCCATTTGTTTACAAATACTGCGCGAGGCAAATAGCAAAGAAATAATGTTCAGGAATCTAATCAATCAGTCCAAGAGTAAGAGATTAGCAGACTAGCCAGTGAATCAACTCGATGGCCCCTGGCTAGTGAAATAAAAGCATTTTCAAAATGAACGGGAAAGAGTAAACCAGAAGTGGATCCCCAAGTCGGGTTTTCGAATACGCCGAGAATAAGGAAAATGCGGTAACGTCGACTGCGTCATACAAGTAACTGTGTAACCGTCACCTCATTAACGATTTAGCGATTTTCGCTCTGTGATCCAGTCTCAAAGATTTTAACGTGGAGATAAGTATGATCGGAATTGAATTGATAGGCTGGGGCTAATTTAAAGGGGAAAAATCCAGTTACGCAAAAAGTCAAATTTCGAACTTTTTAAAAGATAAGGAAAAGGGGAAGCAGATATATAATTTTCCCTATCGGCCTTTGTTCCATTGTTCCAATTGCGAGTGAGTGAATAGTTATGTATAGTTTGAGAACGTCGCTAAAACCTGTAAAATACGAGTATGAGTTATATACTTTAATTTTTGTAATACCTTTTCAAGAGGAGAAAATTATCTCAAAAACACCCATAAATAAGGCATTCCGGCCTTTGAATGGAGAATAGCGTCGGCATCAATGAGGTGAGAATTTATCACTTCCCTCGACATTAACGGGAAGCGATGAGAAGATTGTCGACATGTAAAATAAACACGAAACAGGAAAATGAAAACTACAACGGATTGAGTTCAATAAATGAATCACTCATTATGAAACAGACCCAATAGCGACTATGACCGATTTCCTAAGCCAGAGGTATTCAGAATTTATAGCTTGGCTACTTTTTTTCATTTGAGAGCAATGTGGAGCCGGTTGGCCCCACACCTCCACATTGCCTGGCCGTTTTTACGGCCCGTTTTTGCAGGAAAACACGGCATTGAGACGGCTTCGAGAAGCGGAGGGGAATAGTCCTCGAAGATTTATGTATCTGAAATTCTTTGGTGAACCACATCACTAGTTCTCCCAGCCTAAACTTTTAAAACATTCATGTGCGGTCAAATTTCGAAACGTACTCTTTACGTCGATAGATAAATAGAAACTGGCCTCTCGCCTTAGTAGTCCCTATGCATTCTGCACGCTTAGAATTTTTTGAGCCTCAAACCAAAGTGGTGTGGCAAGTGGTCCCACTCGTTCCAAAAACTACGTCTCTCGATCCTTTTAACTTTTCCAATGGTCAAGCAGTACCAGACCAAAAAGTCCCCGGAGCTTTGAACGAGTTTGACACCATTAAAAAAGACCGCCGGGGGAAAAGGTGGAGAGTTGAGTTGAAAGGACGAGAGGGGACGGCGGCAGCTCGGGATGGCAGGGGAGGAAAGGAAAGAAGGAGAGAATGAGAATGTTTTATATGGCAATGTGCGGTACCCTGCAGAGAGGAATGGAGAAACGGAGGGAGAGATGAAGTGAGAAAAAAAAGATACTTGAAGGGAACAGAAGGAGGGGAAAGAGGAGAGAGAACGAGTTTGCCGCGGACAAAAGGCGGTCGAAGCGTACCGAACAGTGGCGGCGATGTCCTGTTATCACCCGCCCAAAGAGATAAGTGCCCCCTTCTTCAATGCCGTTCCCTTTAAGTCCTGCCGGGGAGTGGGAGAGAGGGGGGGGGGAGTCGGCGCTGTGGAAAATTGTGTAGTTAGACGGGCAAGAAACGCTGGCGAAAAATCAAAATATCGAGAGTGGAGTGCGGGATATGGGGAGGAGAAGTCCGAGAGATACTGTTGAGGCAGTTGTCGGGAAATAATGGGAAAACATGATGAAACAAGTGGGTGAGCAAAGAGGGAAATGGCATTTCGGGTCGCCTTACCCAACACGATCTACTCTCATCGTACCTAGTAATCTGGTTTAATGTATATCCTGACGCGATTGTCTTCTTCGTCTTCGAAATTCTTTTCCTCTCCTATAAGCGCAGTTAGTCAGCTTTAATGACGAAATGGAGATGACGGGATTGAAATCTTTTCTCTAAATATATTCTTGCAACGACAAAATGTTTGCGGGAGCCAGAAAATTATGTTGTTTAATTATTAATTAGGTTAGGTAATCAGAGGGACACTGATAAGTTATAATTTACTAGTTACTAGCATTATATTGATCCCAGGAATAAAGTTCCATTCCCACTTTTCTCGAATCCTTATAACAGGCCCTCATGGCAAGTTCCACGTGTTAATCAGACATCGTGATGCATTTAGATGAACCCGCGGAGCACTTGATCCGGAGAGGGAAAGTGCATCGTAGAATAATCGTCTTTTGGTCCCCATTTTTTACATGATTCGAAGGAGAAAAAAACATTAAAGGTGGGCAATTTCATTCAAAATGAAAGTTTTGCGATAATTTTATTGCTGGCTTAAAGACACGTACGGTGGATTCCGAGAATAACAAAACCTCCTCATCCCACCCTCCTCTATACCCCCTTCCTTGTCGTTAAAAATGACATTCCCTCCCGTCCCCTTTTCCCGCCTTTCTCAGCCATTCCTCGTGGCCCCCGACGCCGCCGTGCCCATATTGTCGAAGAGCAAACAGAGAATACGGAGAAAAAAATTGAAGGAAGGAAAAAAACGAACCATCGAAAACTTCTAAGATTTGTAATCCTTGAAATACCATAGTAAGGAAAACAAGGCTTCGAGTCAGAATCCGCCTTATCGAGAGAGGGCGGGAGGGGCGGAGAGATAAGATGGCGCCTGTCCGAGTGTGAGACAAAGGGAGCAGGAAGAGAGAAGGTTGGGAGAGTCTAGGTGGGATGGGTTGGGAGGTCAGAGGGAGGGGAAAGAACATCGGGAAAGGGGAGTCAAGTTGGGAATAGATTGAGGAGGATTAGGAGCTTACAGAATGGAAAAGACCGCTCGAATAATACGTTGAGTACCGGGTCCGTCGTAGTTGTCGAGCCGGTAACGCTCGACAACCAACAGCATCGAGGGTCGACTCCCGTCTCGAGCATGGATATTAAGTTTGTCCTGAGATTGGTTACTCGTGCTAGATGCTGAAGTATCTCTTTAGTCGTTGGAAAACCTGAAATCAAGTTCTTTTTCCTACTATGAACGAGGAAGGGGATGCGAGGTGGAGAAGGGCCGAGATCTTTCGAGAGGAGGGGTCAGAGTGAATTTATCCGTGACCGATCGTAGAACAAGTTTTTAAACGATTAACCAAAGCTCGAAAATGCCGATTTATGTTATTTATAATAACCTGTGGTTTTTCCTTTCTCTGAGTCTCGTACACATTCTGTAAAATATCGTGTTAATAAAAAAATACCAATAATAAACCAAAAGAGAGCCAGAATTCGAACAAAATCCACCCACCAGAAGTGATGATTACCTCCATTCGGGTTTTCATAGTACTCTATCGATCACTCGGTTAAAAACTTATACTCCCCTTAAAAATTGTTGATTTATTGTTTGTGCCTGAATTTTAAACTAAATATTTCTCCGTGAAACTTATCGTTGTAGAAATATTCAATTCTTCGTGGTCCAAGATGAGACGCCCCCATAGGATGGTGGTCAAGAAACAACATGACGCTGTTTAAAGATATGTATACATGAAGAAATATGGATGATTTTTGTTTCCCAGAGACAGAGTATTTACTTTTACATATTTTAATTAGTAAATTGCGAATTCAACACGGGAAATATTTCTAAATCCGTGCGTTCTAAGTTTTAATCGAAAAGAAAAATGATTCTTCGAATGAAAGACTATCAGAATGATGGGAGATGTAATAACTTCGTCTCTTTGGCATTTTGTACCATGGCCTCTATTTGAATGATTACACTTGCCTTCATTAATATAATACATTGTTCTCTCAATCGATGAAGAACCATTCATTATTATATCTTTAAATCACCGGGAGTTATTGGGTTGGGAGGGAGGGAGTTATATAAAATGCTTTAATTTCAAATACTAATCTATCACTAACAATTTCGAGTAACACGCCAATATGAATTTCAAAAGGTGTACAGGAATACAAGCAACTGTTATGCACATATCAGAATAACGTTTTCACGGACGCACACCGCAAATCCATGAACCAAGATTACAAATAATCCTTACGACCTAAGGTAGCTCCATGGATCTATCATAGTTGTACAACTATGGCACGGCGTGACAACTAAGCGATTATCCATTGTATCTCATTTGTCAACGGACAGATCGGGCTATGCAAGGTATTTTTATGATGAGATAACTCAGCGTCGTATCGCGTAACTCGTATCTCGTAACTCTGAAAGAGATTAGGATTCTCACGGCCCGACTAAATCGTGCGAAGTTAACATCGGGAATAAGTTATTAGAGAAGAATCCTGGGGAGAACACTGGGACAAAATTTATTTGATTTTTTCAGGAAATTTGAATGTGTCATCATACGTCGTTTTGCCCAATCCTATGCATACCGTATCACCTCATTTTACGATTCGTCGCTGAGATTCAGCCTTCGTTCCCTAAATATTACGATGGAAATACCTCAGCTACTTTTTTACAAAGTCGAAGAAAAACCTTTACGAGCACATAGCAGACCATAAATTGGAGTACGGAAGTATTTACTGACCCATTTTGTATTTTAATGTAAAATTCGAGTCTCCGCATTGGGTCATTACCATACGGTTGCGTGTGACCACGCAATTACAACTAACCCCAATTACTTGTCATTATGCGTATGAGGAAAATCCCTCATGGAAAAACATTGGGTGAAGCCGATGATGATATATGTGATCCCATCTTCTCAGTGTGACTGTTAAGATCAAACATCTGATGGGATATATCCCTTTCCCATTTTAGCGTCTGTGGCACGTGGCAACTTAGTTCTAATTAGAACCGTCTATTGACGATAATGAGCGGCGGTGAATGAACGTTTGGGGTACACAAACTTACGCCTTGATGTTCCACCAGTAAGCTAAAGAGTGCAACTCACAAGAGTTCAGAATGAAACGTTCGGCATATTTTTCGTACAAATTAACATAAATTCATATTATTGATTGGAAAGTATAAAAGAGCGACTGACTATTACACGTTGATACCTAAATGCGCGTTCGAATTTTTAATCATTCATTCTTGCTGCAATTTAAATTATTATTTGCAGATTAGGAGTTTTATTGGGCGTTTTGTACATGGGATTTTGGGATTCAGCTCTCAAGACTCGTATAATATTTGACGAATTAACACAGCAGCACGCACAGCTGTGTTTTTCAATTTTTTCAAGATGCGCCTTTCATTATGTTCTAAACATAATGACATACGAATTCATACAAGATGCTACAGGGAGTGATTCACACTGAAATTCATATCTATCTATTTTTTCTCAATTATTTTTTCGTTGAAAATGTTACAAACATAGGTTTTCAATTTATTTAATCTTTGTAAGTCACGAATAATTGAGTTAATTTGAATTAACTCTCTTAAAATTGGAAGGTTTAGAGAGTACAAGATCAGAATAAATTAGTAGATAAATATGAAGTCAACTCGGGAAGAAGGAAAGAAGACTGATCGTAATGAGCATCATTCGGGGATCAAAAAAAAGTGCTTAAAATATTCAGATTTCTTGTGTTTTAGCTCGTGCGTCTGTCAAGACTCTTTCCGAAGAAGAGGAATGCCATGTACTTACCAAAACAATGAACACTTCCACAAAAAATAATATTTCAATCAATCTCGGCGAGGGGCCAAAGAAATTACTCTTCGTCGCCTTCTCGGTCGCGTCTTCGCCGCCGTATATTTTATATAAATATCCACGTCAGGAACTATCCAAATGAATTTTCCATTTAAGGCTTGATCAGATCCTCGGGCCAATTGGAACCGCCCATCCGCCAATCAGCGCATCTGCATACATTATGCACGTCTATCCATCTGCATATATTAAAAGGCTACGCCACGGGGTCATCCGTTATAAATTTAATTCTTTCGTCAACACTTTCTAATTAGTCTGCCTACACGAGGGTCGATACGGGTATCATGTCCTTTCACTTTATAGCGAATACGAAAAAAAAACATTGAAATGAGCAGGCAGGTATGGAAAAATAAGCATAGTGGATTTTAAATTTTAAAATACCTCGAGATACTAGTATGATATTGAGAGTTTACTCGTAGGATGAACGACATCTGTCTTGAAGGAGGCATCTGCCGAGGAAATCAACGCATGAATTTATAAATGAGTTTACAACGAAGCAAAGGAATTTTTCTGTTGGTCTTCTTCATATTTTTCACTGAATGATTTTGAATATTTCATTTAACAATATTCTAATACCACTATAATATTTTCAACGTAAAAGAGTAATTTGTCAAAGCCAACACCGTGCATAAAATTTTTTTTCAAAAAGTCCCATACGATATTTCATTAATATTGATCAATAACAAGTCAAACAAACGGGAAAGCTAATCTATCATTGCAGAACAAACATAACAAAGTAAACTAGGTCACGAGGTGAAGAGTCTTCTTGCGGAACTAGGACACAAGCGGGAAATAATTAGATTTAAGTAGGTACTTTTCACTATTTAATGTCCTGGATTCTCAATCATGAATATATTTGGGACAAATAACGTTCACTAAGTCGTTTGTCACTAGCCAAATTATATACGGATAAAATAAAATATACTACTTCTCCATTAAAAGCTTTAATATTCTGACTAAAATCAGATTAGATTTCCCTTAAGCTGAAATTTATATTGCGTATCATAAAATCGATCCGAATAGAGTTGCTGGCAAGGTCTTAAACACATCTTAATAATACGTAATCCGAAATGAATTCATTACTGGCCGTTTGTTATTGTAATCATAATAAAAAATTAAACATGTATTTCCCTTTGTCACTTTGGTTTTCTGTTCTGACACTGAGCCCAGTGGAACATTTACTCTTCCTAATTCATTCAGAACCGTCCTTACATTGCGTTCCAAGATATTACTTTCAAGCAAGAACATTATGGCAGGTAATATGCCTTTGTCACTAGTTTTAAATAAAAAAATAGAATGAAAAAACACGCGCAAAGAGTTGAAAATCTTTGTCTCACATATGCTTTTTTTAATGACAGAATGCCTCGGTAAACATACCTATATTAAAATTATTTAAAGCTCTATAATTTTTCTTGGAACTCAAAGTGTTCATTTCATCATAATAATTTTTCTGACAATCACCTTTCAGTCAAAACACTCGATTTTCCGGCGGAAAGAGAATGACGTCGTCGTTAGAGGCAATTTTTTGTTTGTATACAATGTATTGTGCATTACGAATAGAGTGAGGAATTCATGGAATGTCTCTTACGTTGTGGGATGCAAGGATGACTCTTCACATCTCCTCACCGTCCATTTCCTTCTCCCTCTCCCTTCCATCACAAACATTCTTACGCAATGACATCCACGATTTTGTGTTGCATTAGCACGATGATGGAATGGGACTGCAAATGTCGCTTCTTTATGCTTCTGTTATTCCATCGATGATGATATTTTAGCGATGTATATCTGAAAATATATTCCGCAAAACAAAACAGAACATGTCAGCGTTTTTGTGACACCTGCTGCTTTGAATTGGAGAATGAAGTTCCTTTCGATTATAATTTTTGACCTTAAATAAAATGGATCGAAATAATTTCTGAAATAGCTTCAGCTTTTCCATCGGTTGAAATACGTTTTTGGCTCTTATCTTCTCTAGGGTGAGGTATTTTCCTTCATATCCGAAATGGAAGTAGGATGTGGAACAGTAAATGTGATATTTCGTGTATTAGGCTTTTTGTAATCATGATTCAACTCTTTTAATGGTATTGTTGATGTATTTCCCCCTTCTCTCCCTGTCTCTCCCTGCTGCTACCCCGTCTCCCTGTCTCTCCCTGCAAAGTTATTTGTTTCCCATTTCCTAGGGACAGTTTATACATATAAAAATGAGTGTTTCATAATTTCTTAAGAATGTGGGGACCTGAGTTTCGCTGAGAGCTGAAGATCTCTCCATAGAGAACCCATTTAAACAGCTTTTTCCAGCTCATAAGCGAAATATTTTTGTTGTATAGGTTTTCATACCTTCCGTTGGTTAGATTTTATCATTGAGATTCTAATGTTGATGCTAGATAAGCAAACTTATCAAGGTTTGCTTCTCTTAACTCGTAAAAGTAAGATCTCCCCGGATTAATCTTTAGCAGATGAGGTAAATATTACTCTTTGCTGGATGAAGATTACATGTTATGACATCCCGAACTTCCATTTGTTTATCACCCTCTTCCAAGGTCTCCGACCTATTCGCACTCCAAAAAATTCCTCTGAATATCTATTTAATCATCACGTTCGTCTGCAAATTTTATTTTGACGATGTAGTCTCTTAGAGAGAGAAACTTACTGGTTTCGAAGTGACTTTCGTCAAGAGTTTGTCCCCCTGTAAAACGCAATAGGAATGAATACCAAGTCATTAACAGTACTCGGAGGGAATTCCACAACTTTCAACACCTTTACAAATTCAACATCACAGTTAATTTTATTGCAGAAAAAACGAATTTAAATAACGGCGCTCGGGGTGTATTTTTTTGCAATTTTTCATTTTTCTCGGAAATGGAAATAGCATTTGCCAATCTAAAACCGAGCAGAAAAAAATTATTTTGTGGGCGTCTTACTTGCGGCTGCGTCATAATTTCGTGACAGGTTAAATATAAATTTCTAATGACAACATCATGAGTACTCATTTTTCAAAAGTATAATTAATAGCTTTTTTCGCTTGACCACAAGCATTTCTGGGAAGAGGTTTCAATCTACGGCTGTAAATTAAGAAGTTTACTTAAGATACCGTAACAGTACGTCAGAAGGCGGTATGATTTATGACTCCTTTCATACTACGCCTTTGCCTCAATGGCTGGGTTTTCCCTACTCATTTCAGTAACTGCTGATTGTCTTTTAACTCCATAAGATAAATTAAATTGTTGAATGTAATGGGCGACTGAATGTGGATCATTGAGATTGTAAAATATGCACGCACAACTACATGAGTGAAATAAATTACAACAAATGATGTATGTTTGTATAGTTGAAACGTATAACGTTTGTTGATGTGATGCCTAAGAAGTACTTTATTTGGTTGTTTATTTAAGCAAGCTAAAAGAGAATATTTCCTTAATTTTTATTTATTTGTATTATTTAAATGATTCTGCAATGTAATTTAAATCAAGCCGGCGGAGAAACTCAGTAAACTCAACTACTATTAGGGAAAATTGCTTAACCAACATCAATCCTATCAACAACTATGAAAACCTCTAATCAAAAGTTTTATGAACCATATGCAATTGTGGACAGTGACATCCATCTGAAACCAGTGTGAAAACGAAATCAGTTTCGTTCAAGCAAACACGAGTGCCGCCTATTCTCTTGAGAGTACCGACTCGTGATCAGGAAACCCTAATCTCGATCCTGGTTTTATCGTGGTTATTAAGTCTAATCTGGGATCAAGGTGTGACATAACGCCCCAAATAAACAAAAATCGAGAAGTCATCGCAGAGCAGCATTCCACGGCCGGTGGGGGAAATTCCTTCCATCCAATAAAAGTCAACCGACGCCAAAGATACCTTCGGCATGCGAGACGTTCTTTTGCGGCGAAAAAAAAAATATAATGCCGCTCCGAAAATTTTTCCCATCCATAATAAATGTGTCGGGGAAATTTTTTGAAAACGCCCTGCTCCAGATTATGCTCTTCATTTTATTTCGTTCAGCGTGTCGCAATCCTCAATGGCCGATGGTTCAATTAACCAAAGTACTTGGTGAAGTCCAGCTTCAAATACTGGGTGGCGGAATTTCAGAAGTTGGTCGAGGCTGTCCCGGAGAATTTTAAATCCCCGCAGCCCACGCAAAAATTCTTCAGAAGCCTGCAGACCTTTTCGTGGAAGCCGAACGCACCATAGGGAAGTAAACCGTACGAACTCACCAAACTATCACGGTGAGCAAGCCGAAAATTTTGGACAAGATTTCCTTCCCTCGCCATAGCCATGAAAGTCGTCCCGTGCCTATATCGCCGACTCAATTTCACCCTTTATTGTATAACATGATTATATTTCCCTTCCCATTATGAACTCCTTATGATATATGCGTCGCGTAAAACGATCTTCCTTCCTCTCTCAGAACCCTTGCCGCCAGATTTATCACCGGTGCCCCGCGGGGTCTTCCGCGGGGATCGGGAGAGGGGCGGGGGTGGGCAGGATGGGAGCGGAGCCCCACGGGGAACACGGATCAGGTGGCACCGGTCGTGTCGGAGTAAGTCGCGGGGTTTCCGATCCCGGCGACAAAATGGATGCCACGGCGGGAGCGGAGTGTGGATCCACGTTGATCATCAGGCTTGTATTGGAACGAACGGTTGAGGCGGGGGAGTGGGCGTGAGGGACGACAGCGGGAGGAGGGGAGGAGATGAAGCGGGCACTCAAGGGACGTCGCCGCCACTCATCCGACCACACACTGCCGTGCCTTTATGGAAATAAAATAACATCCGTAATATCATATTTCCTCCCCGTGTCTTCGGAATTTTCTCGATATCTTACGTGCATAAATCTGCGATCGCCGTTGAGCCCGAGAGACGTTTACGACGGGGCATTGAAAAGGTGGACTTGATCTGCCTTTACCCCTCCCGACGGGTCCCTTCCCACTCTTTCATCAACGGCGCCCTCCCCCACCTCCTGCTACCATCATGGCTACTTTCTTAGACATCCCCCCGCCGCTTCCCCCTTCTCGACTCATCCCCCCCCCCGGACAGCAATTCTTCGATACACCTCTCCTTGCTCCAACCTCCTAACGAGCCTCATCCCGTCGCGGACATCGGGGTGCCCCCCGCCTCCCTCCCCAGTTCCCCCGCCACAATTCTCCAATATACCTCCCTACCGACGACAAGCCCCTCTCTTGTACTCTCCCCCCCGCCCCCAAAAGGAGCCACTCCCCATGTCGCCCTCCTGACCCCCACCACCACGGCCATCGTCGCCCACCTTCCACCCACTCCCCCTCCACCCCCCCTCTCAACGGGGGGCGGTGGGGAGGACCGCAAATGGGGGCTCTCGATGGCGAAGTCTTGAATACGAAAGGGTAACCGGAGGAGACAGCGCGCGGTGGGCGCCGTGGATACGTGTCCCGTTGCCTCGGAAACCGAGAGCAAGGCGCACGGAAGAGAGATGGACGGTGCGCGCTCCGCCGCTCTTGCGCCTAAAAACCACAAAAAAAGCGCGCAGCGCGTCTCGCACGCAAGCACGGACGGTGGTGGTGGGCGCGGCTGGGTGGGGAGGGAAGAAGAGGGTAGTGTGGGAGAAATGGATGGAAGGGGTGGGGTATGGAAGGGCCAGGGGTTGAAAGGGGAGGAGGATCATACGGAGGGACAGAGAGAGGTGGTGTTGAGAGGGAGGGGTAACGGTGGTGGGGGAGGGTATGTCTCTTCACGTGGTAGAAGGGGGGAGGTTGAGGGTTGGGTCGAGAGGGTAGAATGCGGGGTGACGAGACAGACTCCGGAAGAGGAATTTATCGCACCGAAAGGGAGGAAAAGAAGATAGAGGTGGAGGTGGGGAGGAGAAAGGGAGTACGGTGGGCAGGGCTGAGGGTGTCCGCGTTGAGAGGAAGGCTTGAGAGTAAAAATACGAGGGGTAGAGTTATATAGGCTACAGAGATTAAAGGGCTATAAAAAGACTTCTCTTGCGTGAAGGTATTGGGAATTGATGAGGAAGGATGGTTTCTTGAAAGATGTCGAGGGGGGGCGGAATACGTGAGGCAGTGTCCTCGAGGGTGGCGTGAAAAATTGCGAAGAGTTAACGGTGTGAGAGGCTCAGGGAATCGTGTTAGTGGGGATAAAAATCGAACACGAGAAATATAAATATGATATGTCTTTCGGGTTACGTGGAGAGTTGGGTAGAGAGACATTCGGGCGGTGGCTTGTAGGGTCGAGGATTTTCAAGGATGAAGGAAGTGCGGGGCGGGCTGGCTGGGGGAAGTAGAGAGCGAGAAGAAATGAGAGACAAGAAGGTCGAGAGGGGGGCAGGTCGTCTCAGCGGAAATTCCCGGAAAGATCCCTAACCACACTATACAGTTCGCCGCGCGTATTCTGGAATGGATAGGTACGGCGATTTGTCAAGGTTTTCCCAAATCGGAGATGTCGAAATCCCGCCGAAATGAAAAAAAGGCGCCGGCTCCGTACGACTCACGCATGGCGAGCCGCACCACGGACCAATGTCCCGTGAATCTCAAAAGAATTTCGCGCGTGTCTCGACAGGATGGAGAAGACGCATGGCTTTCCGTATCCGCCAGGGGGAAGACTTTATTTACGCTCCCACGCCGCTGGAATAATCCCAGATATACGCAAGTTGGCGTGGGCGTGGTAGAATGATTATCGGCTTAGCGATTGAACTCTCATTGAGGCGTTTAATGGGCATGAACACAAATCGTGAATAATACTGAAACTGCGTCATACCGATATTTTCGTCACAAGGTGGCCGAAAATGAGTGGCTAATAAGGTATTGTGGAGGAGATTATCGACAATGACCCTTACCCTTTACATCAGTTTTATATTCTAACTTCGAGTCTTCTAATAGGAATGTAGGAATAGGAGGTAGATTCAATTTTTACTGGTTTTGGATTGTCATATTTTCACCTCGCTTCACGGCTAGAAGCTCAATATTTCAATAACTCTAATATGATTCATCCATCACATGAATGGAAGTCGCATTTTTTTCTAATGGAATTGTGCCACTTTTTTCTTCCACAGCCCTAACCTTTTTTGTGATCTTTAACCTTCCAAAGGAGCACCTCTGGAGTCTGAACATACGAAAGATGATAGATAATTAATGTCTTCAATCATAATTTTGATATCGGATTGAGTTAGCATTGCTTTCAATTCTCATTCCAATAAGTGTCGGGGGAAAACTAATGCGCATTTCATGTAAAATGTTCACCACATATCTCTTCCAAGAGAAAACTAATACTGACGTGCGAACCTGATGTTCATAAATCCGAATAACGTTTATAAGTTATTCCTGGGACGTCATTACTCTTCTTGTGACTTTGAACTAACAAAAACACTTAGTGGTCCTGATTGATATGATATGCCATTACGTTCGCACGAGAGAATGATACACAACTAGGTAGCAAAGGAGTTAGAATGAAAGGCCTCGTGATCTACTGGGACACTAGATCTCATTCGCAGGATAAAATATAAAGGGCAAAAATATTTTTCAAATCTTATCCCTCTCTAATCGGATGTCACTTAGAGTCACAAACTTCTACCTACTTTTGAGATTGTGTTTTGAAAAATTGATGCAGGAATACATATATTTTCTCTTTTTATGGGAACAACCCAACGATATGGTGTTCAGGAATCCCTTCCCAAAACTTACTCGAGCTGGAACAATTTGTGTTCGCCGACTAAGAGGAGAATATCTGTTTCCAAAAAGAACGCTAATGAGAATTATTGGTATAAGTTATATATGCTGGATGGGATTCAGTCAAATTTTCAATTGCATCAGAGTCACGTTTTTTCCCGTTAACTCTCTCATAAGTATGCCTTAATTGAAGCGTCGAATTTCTGATTTTCGATGAATGATATACTCAAATGCCCATCATATATGAAGATCGAGAAATAGAGCAGAACGTAAGACCTATTGTTCAGAACGGGAACTCTTTCGTTTTTCCATTTCTCTCGTCCTTCTCTTAGAATCGCGGAGGGTGGAGAGACGGTTGGGAGGCAGGGGCGAGACGAGAGGTTCCCTCAAGGGAAAATGACGAGAGGGCGAGGGAGAGAGCGAGGTACTTGAGTGAGAGGCGGAGTGGATGACGGGATCCAGAGGGATGTGAGGAGATTTGTCTCTTCGGGATGTTGTATGGGGGTGTGTGCGTGTGGAGGGGGGCCGACTGCCGGGAGAAGAAACGGGATGGTGCCGGGCATGGACGAGAGGGATCAGCAGAAGTCTTGAGTGGGGAGAAGGGATGGAGAGAGAGAGAAAGGAAGAAGATAATTGGAGATGGAAGGAGAGAAGCGACAATTGGCACGTCTGGCGGCGTACGTCGCCATCCTTCCCTCGGGTGGAGATTGGCCATTTCCCGTGCGGGGCACGTGAGTTGCGGGGCGGTGCTCGTCGGAGCGGGGTGACAAAGGAACAGTCAGGGAGAGAGAGGGGAGTACAGAGGGGGAGGGAGAATGAGAAGAGGGTGTGGAGAGTTGTAAGGATGGGAGCGAAGCATGATTAAACGAAAGAGAAAAGGGGGAAGAAGACGTGAGGGCAGCAGGGAGGCATCACGCAGGATGGAGCCATAGCCGTCGTCTCGCGGCTCGCGAATTAATCCCCCCACACACGCGCGTACACACACGTATACAACACACATTCACACACACACGACTGAATGGAAGGCGGAGTAACACATTTTAAAACCCGTCCGCCATTTGTACGACACGCGGACATATAGAAAGAAGTATCCGCCCGACGGAGCATCGTGTGCGAACAAATTGAGTGCCGTAGAATTCTGTCACTTGACAAATTGACAAGTTGGGGGGAAAATATTTTAAAGCTGCTCGCCATAAATACCGTTAGCATATTCCCATATAATCGTTCATCGAGGGCTTTAAGAAGGCGAGGTGATTCCTGAGAAAACAAACAAACATACGTTTTTATCATGTTCGCATTTTTTTTAATATTCGATTTGCGGAAGGAAGATAAAGTATCTTTCCCCGTATGGATCGAAGTTCTAAAAAGATATTCCCGTACTTTATTAGAATGCGTTTAATGTTTTCAAATAGTTGGCCATTTATCATTTCATCGCTTCCGAGAACAGCAAGTACCACCCATACCTTTTTATCGCTTCCTTAGTTAAGTATTATAGCATTTAATAACTTTTGGCATCTAACATCACATATTCTAGCATGGAAGGGATGCCATTTTCGGATTTTGTATCTCCAATAGTATTACATACGCGAAAGAAAACTATTAACAGATAAATTATTCCTCAATTCACCACTTTGGTTTCACGTGAAAATGTATAACTAAAGACAATATTAATTTCTCAAACAAAAAAGAGTGAGCTCCCTTGACAATAAAACACTCAATAGTGTTTTCCCCATATAGTTTCGAGAATATTGAGCACAAAAGATAGTCATCAAGTGCTCTCAGGAAAACAGACACACAGAGGGCTTTGGATTTCCACGTAATCGCCAAACACGATTCTTCTTTATCGCGAGATTACATAATGCCTTAGGAAAGCACGTCTGCCAACCAACTTTGCCTCTATCATTGTTTCGAGTAAAAAAATGCGAAAACGAAGTGATAGCGTCCGCGTGGCGTTAAAAGAAGCCAAAACGTGGCGAACTCTTCGCTCGGATATCTTTCGGCGACAGGACGGACGGCTCCCCACTGGCGGGTCCGTTGGGAGGCCGGCTCACTGGGTTCCGAACGACGGGACGTTCTCCGTTACCCAAATGGGAATAAGCAGAGAGGTTTCCGCTACAATATCGTCATATTGAGTGCAAAGGAATCTTTCAGAAATTTTTCGCAAGATCAAAAATTAAATTTTCTAAGCTGTAACAAGTTTTTAGACGTGAAGAAAAATTCACCGAATTTTCTAGGCCGGTAGGATCTCTGAAGAAGTTAAAAGTGATTTCTTCGAGCTCGAGGCCCATTCGCGACAAGTTTCATCCCGCAAGAAGTCAAACAGTTAAATTTGCGATTTCGGTAAACGTTCCGGGAGTTAAGGCCACATTTACATGCTACGATCCCATTAGAGTGCTCCTTGAAATTTTCTCTCGGAAAACAAGCGTTCCGTCTCTTTGCTCTCCGCTAGTCTTCCGCCACACATTCCCTTACAGAAGTTCCACAAATCTGCTTGCACACATGCACAAGGCTGCGCATATCGCAGAGCGTTTGTTTTCAAGTGCGCGCGTTAACCATGTGCTTACACTTTTCCCGCCACCATATCTCGTCTCGCAAACAACCCAAGTCTCAACGACTGAAGCGAAAAAAAGGCCATAAAGCGTAAGGCACGATCGGCAATTAATAGTGAAATGGAAAGGAATTCCGCTTATTCCCTGCGAATACAATATTCCATTAAAAAACTCGCGAGTCGCTTTTATTCCCTCCCATCCCCGTTACGTAGAGGGGCATTAAATGGAGATGGGGATGATAAAAAGGGAAAGGTAGGTTGGTGGGCATACAAAACGTGACCACATTGAAGTTGGCAAACTTCTTAGAGATAGCGCTCGCTCACGAAGGAAATTTCGCACTGTTAGCGCTTTTGCGATCGCTCGAAAGAGACAAGGGAGGTATTTTGGTAAATCTGGATTCTGATTATATTCTTAAAAAAATTGTTTTTCCATCGTTGCAGAATCAGTCGTAAATACAAAGCGGAGGCTTCACCCCGCATGCTCTCGCAATAACATCCGATTTATAATCATCTACTTAACATATTATTTCGGAAACAACAAAAAACCTGAATATTTCATGCGAGCAGCAAGCGATCATGACATGCTGCTGAAAAGCTCAGTTCACGCAAAATTGTCATTCAAATGAAGCAAGCAGAAATCAGGAGTAACATTATCTTTAGAAAGAACTCAACCTCGAAAGAAAAAGAATTTAAAAAGCAGGATTAAACGCCATCTGCGGTTCCAGCCAGAAATAAATAATTCTAAATTCCAAATCACATACTCAAAGCGTCCGCGGTAGTGAAAAAACGGGCGAGCAATAGCGAAAATAGCGTGTATTAATGTTATATGTCAATACTACACACAACTGCTGAACTCGTAAAAAACACAGAAAAACCACTGTCCTTCCAGTGGATCAAAAGGCCGTAAAGGAAGAAATATACCTAGAGGGAGACTTCCTCTCCGCGGTACAGGAAACCTCCTTTGGTAACCCGACGGAGCCCGGTGGAGTAACTACCGTGTTAGTAGACACAACCATACCGAGGTCCCCTCGCTGGGGGACGCTCTCGCAGGAAAAAATTGGCAGGGTCCGCCTCGAAATTACAATCCGCGGCCCACTTGATTAGATAGTTACACCACCGATGGGCCCGCCCCGGCGAGGCGAAGGAAAGAAGACAGTAGGGGAGGCCGCCGGGTTCAGCCCGCCGGCGAGCGGACGGGGCTCGGGAGTGGGAAAGAGGACGCGGGAGGCAAACACACACGCTTACTCACACACACACACACGCAGTTCAGGGGCCGGAGGAGCGTCCGCCGCACCCGCGGGGCGAAGGGAACTGGGGTCCCCGTGAGCAGTTTCGTTAGGTTTTGGGAGTGTAGGGGCGGGCAAGGAGGGGATGTTTTAGGGGGGTGTACTCACGTTCGCATCCAGCGGACGGTGGCGAGCCGCCGCGTCAGGCCCTGGCAGCCTGCGGCGGCGGCATAGGCCCCTCCCGCCCCCCGCCTCCTCCGCCCCCGCCTCCCGCGCCCCCCTGCGATGGCGACCGCGAGGACACCCCGGCCTCGTCCCGCGCCGACCACGGCTCCCGGCACCCGCTCTCACATGCCGCGCCCAGGGCCCCGCTGTTTCACCTTTCCGCCACCGCACCCGGCCGAGCGACGGGGGACACTCATCCGAGATGACGGCGGGATCGCAATTGTCGTGCGGATCGGCGCAGAAGTGGAGAGGGCGCAGGGGAGCACTCACAGGGCGACGGGGAATAACAATTACGCCAGTAAATGATGCGTGGGGAGGATGAGGGCTGTCGCGGCGGGGGTAGGCGTACTAGGGGAATTGAAATCTGGGGAAATATGATGATTGGGGGGGGCGGTTGGGGGAGGCCGGGAGGAGGAGGGACGTGGATTCCGTACGGAATTACTCGGCGACAAAAACCCTCCGGAGGCGCGTGTTTATCTCTTCTTCTTCCTCCTCCTCCTCTTTTTTCCCGGGGAGGGGGGGGAGGGAGCGTTTGGGTATATTTTTTATAAAAGGGAAAACGGGGGTGTTTTTTCGTGGGGGACGCCCTCTACGTTTTCGGCAAAAACGACACTCAAAAAAGCCACTCCAGGAGGTCCACCGTCCCTAGCGGAGGCCCGAGAAACACTGACGCCCAATGAATGCTTGCGCACCTTGGCTGCTTGCTCTGACTCTCTTCGCCCGTTCCCCCCACCCTTCTCTCTCTTTCTCTCCTCCCTATTCTCCTCTTCGCCCCGTCCCCCCCTCCTCCGCCCGTACCCCCTCCTCTCCCCCTCCCCTCTCGCCGCCGTCTCCCTCCTCCGCCGCCTCACTCTGCCTGTCGCCACCGGCTGTTTGAGACCGATAAACGCCGCTCTCTCCCTCTCTGTCTCTCTCTCTCTTTCTCTCTCCCTTTCACCTCCTCCTCTTCCCCACATATCCCCCTGCCTTATCCCACCTTCCTTCCTCCCCACCAGCCAGCAACCCGCACCCCGCCGCCCCCACCTGCCCCCATTTCGACCATCTTCAACCCCCTTGCACTCCCCCACACACCAGAAACCCTTTCCGTCTTCCGTCACCATCCTCCCCTTTCACTCCTCCTTGCTTTCGCTCCGATTACCTCCTCCGGCGGCTCAATGCTCACTCATAGCGAATGCAACAATTAAGTCTAAGGGACCAGGAGCTTGGAACCCCGCGGAGGCATTTTTGAAGTACATTGGTTCACATTTTCGAATTTGGCTTCTGGAATCCTTATTCGATTCGAAATAACATTCATTACGTTCGCCTTTTGGGTTTTTAATACACTCCCCTATACGATGATCACGGTGATTCCCTGAAGCAATCTGTGATCTACGGTTTTCTTTCAGAGCACACATGTACTTGTATATCCATTTTCTGGTTCTGAGATTGCGAGCTACTGAGACTCGTATATTAAATCATATCCGTCTGGAAATAAAAATCCTCTTTGACTATATTGGGTCCTCGGCCACGATTCTGAAGTTTGTTCTTGGAACCATTGAGTAAATTCTATCCATTATATCCTTTAAGTCAATATCCAACTTCGAGTAAGTGTTGCGCTGTGGATGGTCGACATATAACATAAAGTACAACCTCGTTGCGTGGTTTGCGAAATGAAGTTATCAGTTTGGATGACAGACCTGTTTTTCCAACTACTACTACCTGCAAAACGTCGAACTAAGGCCTAGGAACAGTCATAAATTACCTTGCAGTTTATTTTTAAATGACTGAGGGAAATATTTTTATGATATTCTGTATTTGTGAACCTATTGGGAATTGCATGAAAAGAGAAATGGCACAGGGGGAATTTGGAATTTGTTGACATTGTAGATCGCGCAATCAGTGAAAAAGTCCTATTAATTTATTCATTTAATATTCAATAAACTTAAAATTATGATATATTCCTTTTTATCTAATGTATAAGATCAAACTTCATTTTATATCTGTTCTCGAGTATTTTTATATCCCGGAATATTTTTACGATTTCTGGTAGCACCAAAAATTGGATATTATAGCATAGCCTAGTATTTGTAGTCTAGCGTTGTTAAGTTATTTCGCATGAAACATGATCTGATTCAGTTTCCGTTAATCAGGAATTATCAAAATTTAAGAAGGCAGGACAGGTGAGTGCGGGAGATAGTGAGAGGCAACGGGATGCTGTGGATGGTAATTGAGGGTAGAATGCTGGGAAAGCAATGTAGAGAGAGGAAATCAATTGGAATTTGGAATGGCATTAAGAGAGATAGGAAGCATGCAGAGTCAAAGAGAGAGTTATGGTAATATGTAGAATGGGTTTAAGGAAATTTAATCTCGTCTGAGTCGAAGTACAAGTACAGTAGTGTATAAAACCTGGGTCATTGAAGACCTACAGCTATACATGCCGGGTAAACGACTGCTAATAACTCTGGTCAGTAAATTCTAAAGAATAGAATACTCTCAAAGTTTCTCTTCCTAGTGATAGGTTCCAGTTTTTCTCTCACTTGAAAGTTTCCTCTTCCAATGTCGGCCCTTTAATCTTTATATAATTTGATCAAGTAAGAGAATCGATGGAGGTTCTTATTCTTATATGTATTCTCGTGTCTCTGCGAAAAATTAACCATTTATTCATATGAAACATTTGCAATATGTGATTTTTATGTGCTCTACGGATCAGTTAATTTTCTATGGAAAATGCATACCAGTTAAAACAACAATGTCACGATAGTATGCCGATATGTACGAGTTTTTAGGATTTCAATCTGATTTCAGTCAGTAGCATTTACTATCGATCAGATTTCTCAAAGAGTTATAAATAAATGTAACTCTAATCATTACCCATATACTACTCGTAATGATAATTCTTGTGTTGGAAATGGGAATATGCTCCCTTCATTACCGCCGTCTAAACGATCGAAAAATTAATAGCTTTGGAATATTGTTTTTTTTTCATTAAAATGTATTCATAACATTTTTAGCATGAAAAAAATTCTTTAATGAGAGGTAATTTACACGGGGAAATAATGATACATTTCACCAATCGGTGATCTACACCATGTGACAGATTGGACAAAGGAGATGAAAGTAAAATGCAAAACAACCTTAATCGAGAAATATCAGCTCATTGGGTATCACATTTGCACATCCTTGGGATTATCAGCGCTCCTAAGCCTTAACTGACTGAGTAATAATTATCAGCCGACAATGCATATTATTTTCAATTAATAATGTGACTTATGCTGATGTCGCGGTTCTGATGATATTATTCCTTCCACCAAATAATGATTTTAAATAACTACTAAAAGTGCAGCTCATTTTTTTATTTTTGCAGTAGGCGTAAAATTACCTATGTAATAGGAGAAAACTAATGTAACCCACAGTAATACTAGAGGTTATATAATCAAATAAATCATGTTCTTAATAACTCATACTTAAAAATAACTGGACAATAAGAAGATTAGGAAATGTTGAAAATACATCATTGGAATAAAATGGGCGAAATATTACTGTCATTTAAGAATCCAGATATAATTTAAAAATAAAACACTGTCATTTAAAATTATTTTTTAAATTCTGTTCGCCATGAAAAAATTTAATCAAAGCAATTCATTTCTACGTTTAAGAAACCAAAAAAGCACTTCCTAGACTTTAATCTTATCAGGCATCAGAAAATGGTATATAACTAAACTATATAAGTATCTCTCGCTGATTTTCTACGATAAAATTCAAATAGCAACCTAAGCAAGCTCTATCCACTCCATCCTCTCGCTCTTTATCAACCGCATGCATGCAATGTAATGCATTTATTTTTTTAGTGATTATCCATTGGACATCTTTCTTTATCCTTTCAGTTTGACAATTTCACATTTTCATATCGTAAAACTGCTTTTTATCGTTTCAAAATAGGATCGCTACTCGCCGGTTTCCTTGGCAGCTGATTCTCGATTATGAGCTGTCATCCACAAACTGAGACTTTTCTTCTTTTCGAGAAGAGAAGTCAGGTTTTCTCTGCCCTTCAACGCGCATATGATGCCAATCCATAATCTGGTTCGAGCGATGGCATTTCTTCTACTTTTGTTGGGAATTGTGCAAGAGCACTTTTAGAATGATGTGACATTTCCTACGTAGAGGTTCACTTGGCATAGTGAAACCACATTTGTACATTTTAAGCACACGGTAGGATCCAAAGGAGATTAAAAACTTCTTGTTTTAATATTTTCTAAATCTCATTTTGTCGTAAATTAATGGTAAAAATTCTTGGAAGGAATTAAATATTTTCAATATCATCAAGCATTATCAAGGAATATAATTATTTTGGGAAACTCATAAATTTGTGTACCTAATTATCGTCCTTACGAAACACAAGTTCTAAGTACCAAGTGTAATGCTAGAGACCTGACAATATTGAAAACTTTAAAAAATATTGAACGAAACTTTCAGTGCTCAACTTTACGCGGGATAGTCGGTATCCCTCTTTTCCCACACCTCATCACACACGTATTCTGTTGATTTTTGAGTTTTTAAGGGCCTGTTAGAGTAGGACTGCAAAGACATGAATGCCAGCTGGCACTCAGGCAGATTGGGAGAGTTGTAGAAATGCATGCATGTGTGAATATATGTATACATTTATTTATCTTATGTATCTATTTAAGTTTGTAAATACTTGTAAATACCAAAATGTTTATTTTCAGGCATAGGTTTCCACTGTCGTCATTTTCAAGGTTTTTCTATTACCTCGAAAATTAATATAAATATAAACCTAATTCGGAAAAACAAACATGCATGGGCTACACCACCTCTATTTCATTGCTCATCACAATGAAGTCCCATTAGTTACCGCCAGAGATAATTAGTTTGAAGAGATTTTTTGAGTGAATAGCCTTAATTGAGGAAAACGAGTAACCGTGCTATTTAAAAGTGATTTCTTTGAAATTGTTATAAAATTCTAAGTGATGAAGAACCATATACAAGGACCACTTAAGAGGTCTGTAGGGCAACTACGATCAAAGGAGTGGGTGGGTACGATCTCTTGATCGAAAAAATCAGTCCCGTAATTATTTCTACCATGAGACACTACTATCGTCCCCTCGAAGTATGTGAGCTTACCCCGTTTCTTCTAACTGATTCGCATGCACACCTATTTGAATGTGCGTTCTCCCAACCATTCCTATTGTTGTTTTAGTGATACGTTAGTACTATCTTAGACACAAAGAAGATATTGTTAAAAGTTATGCCTGGCTCTATTTCACGAATTCCGGCGGCGGCAGATATTTTTCAGTGGTATCATCCCTACTTGAGGTACTTTGTGGAGAACATTTAGAGTGAGTACGCCGTCCGTCGGATGGGACGTTAGACTGTGGACCCCTTGGCGCCTTCTGTTAAGAGTAAGCTAATGCCGACGCCTGGTGTCTATCCACCCTTCACCCTTTCCTGTCCATCCCTAATGCCGCAAATAACCTCAGCTGTCGGTCGCCTACCCTGAAACTACTACTACTTCTATTTCGCTAATGTTTTTATACTTAGACGAAAGTGCCAGTAGAGGAAGGATGAATGTAGGCGATGGAAATTTGGTGAATAGAGAGAGTAACGAATGTAGAAATACTTCAAAGAGAGGGTGAAGAGGTGCCTATGTAAGGCATTCATGAGAAGAAATGGTTGGATTAATTGGACATAATCATTATCACGAGTTACGATCGCTTGCTGAAGACCGTAACTGAATGAAGCATGGATAGTAAGGATTACAATGGAAGATCTAGGATGTATTACAAGTAGCAGATGGTGGAAAATGTTTGTGCACGTGGAAATGGAGAGATCGGTAGGGAGCAGGACAGTTTGGAGAGCTGCTGCAAACCAATATTCGGATTGTAAAACGCGTGATTATGACGGTGTTTGAATTTTAGATGACTCGAAATGATGATGGTGTTAAAATAGAGGTACATTCAAGTTTTCCCCGGAGAAACATTTACGTCAGCGTTTTGCTAATGGAAATTTTTCCGGGATAAGTAAAATTTATTAGGCAATATTTTGTATGTTATTGTTAGATCGTTCGTTTAATGAAAATTAAATGCAATTGTACAATAACGATGTTGATAATACCAACGCATTACGTGAAAATAAATCTGAAGACAATACTTACTCGAGGCTTCTTTCAAAACAATGAAGCGGGTGGGTAACGCACCCGCGTGCTAAACCCAAAGGTCGAGGATCGAGTCCCTCCACGGGCATGCGTTGTTTCCAACTCTGGCGCCTCGACTCTTCAGACACCTGATGACGAGCCAAGAGTGGCTTATCGGGATTCCAATGGAACACTTGAGATGCCCGGAGATAAAAAATAATAAAACGACTGAATTTGCTCATCTTAAGACGTTACCGACTGGTTTTCAATTAAGAATGACTCTTTAAAACACCTACCAACTGCAAACAATAAGATCTTTCTTGGAATATGAAATTCCTTTCCCATGGGATACGATGTTGCCCTTCGCTCTTCCATCACCAATGACTTATTTTTTTCCTTTGCCGTTACTCTATACTCGATTAACAATATAGGGTCAATGTGAAATCGATCTCTCAACTACATGTGTATCTTAGTACTCACGCCACAGCACGTCGCTCGTTCCGTTATTATTATTATATAATATTATTGCACACATACATGAGTACACATCATTCTACCATTAACAGAGAGTCACTTTTAGACCCCGTATCACCCGTTATTTCTCTATTTTACCTTTTGTCTATATCTCTATGTGTATACTCGTGGTAATGGGTGAACACAAAATTCATATGGACACATGCTTAGCATTGGAATTATTGATCTATAAATAATATCGTATGATTGACATAAACTGGGATCAGCCTATAGTAGTTGCCCATTTATTATAGTATTTTAGTTACTTTTCATGGAAAAATTGCAATGACAAAGGTGAAATTACATTTACTATCACCCAAACTCTATTTCAACATATAGTTGATAACCCTTGGCCGACACATAGTTCACTTTTTCATCCAAAATGAGGATTTGTCTCATATGAATGCACCTGTTGCAAAATTCATTGTCATCAAGGATCGAATGCAGGAGGTCTTCAGTATCACCGGTCATGGAAAAATTTCTTCGTGAAACATTTGCCTTCTAGGTTTAACACTTAAAGGAGAAGATATAACGATCCCAATGCCGATGTTTTTTCTTCCATCTCTCGCACTTCCTCTCACTCGCCCCACTTCCCTTGCCATTCAACTGTCCTGCTTCGCCATCCATTTCCCTTTTCCTTCCTCTCCCTCCCCTGCAGTGCCTTCTCCGTTTCTTACTCCTCATCCTCCCTCTCACACGCTCCCTCTCTTTCTCTCTCATACTCAAATCTTCACGCGTCTCCTCCAATCTTCACTCTGACTTGACTGCTGGCCAAGTCTTCGGGTTCCCTCTTCCTGAAAAAAAAATCATATTCCTCCTGAGTGGACGCTTGCGTCTTTCGTAAACCTCCGAGAGAGCTGAGGCGCAGAAGAAATGCGTGTAAACAGAGAGCGCTTCTATTTGATATTCGTCATAATACCGGCCGACGTCAAGCACGCCGCAACTCAATACGAGATACGTCGCGATCCCTCGCGCTCACCAATCAAGCGCGCTATGTAACGCATATGCTACCTATTATCAGTGATGGGCACCGCCTCATCCAGCCTCCGGATGAGATTAGCTCCGTGTTCCCTCGCGCGCGTGGGAAGTCATGCGGACGGGAGATTCATTCTCGACATCAAACGCAAGAGCATTTTTATGCCATTGTTCAAGGTACATACAAATGGGATAATGAGGAATTATAGTTGCAGAAATGAACTCGGGTACTCAACTACAGACCATATTATAAGTTTCCTTTGCAAAGAGCATCAATCGGATTCCATCCCTTTAAGGCATCACCTGTCATCCGAGTTTTGTATGCCAAGTTAACTCGGAAAAGGTTATAATCTGCTTGAGGATCCCATTTGGTCTTACTTTAAGCTGGATGGTTAGGATGGCATATTTCATGCAAAAATCTAGAGGAGAAAATTTACGGTAATATGTTCTTGATATTTAACGTTGTTTCGGGAGTGATTACGGTGTCTCATCCAGATCTAACTCTAGGTATATTACGTGAATTACGGCCTGGTACCCGACGTGTGGGGCGCTCGGCTACTGACCGGAAGGCTCCGGCCTCGATTTTGGTTGAAACTTCTCGTTGCCGCTAGCTATGCCCCTCTCACGGCGAGTGATTTTCTGAGTACCAGACCTTCGTGGAATCCTTCTCTCCATGGCGGCATAGAGAAAGGCACTGTCTCCCTACCCTGAATGTGTAAATTTCACTCGCCGTAAGGTTTAAAATTATTAGTAGGCTCTAACCCTCATTCATCAAACAGACCGTGGTTAAAGATTGTGGTTGGTTATTGGGTGAATACCGAGAAATTGATACCCGAGTAGCCAAATTTTGGCTGCCGAATTCATCCCTGAAATGTTTAAGCCTTAGTAAAATAAAATGAGTCAAAATGGAGGTCCATGCGGTGTCTCAAAAGTATTATGTGAATATTTATGAGACTATTAATGTTGACAATGGACTTGATGATGATCTTAGAAAATATTCTTCGAAAAAGATTTGAAATTAACTACCAGCATTGCAGAGTAAGTTGTTAGCCGATGGTTGTTTATTCGAGGGGATTTGAATTATTCTTTATATTAAGGCAACTTATATTAATTATACCTAACAAAGGAGCAATATTGCAAGCGAAAAATGAAAGTCAAAGCATATGTGGACTCCTGGAAAACCTATGCCCAATTTTAACACCAAGCGCTTTCTTACCAACATGTATCCTCTTTTATTTCGTTTCCCCAATGTTTCTACCCCCTGTTAAATATTATTTTCTTTTCTCCTCATTACCCAACCAATAGTATCTCTACTACGCATTACAGAATTCAATATTCAACTTTTTTGCAGTACCGTCACAAGCAATTTCTTCGATATTCTTCCAGTTTTATTTCCAACTTCAACATTGCCAATGCCCTCAGGACCTTTCCCGTAGTTGATTTTTTACTATTCTCCATACCGCATCTTAGAACCCAACATTATAGATAGCCTTTCTCCTCCTAAAAGACTAAGTTTCTGAGCAAAATAACTCTACACTAAATATGAAAGCCTTCAGTTATTGTTTTTCTTCTTTCCTCTAGTCACTATGGATACCACCTTGCCTTGAATTCCTCTTTTGGCAACGCAAGAAGTTTTTACCATGGTGCCTTTTCTCATTTGCCAAAAATACTACTCTTATCTTGCTCAAGTTTAATCCCTTCCATTTCAGTGTCAATCACATTCCTCTCTACTCATTGCTTCCGTTTTATTATATCGTAATTCCTACAGCACACCTATTTAAACAGGTCCAGATAAAGATCAAAATGGATTTATTCCTGTAGATCACTCGATCTTTTATTTCCTTCCACGCTGTGTGTATGTGACGGGTTTCTCTGCGCAGTCTCACTATCCCTCACGTCACCTACATTCAGTCGTCTCCCGCCTCTCCTTCCCTCTCACCCTTCAAATGCTGGACCCCATCCTTTCGGCTGACCGTTAACATCTCATCTTAACGCCATTGACAGCTTGCCATCCAATCAGCCGACGCCTCGTAATTTGAAACCGCAGATTACGATCTGAGAAAGGAATAGCCTCGTCAACGCGGGTTATCCTCGTCAACATCGAGAGGAATCCTGACGCGACTACCAAGCGAGGGGTTGCTGGGGGAAGTGGAAGGAGGGCTTAATTATGCCCTCAGCATTAGGACGAACGAATCTCCTCGGGGCGTCTTCGAGTACGCCTCCTGACTGGTAGGAATAGTTAAACACTTAAAGGGAATATTCACTACACTAAGAAAATTATCCCAATTTCTTCTGTGGTCGAGTTGTAGATTAGTTTCGCATTCTTAGTTTAATGCGTCACCCATTATTTTACTGCACATTGTCCTGCGATTTCATTTATTGAAATAATCACAACAGGTTATTTTCTCATCATATAGATACATGTTAAGTACTGAGCAATGTGGAAACCACTCTCTGAAGGTTTTTCCATATCACATTCTGAAGCCTTTGCTTTAGGGAGCACCCTAATATTTCCGATGCACTGTTAATAATTTCATCTCACAATTTATAAGATTTATTTCTTCCTCTTTAAGAGGCTTTGTCTGTTCGTTCAGATTCTGCAGAGTATGTGCCAGATCTCAGAAACTGGAGGAGGTATTAGAGTGAGGAGGAACTTGTTTAAAAGGTTGAACCTTCAGGGGAAATGTTTCCTAGGGCACTGCGTTTCCCACCAAAAAAAGTTTACGTTTTCCACCCAATTGTCAACCAAGTATCACGTATACCAAAGTTTCCTGTAGCTGAAAAAAATTAATCGGGACTGTTTCATTGCGAACGGTTCAAGACAAACGATTGTTGAGAAAAATTAGCAAAACGAGGGTATTTAATGAGCTGATTATGTAAGGAGAATAATGGAATAATAAAAAGAGAGTATGAGTAACTTCTGAAAATAGATCTGTTTCATATGTTTGAACGAAATCACCAGTTGGCGATTTCATTAATTAGCTAATATAAAAAACACATGCATTTTATGGCCGAAGAATGCTAATGTAAATTATAAGATTAAATGCAAAATTAACAGTCCTTTTTGAGAAAGAAACGAAGCGATCGTTTCACGGAAATGCATCGTATTGTCAATGGAAGAGAAAAATGGAAATACTAATATGATTGCTGTTAACCTTAATCAGTAATCATTATAACTACATGAAGAGTAAAATAAAGTATTTTAATATCAATCAATCATTCATTTATTTTGAAATTGCAGCTTTCACTGTTTTTCACGAGTTTGCAGTCATTTTTAGTTGCATTGGATGAAATAAAGGGAGCAATAAACCAAAGTAACAACGAATAGTTGTTTACAGTCGTGTGGAAATGCCATTTCACTTAATAAATTTACGTTGAATGCGTCCCATTCGCAATAGGTCTCAGATATTTCCTGGCTTGCATAATCATGGTGAAATCACTTTCAGAAAAATCGCACAACAGGGGAAATCGTCAGTGCGGTTGTATATCGTTTTCATGCTCCAAACTCATTGAAGTGCGTTGGATTTCAAGTTGCGAAGCGCTTGCGATTCCAGCATCTTTTTGAACACTAATATACGACGAATGCCTCTTGCATGGCTGTGTAACTCACTGCAGCCTTTAATTTTCCCATCAAATCCAGCACAATGGCAAAAAGGTACTTGATAAATGTTTGGATTATTGGTTGGCTTACTTTACTCTCTTTGTCTGTTTTCGATTTTCTAATTATTATTTATTTTATATAACTATTTTACCAATTCATTAATATGAAAACACTAAAAATTAATAAATAAAATAAGCTATGATGGTTGTGCTGCTGGATGTATGAATAGTAAAATCAAGCGTTAGGTCTCAGAGACCTTATCTATCCGCAGTAATGTGCTGTTCATCGAAGGTTACATCGCTTGTATTTTTGGAATTTCGCTCAGGAACTGGCGGAATAATTCTTGACGGGAGACGTATTTTGTGAACATAGGTGTTTTTTAATGGTAATTGTACAAATACAGAATTTCTCTTATTCCGCCATATTTGACTTAAAAATTTAAAACGGTATTTTTATTATCGGGAAATATAAAAATATCCCCTGAACTACGTTCACTTTCGCGTTTGCCTTGTGAGTAAAAACTATTTCGCGTCCGCCTCCCCGAGCGCATATTGCCGCGCGAGTACGTATGCAGCTTTGTTTGTTTTTAAGACATGAGTAGAATATCTAGGAATGCCGTAGGAAAATTTCGTCTTTGGCCAAGGTCCTATGGAAATAATAATTGCGTAAATTTCATGTAATTTCTTAAACCGGTAGCCTTTCAAGGGTGATTGCTACTCCATAGCTGACTCAATAAATATTGTTTAAAACTCCAAAAACAAGAAAGTGAATGGCGCATTCTATCTTTTCTCTTCAACATTATGAATATAATGTGTATGTTCCTTAAAGAGTTGAAAAGTATGCGATTAAAGCTCTCAGTGTCGCCGCTCCTTTTTTGGAGAGCTAAAATTGTAAGATTGTTCTCCCTCACGTTTGTTCTCACACCTACGTCCTCAGTCATCCTCAAGATATTTGGGCAGGATCTCCTCTTCATCAAATATTTGTCCAACATAATCATTCCTGTGCATTGTCATGCATGGATATCCTGTTGCTTTCGTTTGATGCTTTTACTCCTTCATGCTCTCAGCCCTCTTTATATTGGGGATTGGTGCCATTCCGAAAACCGGAGGATTGGAAGGTGGTCTCGCGCAGTAGCGGGGAAAATTAACGCTGCAGCAAGGGAGGGGAGATGTGAAGGCAAACCTCATCCCCGTCTCTAACAGGTATCAGGTGCTATCGGAGGATAGCCCAGCGGCATCTGCCGCCCCTGCCTCCGCTCCTGTGAGAGCACCACCCAGAGTGGGAAGGGGGGAATTCTAGTGATAGGCAGCAGTAACGTCAGATGTGCGATGGTCCCATTGCGGGAAAGGGCAGAGCTTGAGGGTGTGAACCAGTGCCTGACGGCAAGGTGGATTCCTAATGCCGACGTTGCCTAGGTGACGACGGCGGTTGGCTAGGCGGCTGCGGGTCGTGGCTCATGTTGGCGTCAACGATGCCGTCCACCGTAGATTGAAGAGATTGTGTATTCCTTCAGGGAATTGAACTCGGAAGTGAAGCGGGTGGGTGTTGTCGAAAGGGTTGATGTGACGATCTCGATCTGGAGTCTTGTCCCGAGGATTGAGCGTGGAACTCTGGTTTGGAGCCGCGTGGAAGGCATCAATTAGAGGTTGCGTGCTTTCTACAGGCATATCGGGGAGTCGACCTTCAGCCGGCGATCCAATCGTGTAGGAACCCCCTGAATCGTTCTAGTGTTCACTACACGTATGAGGCCGTCAGTTGGGTAGCGGGTAGGATATTCGAGCTCTGCAGGGCTTTGTTAGATTAAAGTGTAGGCCAGCGTGTACGTCAAATAGTGCGTCTCTAAAGTCTTCTTTGCCATATTATGTAGCTTTAAATGAAATGGGGTTAAGTATTAGCAATAGCTTATTTAACACGAATCAGATAGCATCAGACGGAAAATTTTATAAGGGATTCATTACTATGAAGAACACAATCCTCGTTATAAATTCAAAAAACCCTATTGTCAAGGAAAAGTTATGTGTATTGGTAGTAAATTGCCGAAGTTTAAAAAACGAAGTCGCAAAATTTCATCACCTTATTCAATGCACATGCGCAGGGGCGTAGTCACAAAGCGCGTAGTCACAAATCTTTGGAAAAAGAGCAATTCCCTCCCGAAAACCTACTGCATTGGGAACACCGAAATGGAATGTGTAGGCTCAAATAAATACCTAAGCGTTACCGTCACTCACAATCTCTCCTGGGAGAAACACATACGGGGAATATGTGGACAAGCTAACAGAAATTAGTATGCATTAGAGGAGCACTGGGTAAATGTGATGAAAAGATGAAAGAGAAATGTTATCTTTCTCTGGTTAGGCCTCATTTAGAATGTGCTGCAAGTATATGGGATCCTCACGAAGTTGGATTAAATGCCAAATTGGATTGCATGCAGCGTAGAGGAGCTAAATTTGTACAGCGTTGTTGTAATAAACTTAGTAGTGTATCCGAAATATTAGAGCAGCTAGGTTGAGAATCGCTCACCGAGCGAAGGTTAAATTACAGATTGAATCGCTTTCATAAATTGGAAGGTCTCTTTAGTAGTGATGTTGAAAATGTATTATTAACCCCATCGCACTACGTTAGGAGAGATTATGTTAATGATATTAGAGAGATTAAATGTAGAACAGATAATTTAAGCTGTCATTTTTTCCACGAACGATAGGGGATCATAATAACATTGTTCCACCGCGGTAGGGTCATGTTCGAGTAAAATTATTCTGGTGTGTATTCACCCCCTGCCACACACCCTGGCGATGGCTTGCGCGGTATTATTACAATTATAAGGTACTCTACCGGTTAACCGAGGTTTTTGGATGGACACAACTACCAAATAAATATTTTGTGACCATTAATAAAGCACAATCCAGCAACCTAGTCTACATCAGGTCCCTCTTCATCTCTGAGTACTTCCTTCCTCCCTTCACCCCGTCAAACATCCCTATCCTGTTCCTGTCCTTTCCTCGTTTGCCTAACATTCTCCCATCTATTACAGTCTTCAACATCCCACTGCCGGTCAACACCCCCTTCATCCACTTTTCCTGCCTCCATAGGATTTCACCCAACAAACCCCTCTCTTCGCCCACCATGCCAAGTACTTCCTCATTTGTTTTCTTTCGGTCCATTTCACCTTCCCCATTCTTCTCCACACCCACATTTCAAAAACCTCCAATCTACTTCTATCATCCTACTTCCATGACCACGTTTCCGCGCCTTACATGACTACGCTCCATATCAAATTTTTAACGAGTCTTTTCTTAACATTCTTACTCAACGTCCCTCTCATCAACTCCCTCCTACTTGTGAAACCCTCTTTGCCTTGTGCAATTCTTCCCCTCACGCCCCCACTGTTTGAACAAGTTTGTCCAAAACACTTCCAAGATACGTACACTGTTCTATCTGTTCTAGGTTTTACCTTCCTATTTTAATTTTAAGTACAGCCTTTTTCTTTCTGGAAAATCGCATAACCTTTGTTTTACTAATTCTCATCGCATATCTATCGACCTGAGTTTCCAATTCACCCAGGAATGCTTGCAACCCCTTGACTGACAAACTAAAGCTTGGTCATGAGTAAACCTAACTGATTTTACGAATTCCCCGCCCACTTTCATTCCTACCTCCAGTTCTTCCCATGCCTCTTTAATCATTTCCTCTGCATACAGGTTGAACAGCAACGGTGTAAATGGGCAACCCTGCCTTACACCCCTTCCTAACACTGCCCATCCGGACTCTCCGTATCCAACTCGCACCTGAGCATTCTGAGGCATGTACAGGTTGCGGTTTAGCCTCCTTTACCTCCAATCTAATCCTATTTTCTGCAATGTACTCATTAGCTTTTCCCAATTCGCTCTATCAAAAACCTTTTCGAAATCTACGAAACAGGCAAATACCTCCTGGTTGTATTCTATATTCCTCTCGACTAATAATCTCATTACTGCAATGGCATCACGCGTACCTCTCGCCTTCCTAAACCCAAACTGATCATTCCCTGAGTAATGATTTTCCCTACTCTCTATCCTTTTTTTTATGATCCTGGTAACAACTTTAGCTGCGTGGGATATCAAACTTATTGTCCTGTAGTTCTCACATGATATAACCTTTAACTTTTTCGGAATAGGAATTAACACTGATCTCACAAAGTCTTCCAGCCATATTCCTTCCTCAAAGATACTACGAATCAGCCCATATAGCCTCTTCCTCCCACATTTTTCTAAACTTGCAGGGTATATAAATAAATAAATGAGACAGTAAAATACAAATTAAAAAAAAATATAAAAATGGTACCCCTTAATACGGATATTCATATATTTCAATATTGACGAGAGCGTTATAGAATGTGTGTGAAAAAAGTCAAAGAATGAAATTATTACTTATGAATAAATGCGGTTTAAAATAAAGTAGGAGAAAAAATGTGAGATTTTCAATCTCACATCCTCTTTCTCATTATGAATGAAAATCCCGATTTCGGAAATAAATATTGTTGTTTGTTGCTGGTAAAATATAGTGCAGCTGATCAAAAAAAATTTAATGGAAACTGATAAGAACGAAGATTGTTTAATGTAGCCATAGTGTTCTTATAGTTATTTTTTTCATTACAACCACAAATTTTTCTCGAAGCTACGTGCTCTTTTAGATATAATGGTAGAATTTGCACGCTCATGGACCGTTTATTTGGTTCAAAGGGCTGGGTTCCTATGATCTTTTTCAACTGATCACTTTTAATCGATTGTGACAGTTATGGGTTCCCGGTTCTTCTCTGCCCAGTGTAGTGTGGTCGCGGGGATTTAGGATATCTTTTGTCATGTTAGTTAAAACTTACGAGTACAGTAGTACCTAGTCCCAGGGTCCATCAAAAACCTACCTTAAGCCGGTAGGCTACTGCTAATAACTATGGGTTGTACGAATTTACACTTTGGAAATCTTAATTATACTCTTAGTCCTAGAGCTATTAACTCTGACATTATGAAAGCAATCGTCGAGAATTGGAGGTCGTGACCTCCCCTTGTTAGCTGATTTTATACATTTTGTTTTTTTAATTAAGGTTATGATAGGTTAACAACGCTAGAGCAAGCGAAGTTACTTTCTTTAAATGTATCTCTAAAAACTAATAAATGGGAAGCTCATATGAACTCCTCCATAATATGAATTTAGTATTGCCGGTCATGTCTCATCTCCTCAGGTACGGATGAATGATGTTTCACTGTAAGAATTGAGTGAACTACTTAATCAAATTATGGTTTTTAGGTTTTTGAACGAATATTGCAAAAAAACATTCTGACTTTCATTAAAAAAATACGAATAAATTTCATATAGTATGTTGGTTGGTTTGATGAAATGCATTTCTTTCAAAAAGCTAAATATTTCCGTAAGATGATTAGAAGAGAGAACCTCAATTGCATTCAGATTATTACTATAGTTCTATTGAAAACCATAGCGTACCTAAAATTTCGTGCATACTTCCGATAGTAAATGTATTCTTTGTACCGTTTCTTTACATTAATCATGGTAGGGCTATGGAGTGGAAGTGGAAGAACTACCTGAATATTTTTTATCCAAGATCGAAATTTTCTTTTAACTTTCGAAGCCATTGAATTCTGGACTAGCACATTAGACTATTCTAGATGACTTGTAAAATTTATAAAATGTGAGATACATTTTTTGTTATCGTCATTATGATCATCAGAATTTCAATCCCGAGATTGGTTTACTGCAGATCTCCATTCTTCTAAATTTTGTGTTGATTCCCTGATCCCCTGATAGCTTTCATGTTTTATATCCTTCTTAACTTACCCTATTCACTTGCTTCTTGATCTTCCTCGCGGATCTTCCCCACAATTTTTCCTTCTCTCATGTTTCTCACTAATCCATTGGCCCTCAAGGTGTGTCCAATCCATGCATTTCTTACTAGCCCTAGAGTTCTCCATATGGTCCTTTCCTCTTCTGCTCATCTACATACATACTTCCTTGTTCCATACTTTGTCTGCCCATTTAATCTTCGGCATTCTCCCCCAGCGCCATGTTTCAAAGGCCTCTATTCTCCGCCGGTTCACTTTTTCAATCTAACATGTCTCTGACCCGTACAGTGCTATGATCCAATCGACGTTTTGACGGACTGCTTCCTTGTTTGCAACCTCAGAGTCTGTGAACAAGCGAGTAGTAATTGCCTCTTCTTCATTAACGCCTTCTTAGCTTGGGATATTGTTCGCTTCATGTCGGTCGGACTTCTTCCTTCCCAAGTAATACCGTCGCCCATGTAGTGGAAGGATTCCATTTGTTCTAGTTTCACTCCTTGAATTGTAACATATGCCTTCAGCTTCTCTCTCCTACAAACAAGAATTTATTTTTCTTCTTGCTGATAATCATATTATGTTCCTTAATTACGAGGGTAATCCAAGTACCCGAACCATCAAAGAAAATACAAACATTTTAGATAAAAATGTATTTATTTTTCAACATAATCTCCTTTCAGCGATGTTTAATAAGTTCGATACCCTTTTTATAATAAGAACTGTCTTGCTCCTCAAAATAGCCATTACCTGCCGACATCATTTCTCATTTCCTATCATCTCGTTTCAATGGTCTTGTTTCCGCACTTCACAAAACTCTGCTCCATGTCCAAGTTTTCACTAATCGTTTCTTAGGATTCTTATTCAGCGACCCAGTCATCAACTCCCTCCTTGTGAAAGCTTCTATGCCTGGTGCGAGCGCATACCAGCTTTAATAGCTATTAAACATAAACTGGAATTGCTGCGTTTCTAGCTTAAAAGGCTACTAGCATAAAGAGTATTTTTAGGTTTTGTCCGTCGTCTCAATGTTTAAAATATAATATCTACAAGTATACAAAACCATAAATATAAAATCTACAAATATACGAATAACGTCTTTTTCGTGTAATTTAGTCGATGCTGGTGTTATAAGTCAAGGGATTAGTCTTTGTTCATCTCCGTATTTAGTATTTTCTTTAATATATTTGTTTGTAAATTATAGATCACCAAAGAGAGGTACGAATGGTTGGGTGAACACTTTGGTGAAACTGATGAATGGTAATTTTTCCCTTCTAACCAAGAGTTCTTTAATTAAGACCCTACCCGTATTCAGTTCTCAATTTCGATAGGCGCTTATAATAGTTATAAATATGGTTGTTATTCTTTTGCACTTAACGGTATCGTCAGGTCGCCTTTTTCAGCCTCAAATATGGAGTTGATTCCATCTTCTTTTTTGACGGACAACTCTTTTCCCTTTTAAGTTTGCACTATTAGCTTGGATAATCTGGTGCCCTCCCTCATTTGCGTATTCTATCTTTTTGAGAGAGTTCATTCTTTTACCTCTATCAAAAATCTGATTTCGGGAGCTTGTATCTCGTTCATTCATTGTTATGACGGAACCCTTATTTCAAGTCGATACATTAGATTTGGTGCTGAAATTCTTTAATAAGTTTAATTCTTACCTCTTTTCTTGTTTTATTATTGAGTGTTCTTATTATGGTTCATCGTTTATATTCAAAGCGATACATTCTTGCGTGTATGCCATAATCTTTATCAAAACTGCCTGTTTCTAAGAAATCGAAGGATGAGATTTGTTCTATGGGGTTTTGCAAATTTTGTAATCTTTAACCTGACTGTGCGTTTTCCTTGGAAAGCCATCACTTTGGTTTTTGGATCGAAAATTTCAAGATTTTTTCTTCGGAAATTTTTCCACTCTGTTTGCAGCTCTTTGAAGGTCTTTCAATGTTTTTTTTTAATCTCAAGGTCGTCAGTAAAGAAGAGTCAAATGTAATTTTAAAAAATAGTAAAACAATTTTTCATAAATAAAAAAGCAACTAATGACGCATCATGTCGAAATCCCCAAGCTTCAAGTATGCAATACAATTTCTGGAGAGAACGATTGAAATATCTTTTTCAATGAATAATAGAGAAATTCGCCTTTTTCGCTGTTTTCAAAATACTTCTTCCTCTCACACTGGATCTCTTTCTCTGGTGTTTAGCCCTGTTCCTTTAAATTTTACATAACATTTTTGCATTACACATATCTTTATTGCCCATATTTATTTCTGTTGCAGTCGTCCTCGCATCAACACCTTACGGAAGCAAAGTCCTGGTGCTGCTTTTTACTCAATATTGTTTCATACCACTTATGAGGATGTCAGTTTCATGTACCAATTCTCTTTTGCGTTCTCTAAGTTAACGATCACATAAAATATACCTCTTTCAGCTAAATAATCGTCCAAAGAAGTACATCTCATTACGAGAATGCATTTTCTTCCAGATATGATGAGAATCGAATTTTTAGTCATCCTTCCTGATGATTTGGCATAGTAAAGAAGCGAGGGTGCGGGCCGAATCAGGCCTTTTTAGGACACCAAAATGCTACTCCGTACTCCTGCAAAAAAACTGGTGTAGTACCAATTACCTTTTTGTATGAAATATCACTTTATTTATTTATACCTCATTATTATGCACCTAGAACGCCTTAAGCTTGGCCCTTTCGGGCATTAAAGATATCGCTACGTGGGAAATGCTTTAATGTAACAAACCTTTCCCTCCTTCCTCCCTGTACGTTTTATTAAGCCGCAGAGCAGTAAAAAAAAAGCACCATAACACATATCCGCTTCCCTACAACATCAATGAAACGAAGGCAGGGGCAGCAGCAGCCCCTTTTCGGAGCGACGTATAGAGCATAGTCCAAGAAGGAGAAGTTGATGGGCCTAAGAGAGAGATGCGATGTATGTACACAAAAAAGTATGGGTTGATGTTAGGGCGGAGGGAGGAGAGAGAGAGAGAGGGATAGAGAGAATGAGTGAGTGGGTGAGGGGAGAGAGCGGGAGATATCGTATTATTGATTGATAGATAGTTTGAAGCCTGCTTTGGCGCCGGGCAGGCGACGCAGCATTTCTTGCACGTACCCGCTCCTATGCATTATAAAAGTCTCGCGTTATCTTGTTTATTTTGCCGGTGGCTCACATCATGTATTTAATAAATCATGCGTTACTCCATCGGGTCGGACAATCGGGTCTGTTCGGAGCGCACAAAGATTCATGTACGGACACACATTATTAAAACGCTGCCGCCTTGGTAAATCAACAAGTGACGAAAACGTTAAAATTTAACCCTCAAACTGGGCTATTTTTCTAATACCAGCGCCAAATATAAATATAATAAATAAATGTTGAATAACCTAATAAAAACTAAAAGGCATGTGTAGAATAGACTCATCTGACGTGTAGAGAAGGAAAATGTTGGTTATAAACAATTTATCGTTTAATTCTTACCAAGTTTAATTCATAACATGAATACATGCTTCATTTCCTCTTTCCTAAACAGTTTTAAAGGATCTCGGAACTCAAATGGTATTAATTTACTCTTTTCTTGCGGTTGTTTTATAAGAGTCGTTTTAATTTTTTTAATAAAACGTGAATTTTTAACCGGATTTATAATAATTGTTTCCCCTGTCTCGTGCGTGACCTTATTTTGCGTTGAATAAAAATTAAATTTTAACTTGCTTTCCCATATAATTTATCCTCATTTATGAGCGGTTTTTATGTCATCTTTGTTATTTTTTCCACTGTTTGAGTGTACAAATAAATCTGAGATTTTTTTTATGGGACATCTCTTCCAAATGGTTATCGTAGTCGAATGAACCATGAATATCACCCAAGTATCTGCGAGATGATATTCAGTTTTTAGGTCATCCAACGCACTCTAGAGTCACTTCACAAGGAAAACATCAATCAATTTCAAATGATATACTATACCCGTATAACAGAGCATATACGTTCGTCGCTGAATTCGCGATCCCTTGGGTTAGAAAAATAATATTAACCCGGTAAGTAAACCATTGCACTTGGAAGATTGCGTTGCAAAAATTGCGTATGACGAATTTTCCCAACAAGCGTAAATAAAGGGATAGCTTTCTGTAAACATTATCCTAGCATTTTTGTGTAACATATAAGTAACTTTGATGAAAATATTATAACCACATTTCCATAATTACTAGGGATGTTATTAATCACATTAGTGGGATATATATGTTCAGGGTTTACAGCTGTTTATTAAATCAGGAGCATCTTCGCCCATACATCAACTTTATATTCTGGTTTGTTGGTTTAGTCAATTCTAGATGGAATGATAACCATCATGTTATATTCTTGTTATTTAACGATGATCGACATTAGTATTTAGGAATACAAAAATGTTATTTTTTAAGAACTAGCCAATTAAAATATAACCTGAACGGATTAAATGAACGAATAATTCAATTTTAAAAATGAGGCAACTTTAATTTGAATGAAATTTGTAACAAACAACGAGTGTTTGATTAATCACTCTGTTGGTGTACTTGAAAGGAATTTGTAATTTTTTTAAGCCCTCGTTTTGAAAGTTCTACATCTCATGACATTCTTTTAAGGTTTTGAGATTTTCAAATCAGATTTGCTTACTTCTTACTTAGCCAGAGATAATTTATTATTTCTCTCTAGCTACTCGGAGGTTTGGGCGAAAAACGCGTTTTCAGATTTTATGATCACTATTGACCATTTCCCAAAAATGTCTGCCCCTCATGTGTGTATGTATGAAGGTGGGTAAACACAATAGTAACATTTTTCTAACAATTTTGGCAATGGCCAAAATTGTTAGAAAAATGTTACTATTTACTAAAATTTTGGCATTTAACATTCTTTTAGAGCCCAAAGGAAGAGCTTTATTTATTTAACGACTTCATTGGGGTGATATTATCTTTATAGTCCCTTCATCCACCTAATATCTATACATACAGACATTAGACAATTGCAGACACCCAATTCCTAGATGGAAGAAAACCAACCTAGGGGGGATTCGAGCCCGCGAACTCTGGGTTAGCAGGCGAAGACGTCACATCACCAGGGTCGGCAGATAAGATAGGGATGAGTGGATTGTAAGGGTAACATTTTTAGGGAATGGGTATAATGAGAAAGCACGGGGTGAGTGTGATCGAAAAGACTCTCGATATTAGAAAAAAATTGGAGTCTTAGGAGCAGGAGAGCGTGAATGAAATACTGTTGAATTTGATGGAAATGAAAGTAAGAATATGCAAAGAAGAATGAATGCTAAGTATAGAATAGTATGGAAGAAATTTCCTGGAAGTAGTTTCATAAAACAACTTAAATGAAGCCATTGTACTTTTTATCTTATCCGAGAGGGTAACGACGTGAAGGAGAATGCATGTAGAATTTCAAAAATATGTCATGATATTTGCTTGAAAATTATATGCTTTTGCAAATTTTCTACTGCATTCTTTTCCTATCAATTGTTTGGGTCACATTCATGTTTCTTAAAGTTTGATCAAACATTCCTTTTTTTACATGAAGTGAATAGCACTTTTGAAAGAAATTAACATTTTCTACGACTTTTGGGATAAACAAATTTTTGTAACGCCTACTTTTAGAGATTATGTCAATCTTTTGTCTATTTTATTTTAAATACGCCATGTTTACATTGATTCAAGGCATAAAGATCGAAGAAAACGTGAAAAATGAGGTATGTTCCATTTCTTATCCATCATCGGTTTACTTTGGTGCGAGTATGTAAAGTAAACATTCGATTTGACACTAAAAATGCCATTTATTTGTGTTACTTACAAACGATGAAATTATGGTGACATGTTCATCGGAATTCATTATTTGTAGTAAGCTGTCATTTAACGTAACTTTAAAATATAAATACTGCAAGTGTAAAGAAAGTAACGAGTCAGCCTTTATAGATTTGTGTCTTACCACATTTTATTGATAATTAGTATTTCATTATGCATAAATCCAATCAAGTTATAAACAGTTAGACGATCCTTTCTGTTTCAGTGTTATCAATTCACTCCTCTTACTTTTCGGTCCTTGTAACCTATGTCGTAACATCCAACAAATGTGTATATTTTGTCGTTTCCAAAGAAATTGAATTTGAATTATTGAGGGTGTGAAAATAAACGCAATATTTTCCAGTCGTCGAGTTGTTGAACTGCTACTGTTCTATGATGTGGCTCCTTAATTTGAGCCATCATGTGCATTAGGAAAGAATATCTCTACGTCTACATAAAAAATTGCTAATAATATTGCTGCAATATTGTTTATCGTTCGCAGGCGTTGTCCTGTAGATATATTTATTTTTCAGTATACCAACGCGGTTGTTAGGTATGACTGAAGGCTTTTTGCTGACTGGAATGTAAGCTAAATCTGACAGTTAAAGCTAATGAAAGCAGTGGTAAACCGAAAAATGAAGGTATAGTTGTTATTTCTGTATTTGATCTTAATTTGTATAAAAACGACGTAATGGTCATTGTCAAGTTCGTGATTCACCATTATATCTCGTAAGAAATAATCAAATACGAACGAGTCTTTTTGGATGATTTGTTTTGATTGTAACTAGCTTAAACATCAAATTATTGCATCTTTAAATATGAGTCTACTGAACAATAGTCTACATTAAAGTTCGTCGCGATTTAACTTCTGTGGACCGACACTCGACAAGCAATGAGTAATTTACGTATATGTTTTTGTCAGTTCCGACCATTCGTGAATTATTCTCCATCATTCATGAATGTCTCAAACTTTTCAAACTCCTTCTTGGGATCTTTTGGTGTTGTAGGGAAGGCCTTGACAGCTTGACAGTGGTCATTTTGGCGCTCAAGGGTGGGCGGTTAGAGAGGGACGGGGAGGCAAGAATTGGCACCGGTAGGCGTCGGAGAATTTCGCAGTTAACGTCGTTTCCGAAGTGCAGTGCTCACGAAGTAATCTGTTAGCGATTTACTAGAGGAAATCTGAATGTCTCCAAGTGAAAGTGACCTTCCTGGAATCAAAACTCACAGATACCAGCCAAGTGGTCAACTTTTAACTGCGAGGCGTTTTTCGATCTTCCCTTAAGAACACATGTCGCTTATTACTACAAAGTTTAAGTGTCGCAAGATGCATGAATTTTAGAATCATCGCCGTCGGAATTCATTGAATTCTTTGCTATCTCATTCTTGGAGGAAAAATGCATTTCCGGCGATCAAGTGACGAGGTTGCGGGAGTGGAAGCTTAGGCGGTAGCGGGAGGCATATGTGAAGGAGAAATTCTTTTAAGTTTCTCAATCACTTCTCCAGGTGTCACCATAAGTGCTCCTCCTCTCAAGAAAATGTCTTCCGAGAAACGAATGTCCGCATATGCTATTAGTAAACAGATTCCCCATGTCTGGTTGCACACAATAACATTCCACGTCGAAGTATTACGTTTTCCGATGAAATATTTCGATTGTAAGCAAAAATTAATGCAGAGGAAATAAGTTTTCGTGGGTTTATTTGATGGTTCTCGATAGTCTTGAATTCAAACTCGCTGGGTTCGTTCCAAGGTCAACGGTATGCACGCCATTCGGACATTTACATTTTTTCTAAGTAATAGTCTTCGCACATTTGTGTATCTGGTGTGAAATAACATCAATTCTCGGAAATAAACACCTACTGCCACTTCTTAGGCGAATACTTCTACCAACTTGTCACTGATTCAACTAAAATAGGAAATTCTGATGGCATAGATGTATTAAATGAACTCACAAAGATCCTTTCCATATGGAGAAGTGCATTCCCATCTTTGATTATATGACCATAGCCTAAAGCAAATTCCAAAGAAACTGCGGGAGATGCCGCAACAGTAACTTTTAACGGAGTCATCCGCTAATGTGCATTTCAATGCAACAATTTCAGAGTGTAAAAATCATTCGCCTTGACTGGGATCCCAGTCAAGGCGAATGATTTTTACACTCTGAAATTGTGGCTTTTAGTTTGTGTAGGTTTTAACTATCATTGGGATAGCCTAAAGCATTTGTTATTTAATATCTACAAATGCAATGGAGATATGTTCAATATAACTTCAATATAAATAGAGGCAATGTCGCGAGGACACCTTGCTGATAGCACCGACAGTTCAAAATCGAAGAAAAGCTGTCCATGATGCATACGTAATGTAATTTTCTAATGCCACACACCATATTCACTCTCATTCGCTTTTTTAAACATTTTGAAGCGTAAATATAGCCCTCCTTGATTTCTTCGTGCTCAAAGTTCGATCACTCCATCAGCCCAGGACAACCCGATACTGGTCCGTAGAATCTCACAGTGGTAATTTATGAAAAAATTATTTGGTAGCTATACTCCCATTGTTGATTAATTACGCTGGAATAGAGAAAGAAGAAATAATAGGGGGAATTAAGTGTTTTTGGCGCTCTCAGATTCCCCCTGGTACTGAATGCACTTATCGATAGCAGGGAAAATTAAGGAAAGGTGTCATTATGTGAGGGTATGTAGACGGTGGGTCGGTAGAAAATTTTTCAATATAGGTGTGATCACTTTTGCTTCTCTCTAGAAGCACCTTGAAGAAAAAGTGAAATGTTTTCCGAGATACTATCTGTAAAGTGCCTGGGAGTAATTATTGTTACCTATTGTTCCAACTGCTCTCTACCTTAAACTTCCTCATTATTGCAGCTTGATTTAGTGACGTAACTTTCTCTTGATGCAATATGTTGCTACCATTCTTATTGTATCCGCTTTATACCTACGGCTCTTTTAAGCTCTTACAGTAAATTACATCATAATATCCTCGCTCCCATGCTCCTTTAAATCACATTTTAAAAGAGAGAGCCATTTTTGATTTGGTACTGGCTTTACGGACTTTATCTTTTCAAAAATTCAGCTCCTAATGTTGAGGAAAGATAAGGAAAAAGCTAAATAAAAGAGACGTTTTTGTTTTAGAATACATTTTTTAGCTATCATATATTAGTCATAAATTTCTCTCTTGATCTAGTGGATTTTTTCAAATCTAGCTTAATTATATAGGTATTTAAATGTCGTCCCGCGTGAGAAGTGTTTTCAATTTCTAGTGCTTCCTTTAAATTTCCTTATGGCACTTCCACTTCCTCCATGAAGTTTCAACTTGTGTAATATCTCAGCCTGATCTCCCTGTAGATGTATGATATTTGACAAAGCGACGACGCCATGATTTCATGGCCTTCGAGAACGCATCTGTAGGGGTCCCTTTTGCCCTCGGTAAAAACCGCCTGATCCGTAACAGAGGCTTCGTTGGGTTCTTAGCAACACGAAGTTCGCCTTTTTCTAATCTGCCTCACCCACCAACGCACATTTTTCACATTCATAACACCATTACTGCACGTCACACTCGACTGACGATTATTTAGATGGGTGCTAAAACTCGCAAGTGAGGAAAACATATAATCACGATGTCCTTGCACACTTTTAAATGACGTCATTGTAAGTATTGAATATTCCTCTCATTATGGCGGTAGCCGTAAAATCCGTGTTCACTGCACGGAGCAGCTGCCTATGTCTTTATTCCATAAAGGGTTCTCGGGTATTTTAAGCTGAACCTATATCTACTCCCAGTCCCAAGAAAAAAATTAGGATCCCTTAGAACTTAAAGATACTTCGTATTTCATTTTTTTTAGGTCCCTGAATATCTGAAAACTGAGTGCAGTTCTAATAAAATGAGTTTTGACAGACTTTTCTATGCTCGAATTTCGAAAGCCCGAATGTTATCGAGGGTGATCCTGAAAAATATTCATGCCCGAATCAAAAGCCAATTGAGAGAAACCAGGAGGTTTCATTCTAAAAAGTATGCGAATAATAAACTTGCGTTTACATTAAGTTACCCCATCAGAGAGTGATACTGGAGCTGTGACATAAATGTAATGGAGACCCCGAGAAGAGCCCGAAAACCTAACCACGGAAAGAATCAAGTGTCTACATAATGATGCCAGCAAATTATTATATTATTACGAATAATTCTATATCACTGATGCATTTCACACAATAAAGATAAATTTAATGAATTGTGTTTTTTTCACGAATGAGTCGAAGCGACTATCATGGATGAAAAGTTCATTCTAATTGTATGACAGCGAGATCTCTTCGAGATCAGACCACCATCAACTTGAGGAATCAACTGGAATAATCAACCTTTTGGGCCATCGATGCGAAAACTGTCAAATTATCAAACCTTATGTCAGATTATCACTAACGTCAAGTTTTGTCTCATAAAAGTCTCTTTAAATCCTGTATTATAATTACTTCTCGAAGTTTTTTGGGACAGTGGCACGATGTCTTTGTCGGAAATTAGGTGCGGTATCCATTTAGTAAATGCCTCTGCAATGCGCATTTTTATAGTCTTATCTTTTTAACAAATTTATCCGATAAGATATCGCATAACATATCATTAGAGTGTCAAATTTCAACTTTTATGAGTTCATCTGGCCACCCATGGGAGGTTAAGTGGGTTTGGGGTATCGTGTTTTGCATAAACCCTAATGTGTGTTATCGTGTTCGTAAAGTTAAAAAACCTCAGCAAATTCATTGCAGCCAATATGTAAGGGATTTTATATTCTAAGAAAGAACTCCCAATGTTAAAAACGCTTCAAAGTTTTCTGGAGTACATTATATGTTACACTCAAATAAATGCAGACAATGAACCTTTTTATTCGGGTCATAGAATTAAACAACAGTAAAATTTATATGAAATATTTTTAAAGCAGAACTAGTTGGTTACGCTAATGAAATGAATAAATACAGTTCCATATTTGTATCTTCAGCCAAAATGACTATTAACCTTTGCTCCGGAAAAAGAATGTCAAAGGCAGGAAAAATTAACAAATTCTTCATTATCGTCCTTAATCAAATGGTGAAAATATTTTACTGTGTGCTTCTGTCGTTGTTAAAATATTCAGAAACAATCTGAGAATTATAGAGAATGTTTGTTTACTCAGAAAAATTAGTGAATAGATTCCAAAGAAATAGACGCCTCGATAGCTAAAGTGGCTAAATAACTCGACCGAACATTGAGGTCGATCTGGGTTCGAATCCCAGTCAAGGCGAATGATTTTTACACTCTGAAATTGTTCCATAGTAAATAGATGTTGATATTCTTTATTAAAGGAATAAAAATAACTTCAACCTCGCATTCCTGCCCCCAAGGGAAGAAGTATTCGTGACACGAATTATTTCCCAGAATCAAACTATTGACTTCCCTGTATTTAATCCTGTAGTACAGTTTTTGCTACAGACATCGAATAATATACAGGTTCAAACTTTCCATGAAAGTTTACGTAAATAACCTAATGGTTTCATTTAGCCTTTTCGGTCTTAGAAAATTGTTTTTAACGCTGGTACGATATTAGCTTAAATAGATGACTCCCTTTAAACCGAAGAAAATTTGGTTTAGTTTATTTTGACTAGTTGTGTATCTTATTATATAGTTCGCATAGTCACAGTTATACAAACTGAAACTTTTCAATTGAGGTTTTCTTCTTGAATCAATGCATCCTCGTGAATGAAAGCGAGTGTTGTTCTATAGAAATTTAACTAGAGCTCGAGGAAATTCTCTACTACCACGTTAAGCATAGTGGAATAAAGATCGGTAGTTCCAATAAAATTTTTTCAAATTTGGATATGTAGTCGATTATCAGTTATAATGGCACCAGAATTCGGGTCGGGGTAGATTTTTGATATACCCAGGCACTAACACGACATTGAATACGCTAACACCCCACATTACATAACCATTTTTCTACTCTACACACTTTTCAGAAAAGCGCACAATTTATTCCTCCCTCTAACTCATTTACCCAACAATTCCTCCTATCAAAGACTTTTACAGTCCATTGTCTTTTACTATCTTTTGTTTCCATTTTTCCTGATTTCGAATTTCTCTCTAATCTCTTTTACGAGCACCTCTTTATCTTCCGTTACCCTGCATAGCACTTCATTCTTAGCTTCCTTTTCCGTCCGCTTTCCTTTTTCGATAATTCTCCACATTCACGCCCCAAAATTCCACTCATCTACACTTATTCGTTGCCTAAATGAAGTTTGAAAGATATGCAAAACTACGCTTCCCATGCTTTCATTGGTATTTACATTAGATACTTGTCATTGGCTCATTATCTTTAGATACTTGTCGTATTATTAGATACTTGTCATTTTCTGCCCATTATCATCTAAAACTTTTTCTTAATACGAGCTTTCCTTTGTTCTTTAGAACTCCAAAACCATAACTTTTATTTTTACGAAATCAAGAACCTTATGATTAAATGCCATTAGTCCATACTTTGTTGGCCAACTTAAGGATTACTGTTTCGATTACCAATCGATAAGAAAATCATTAGAAATTTCAATAAAATCTGTTTGTAATTATATTTATAGAAAAATCGTTAAATTAAAATTGTAACGATAATGTTTCAAAGAATAATATTTTCTTGTGTTTTTCAGATAAGTATTTCTACTCAAAAGATTGTTCGCACAACGTTTAATCATCACCCAGATTTACTTCTGTGATATCAAATTCATTGAAACCAGCGTTCACCTGATGCTGAACTTGCCAAAATTATGTGGTATTTCAAGGAGACCCTTTCAACGTTAGGTAGCCAAGAAGCTACAGTCGGGCAGACCTATCCATGAGTCTTAAAAGGCAACAAAGTGCAATTTATGAAGCTAAAATCCAGGAGATAGGACATTTTAAAGTAAGCAAGAATGTGTTAATGTCACCGTTAAATGAATTTAAGCTAATAGCTCTTTCATAAGTTTTGTTAATCTGGTTTATAAATCATCAATAATATTAAATTGGGGTAATAACATTACGTTGAACTTTGTTCACAAGTAATTTACCATCGTTACTCTTTTACAACCCTGGTCGTAAGCTTTCATTTCTGTATCTTTCATTATTATATTAATGACATTATATGCTATGAAGTTCATCCACGATATTTCTTATACTCCTTTTCAATTATTTTACCTTCCATTTTTGTCTTCAGAAAGTTATCGCGACTCCGAGCACATACTCATCCCGTCTTTTCAATGTTTTTGATGCGAGTATTTTCGTACCTTACCTTTCATTTTAGTTTCTTTTTAATTCTTCTATCCATCTATTCAATGTAAATTATCGCTTGAATAATTTCACTGGTGTAAGCGTTTCTTTGAAAATCCTCGATTAGTAATCGGTGTTACAAGCATTCCGTAAGTGTCTTACGAAGTATGATACGTTACGACAAAAGTTATAACAAACACGGTTTTGCTGGTGTCATCTCATATGCACTTGGTTTATGAGGTGTTGAAGCTAAGTTTGAATTTATAGGCGTTTTAGAATTGTAGACGCTGGCACTATGCTATTATCCAGCCGGAATCCCCATGGAAATAAGTAACCTTTGAATTTGGTCGCTCAAAATATGGATTTGGCGAAATTAAAAGTGGGTTCTAATTAATTTAATTGAATTCATATGCAATGTTTGAAATTAAGATCTAGTATAGTATTTTGTAAAAATTGGATTTGGTCAGTGAATATGCTTGTTTTGATTTAAATACTAGGGGCTGAAGAAGAGGTTGTTGTGCATCTCGCTTGCATTGGTGCAAACATTTCTACTTGCTCAAATTCTCTCCTTCGAATCAAAAAGCGAGCATACCTTTCCTCCTGTTATCTCCCAAATATCTTCAATTGGATCGGCGTTTCTTAGATTGAAGATGGCAATAATCGTGATAGTTACGTACAACTTCTAAAAATGCTAATTTTCTATTACTCGATCGCAGTGAAGTTCCATAATTTCAATTTAAAAAATATTTATTTATTTTGTTTTGTTTTTCCATTTCCTAAAGTTCCATATATCAACCCTCTGTATGTAGACTATTTTTATAGGATAAATAATTTTTCGGATTCATTTAGAGGAATCTAAATCTCTAAAAAGAGTTGTAGAAATTTAAAGTGATTTCTCTGTCCGGCTGGAGATCACTGAAAATTAAAGTTCTCCAGAACTTGTGGCTCGAGATTGTGCATTGATTTTCTCCTTGTTAAAATAATTCTGTGTAAAACTACATCAGTGAGGGAGAGATCCCTAATTTTACTGAATCTGTAATAAAATTTTACGAAGTTCTGCTGTTTAGCCAATTTAAAAACTTTGGTGAACCGTATTTTAGTAGTACTCTAAGTCTGATTTAAAAAAAATTAAGTGTTTTTTTCGAAACCGAATGTACTCAATCACCGCAAAATAGTAGAGTTATCTCCTCAGATTCTGTTGAATTTCAACCGAATGAGTGCGTTTTTTTCGGTTACTGGCTACAGAAGGGTTTATGTTATTTTAATAGTTCACAATGTTCTATCATTTACCTAATTAATCCATACTGTGATAATCGTACTTAAGCGCAAACCAGAACGTCATTTTCCCATTAATCCTCGCACCGATGACGATCGGTTCGAGTCAAAATATTGACAACACCTCAACCGAATGAGATCAATACTTTCTTTGAACTGTTGATTCTTAGCTAAATATCTTTCATGTTCCGCCAGCGGTACTTATTTCTCAACACAGATACGTATTTTCTATCGACGTTAATTCCGTTCGTTCCATCGAAGGTGAATTCTAGTCACGTGGAGATAAGTGTCATTGAGGTATCTTTCAATGAATGCCTCCCAAGCGCAAAAGTGTGAGCGTGACTTTTCAAAACCATCCGTTTCTTAGTCAGAATGTCACTCATTGTTTCTTTGCCTTAAACATATCGCGCCGCATCGGGTCGTAGGCCAAAATATGGTCCCGATTTTAAGTTGATATCGACTTCAAATGTCACTTAAAATAAATTTGAAATCACGCTCTCCGAAACTATTGTAATAATTACCCCCATTTTGTACGAATTTGTAACTTCAAAAGGTATATGTTATTTTCCTCGTGATGTATTTTTTTCTTGAAACCATATGGAGAATTATTAGTATATTATTCGTTATAACGTGCCTGAAAATTTCTATTGTCATCAAAAACTAAGCTAAGCTCGGTTGCTGTGTACGACGAAAGTTTTTGTTCAGAAATTCAATTTTTATAACACCCCGTACGAATGTAATGAGATACTACCTTGATCAAAAATTTCCCGGAATTTATTCAGAAAATTAAAAATACAAGTTTATTCATCTAAATCTATATTGTCCCCTTCAAAGTAATCCCCATCGACTGCAACACACTTATGCCAGCGCTTGATCCAATCCTCGAAACATATTTTATATTCGGTTTTCGGTATGTCCATCAGTGCTTCCTGCGATTTTTCCATTACTTCCTCTCGGCTGCTAAAACGCGTTCCCCGTAATGGTTTTTTAACTCGATTGAACAGAAAGAAGTCACAGGGAGCCAAATCAGGTGAATTCGGTGGCTGTTGGATGGTATTTGTTGCATTTTTCGTCAAAAAATTACGAATAATGATAGCACTGTGCGACGGTGCGTTATCATGGTGCAAAATCCACGAGTTTTCTGCCCACATTTCTGGTCTCTTTCGGCGAATTGCTTCACGCAAACGTCTCATAACGCCCAAATAATACTCTTTGTTTACTGTCTGGCCTTCTGGCAAAAATTCATGATGCACTACACCGTTGTAATCCATGAAAACCGTCAGCATTGCCTTCTTTTTTGACTGAAAACGACGTGGTTTTTTTGGTCTCGGCTCATTTGGTGAACGCCATTCACTTGCCTGATGTCTGGATTGCGTGTCGTACTCATAAACCCACGTCTCGTCTCCAGTAATGATCCTTTTGATGAATGTGGGATCGGATTCAGCCTCGCAAATCATGTCTTTTGCGACGTCAACACGGTCTCTTTTTTGCATGAAATTGAGGTCTTTTGGCACCAACTTTGCTGCTACACGACGGAAACCCAAATCATTAACCACAATGTCTTGGGCGGATCCATAGGCAATGTTCAAGTCCTCCGCTATTTCTCTGATGGTTAATTTGCGGTTATTGACCAACATTTCTTTTACTTTATCAATTTTTTCACCGACTTTCGATGTCGATGGTCTGCCACTGCGTTCATCATCTTCGATTGACTCACGACCACTTCTGAACCGCTCGTGCCACTGGTAAACGACCGTTTTTTTTAGAGAATCGTTGCCGAAACACTTTTCCAACATTTCCAACGTCCGTGCGCCACTAAATCCGTTTTTTACGCAAAATTTAATACAAGTTCGTTGTTGCAAATTTAAATCCATTTCTGCAATTGTAAAAAATCGCCAACACACACAGAGATAGATGTACTCTTGGCTACGTAACTTTTGCAAATGTCAAGTTATGACACTAAGATTTAAAGGGAATATCAACAACAGATGTACCAATTTAACAAAATAAACAGAACTCAAATCGGAACGATGGGAGCGCCACACGGGGGTTATTCCGGGAACTTTTTGATCAAGGTAGTATATGGGGAGATGCTATTCTATATTTTTCAGAATGTGTGTCCCATCTTATTTCAATCTTTTTCAAAAATTACTCGTATGCTGATTGCCCTGGATTGGTGAACTGCGATTACTTCAATGGCCCACTCACCATAAAATTGTGTGTTTTATTTACAGAAAATACGTAAATAGGACTCCTGACTCTCTTAAAAAGTTGCATAAAATACCAGTATGCCTAAAATAAATAATATCTATTTAAGTTTTACTAATCAGTCGTTCAATTGAAAAGCATACTGAGATGTAATCGTGCCTATTTTACCCTATTTGATTGGGCACGGCAGAGAAGAAAGCTGGCCAAGTTCGTTTGTTCAGTTAATGAAAGCAATTGTAGGCCTACCTCGAGGTTAACTCCCATGATGTCTTGAATTTAAGTTATTCCCTGACAATAAAACCATTACAATAGCATCATGTCACCGGTTTGAATAATGCAACAACACATATGGCCACAATAGCCGTAGGATGATGAATTCTGAGTTACTCGCAGCTGTAAATCGGATTTGTCAACGCCAACACATTCCGCATACCTTCATACTTTGAATGTTTGCTTTATGTTTACATCAGGAAGTATGATTCGTATTAGCTTACTTTACGTCTCACATGAGTCACTAGTGAATGGCGCTGACAGAGTTAGAAGAATCCATGCATGGAAAATTTTTGCCATTAAAAATATTCTGTAAGCAGTGTTTCTAATATAATTTTTTATCCTTACCTTTCTGCGAGTTTCACCTGGTTAGAAAGGCAATCATTTCATGGCTGCAAAATTATATGAGCGAAGATTTCGATGTGATAGCGATAACCTTATTTGAGACGGCTTTTTTTTTATAGGAATCACATTCCTGACTTTAGGTTCGCAAGATATTTCCCGGTAGTAATGAAGTTATTTGTTCTCGCGTTCTCACGGAAGGTTCACAGATTAAACTCTTATCGAATTTTTCAAAATTTTCAAATTCCAGCTCAGGATAGCTTTCTAGCCGCATGTCGCTTATAACTTGATCAATATCTAAAATGATTGTGAAAAGCACGGAATTCTCTCATTTTAATTTGTCAAGGCAAGACAATTTTATTGATTTATTTTATAAACCTGGAATTCTCTTCAAAGCAATAATAATAATGGTTGAGCTCACTGAATAATTGTAATCTACCTTTAAGTTAATGCCCATGACTTTTTCAAATTAAGTTATCACTGAACAATGAACCCCTAAATTTCAAGAAGATTACATGAATTAAGGTTACTAAATTACGAATAATATTTTACATGTTCTATTCCCAATTATTGAAAGTGAAAGTCTTTCGCTTAAATATCATATTCAATAGTGCGCAAGATGTAATTCTTAATGAAGTTACGGTAAAAAATCGCCTTGCCTCTGATATTAAATTAAAACAGTTTTGTAATGCTGCGAACCTACGAGTATAAATATTGAATTTTTGCTCGGGCACATTTTCAGATTGTGCTAAATGTAGCGATTCAGTATTACAAAGAAAATTCCTTTTTATTAAAGAGTGCACTAGTTCCACATTGTCAGTAAATTTCCAATCAATTTAGAAGAAGTGTGATGTTATATATAAATTTACATTTTCAGCCTTGACAACACTAAGTGCTTTAGGCGCCATCTGAAGTGTACATCGTAAAGTTTGATCATTTTAACGCTAACTTTCTTCAGAACATTTTGTCGTTTGATCATAACTTGTGTTGTTTACTGTGACTCGAAAATTTTGTCTCGGCGAAAAAATGAAGTTAACTCGCAAACACTTTCGTGCGATGATTTTTTACGACTTTCGACGTGAATCATCAAGACAGGAGTACATCAAACAACTTACTTCCACTTTTAGTGATAAAGCCCCATCGTTTGCTACTGTGAAACGCTGGTATAACGAATTCCATAATGGCTGCCGTTCGCCCAGTGAATTGAGGAATCCTTGGGAATTAGTATGACGAGTACCAATAAGATATTGCATGAAAATTTAGCTGTGAAAAAAATTTCTTCGCGTTGGATCCCGCATAATTTGACAAAAGCTCAAAAATATTTAACTTAACAGATACAAGATCAAATAGTTGTAAAAATGTCAGTCTCCTTATGCACAATGAAATATGGTATTTGTTGGTAGACATGGCTATAATAGTTAGACCCTCATGCTATAAATAAGTAATACATACGATAGAAGTGCCCAGTTATAATTCAATACACAAAATTATTTATTAATTTTTTGACCCTATTTAAGATTATCAAATGTTTGAGAAGAAATTGAAATTGATATCTTCTTCCTAATATCGCAGTGAGGAGTGATAAGAAAGACGACAGAAAGATAGCAATGTAACTCACCGTATTCTCCAGTTATCTCCTCGGGAATTCTCTTCCAATCTACAGGGCCTTCAGTGAAAATTAGCTCTGATTAACCCAGTGCAAACTTATGGAAGGAAACAGAGTTCACAGCATTCACCTTATTGATTCGTAATTGATGTACATTTATGGAGAAATATTGTTTTCACATTGACATTAAATGGAAAATTACTGATAAATTTGACAAGAAGGCCTGTGGGAAACGGTGTGCCTGGTCTCTTATGTCAGTAATGCTCATAATTACATTGTAACTGACTTTCAATGGCAGCTCAGTATAATCGGTCGGGAAATATGGTAGGGGGTCTATCCTTGCAGCTTGGAAAAAATTCAACCGAAACATTCGAGATGCTTCAAGAAACCTTCAAGTACGACTGAATTTCTAGGTCACTGTCCGGAAGGTGGCACAAGGCGTTCAAGGAGGGTCGGGAGGAGGTCGCCGACGAACCCCGTTCTGGACGCCCAACAATGGTCAGAACCGACGAAAACGTGAATCGAATACGAGAAGTTTTGCGTTCCAACCGTTAATTGAGCATCCGGCAAATTTCTGACACCCTACACATCTCCACATTTGCGATACATGGGATGGTGACCGAGGATCTAGAAATGGGCAAGGTCTGCGCGAAGCTTGTTCGAAAGTGTAGACGGAAGACCAGAAAGAACTTCGAGTTTCGCGCTGTCAAGAATTGTTGGATTTGATTCAAAATGATTCTGACTTTCTTAACTCTGTCGTAACCTGAGACGAATCCTAGATGTTTGAGTACGACCCAGAATCGAAAAGGCAGAGCAGCGAGTGGAACACAAAATTATTCTCCCCGCCCCAAGAAAGCGCGAATGAGCAAGTCTCACATCAAAACAATGCTCATTGTCTTATTTGACGTCCGAGGAATCCTCCATTTTGAGTTTGTACCGCAGGGAAAAACTGTCAACTTAGCCTTTTACCTGGAGGTGCTCAAGTAATTGGAACGCCGGGTCGTGCGGGTGAGGGTTGACATCAATAACACGGCCAAGCTTCACCATGGCAATGCCCCCAACAACACATCCTTCATTGTTACCAACATCCTGGTCCAGAGCACCCCGGTTGTCTCCCTGACCCCTTGCAGTCCCCATTTGGCTCTTTGACTTTTTTTGTTTCCTCGGCTGAAGAGAGAGCTGATAGGAAAACATTGCGAGACCGTATAAAATATCTAAAAGCATGTTACAACGTTCCTGGGAGACATTCCTCTCGAGGAGTTTCAGGTTGCCCTCCTGGCGTGGCAGACACGTCTCCGTAAGTGTATTGATGCAGGGGGAGTGTATTTTGAAGAATTTTAAGCATTTGTACAAGTACGATCAAAAAGTCTATTTCCCCAGAGAATGCGCTTTACTTTTAAAGTGGACCCTGTATGTTTCAAAACTCGTATCTCAGGTTACTACAGTGAATGTCTTATGAGAAAGTGACATAAGGGCTTGTTGTTATTTCACTAGGAGAGTGATCTTTTAGCAAGACAACTGTCCCAATTTCCGCAACTTCATTAACTTGCTATCATCCTGCGACCACTCACCTACTGTAATTTTGAATGAAATACCGTGTACCAATTTAGGGCGGAGAATATTTATTAATATTTTCTCCCTCGAGGTTATCAGTAGCAGGAATATTTTCAAAGACTTTGAATGAACTCTAACTCTTGAACTAATTGCCCAGATTCTCGGTTTCAACTTTTACACGGCTTGAAATTCGGTACTTTTTTAAGATAAATATCTGATAAAAACGACATATATATATATTTTAAGCAGGGTCAAATAATTAAATATGTTGGTATTTAAAACAGATGCATCCGAGAAGTTACTCTTTGCATTGCCAATTTTATATTCATTTCACTTACATTTTATGGTGAGATTATTTAAAATAAGAATAAAACTAAAAACGTTTTATGTTCGTGAGCCCTATTTCAGTTTCTTATAAAAATTAATTTAAGTTAATTGCCAAGCTGGAATTTACTCTTCATTTAAATCATTTGAGATTCATCCCGTGAAGCTATCCAACTTAAAAGATTTTTTCTTTCCTTTTTAATCCTTGTATTAACGATAAATTGACATAAAATGTTTCGACGTTACTAATACACCGCTCATATAACACGATCAAAACTGCCATTTCACGTAGCCGTTCACCTCTTGCAAAACGTCTTTTAAACGCTTACCGACTTACGCTTCAGTAGTAAGCTGGAAAAACTGCTCTCAGGAGGCGGCGAATTGAACGGCCCCCAAAAAAAATAATTCAAAACACTTAAATCAAAAGGGTGGTGACCGATGCAGAGAGTCCAAGCACCGAAAGAAAGCGGAGGGCAGTTTTCGCCCACGGCCCGCTAGCAAAATTATTGCTTGCTCCCGTAAAACTCAGAAGAGTTTGTCGATTTTTCTTTCTCCCCCCAGCCACGAGACCAGAAGGAATACCTACCTCCGCCCATCGATTACACTAAGATGCAGATTATTATGGCGAGCTGCTGCAGGTGCTGTTTCCAACTCCCCTTCCCAGGGTGATCTCCACTTCCAAATGCGCATCCTCCCACATCTCACTCCACCACCCCCTTTATTTCTTTTCTCTCTCTCTCACACACATCATATCCCATATCCACCAACTTGGATACCAATGCCTGTAAACATCGGGAAGGAAGATGGGAAATGTAAAGCCGAAGAATCCCAAGTTTACCACTTCCCGCACACCCCCTCCCCTTTCACCCCATCCGTCGGACGCTGCGAAGAACCGTCACGCCTGCCATCTAGCGCCCAACTGGTGAACCCCTTACCAAGATGCCTCTCAATCATAATTATTATTCAACTCCGTTGTTTGCCGTCGCCGTCAACGACTTCCACCCACGTACCACTCTCCGTTCCACCTTTGTTTTTTTAATTCTTATTTTCCATCGTGGGCACACACGATATTTTTTTAAAGCGTTCGCTCCCGCCCTTGCAGTGATCCAAGGAGGAAAGGCAGAAGCACCTACATCAGGCGGCGAAGGAGCGCTCTCGACTCTTGAACCCCCTCTTTGTCCCCCCTGCCGTTCTTCCAGCGAACCCTCTCTCTCTTTCTCCTGCTAGAGATGAAAGCGTGGGTCGCGATGAACTGCTCTTTCCTTTTCTTCTTTCTCCCTCCTTTCCTTTCTCACTCCCTCCCTTCCGCCTACTCGATCTCTCCATCCCCTCTTCTCCTCCACCCTACCCCTTTCCTTCTCACACCGATGTTTATTTCAATCCTACTCTGAAGTTACCCCCTTTCTCCCTCCCTCCTCACTCCATCGCCCCCTTCCCACAAATAAAAAGGGAGGGCAAGAAAAACCTTTCGACCTCATTAAAGATTTCTCATTCCGCATCGTCACTATTGTCCATTAGAGAGAAAAGCCCATTGTTTGACAATGCTTATGCACCACATCCCCCCCCCCAGACACCCCCGCTCCTCCTTCCGCCCCCACAGTCCGCTTGCTTTTGTGTAGGTATTCCTTTTTGCCATTACAAGGCCTTTTATAGATGTAACTATATTTTTAAAACCTGTACGCATGACAATGGGTTTCGGTGTAGGAGATGGACGGAAGACACGACCTCGCCCAATGAAGACGTGGGCCCGCTCTCCTGCCCCAGCGCCCGCCAGGGTCTCCTCGTCCCGACGCCGCGACGTCCCGCCCGCCCGGGCCACCCCCACTCCCCCATTGTCTTCCATGGGGAACGACCCACCCCCGGGAAATTGTGTGCAAGCTTGGTGTGTCTCAGCCGGAACGCTGGCACATCTAGCTAGACAAGACAAACGCTCTTTTAATTTACAGTTTGCCACTCCCTGGAAACAGTCGCGCATGAGCTGATAAATAATAATTATTATTTAAGTGAGTCAGTGTGAACATTTAGAAAAGTCGGGAATGGGTGTCAGATTTTGGTTCCATAACGGTGCATCATTACGTTTATGTGTGGCTGGATGCGGGAAGATGTGCCCACGGCGAGAGTTTATTTGATCTTGAAAAATTTTGGGTACGTGTTGGGGTATTTTCATCTGGATTTAAATTTGCAAGACTTTTAAATAATCATTATATAATTTCAAATTATTTCCTATGTAAATGGCAAGAACAATTGAATTTTGTCTGGATGTCTATTCTAAGACCTAGACAATGGATTTAATGTCATTGGATTAGTTGATGTATTGTCTTTCCTTTTGAAAAGGCAAAATGCTAACTGATTTTTGCTGAGAAATTAGAGGAAAAGAACATACCCCAACGTTGGCTGCATTATTTTACTTAATTTAGATGTTGCTATTATATAGGAATAGAGAGCCTCCCAAGGCTTCCCAAGAGAGAGGACTATTATATAGGAATAGAGTCCCAAGGCTTCTTATTACGCATTTCTGTTTGATGTTTGTTATATAAATGCTTTGATTTAAACTATTTTTGTACAAAATACACATATTTTTAATCAGTTTGAAACGTTCAAAGCAAATTTCAGGTGAAGATGATTTAATTTAGGTCAGGCGGCCCTACCAGCAAAAGTGGTGCATTAACCACGGTATAAGACAAAAAACTGGTTGAATGGGTGAAAAGAATGTAACGAAGATTAATGGAGGATTGCTCAGGAAATAGAGTGCAAGTCAATGAGACTTATTCCGAATTGATTATTTATTTTTTAGCCTCAATTTCCTTTGTTCTTCTTTGCATTGCATAATTACTAGCAATTGCACTATAATATAATTAGTTATATAGACTTCTGAGCTGGTCAGGATGGGATAGTAAGACTTTAAAGGCGTCTGACCCCAGTGGGGCGGCCATTAAGTGAAGGTGTCACGTTAAAAACACTATTGAGGAAGGAAGTGGGAAACCACCTCAATTATTATTCCCAAGAATATAATGATATGCAATATAGAAAATATTAGTCCTGCAAACTACGGAGCTCGGCCAAATCAGCCGTGTGTCGTGCCCAGCAGCGGAGGAGGCAATGCTTCCACGGTCGTCATCTCTAGGAACCCTTGCAAAAGAAAACCGACGAAAGCAGGATAGAAGACGGAGATGAAGAAGACCAATTTAGTTAGAATGTCAGGAGAATGTTGAGGACAAGAAAATTAGAGAATATTAAGCGTGTGATGGAAAGAGGAAATATAGATATTTTAGGTTTAAGCCAGGTGAGATGGAAGGATAGCAGGGATTACCGGAGTGATAGTTATAGAATAATATACAGCGGCGGGGACGAGAACCTATGAGGGGTTGCCATAATATTAAATAAAGAGGTAGGAATAATCGTAGTAAGCAAAGAACAAGCAACGGATTGAATATTACAAGTAGAGATAAAAGTAGAACTGACGAACTTGGTCATTATTCAGGTATACATACCACCGAGCAACCATAAGGAAGAAGAGGTCGATAGGATATACGATCAGTTAGAGGACATGTTCGCGTGTGTTCCGGCAGGGAAGCATTTGATAGTGATTGGGGATTGGAATGCGATGATATGCGAAGGAGGAGATGGTGACGAGGTGGGGAACTACGGTTTAGGCACAAGGAACGACCACGGGGAGAAACCAATTGAGTTGTGTAGGCAACAGGGGTTAGTCATCACCAACACTTGGTTTAGACACCACAAAAGGCGTCGGTATACATGGAAACTGCCAGGTGACTCAGAAAGGTATCAGTAGGAATATATTATGGTTAGGCACAGGTTTAGGAACAGTGTCATCAATTTGTACAGCTTCCCGTGAGCAGATGTGGACAATGAGAATTAATACTAATAAAACAAAGGTTATGCGGTTTTCCAGAAAGAAAAAGGCTGTGCTTGAAATTAAAATAGGAACGTAAAAACTAGAGCAGATAGAACAGTGTGCGTATCTCGGAAGTACATTGGACCAACTTGTTCAAAGTAGTGGGGACGTAAGGGGAAGAATTGCACAAGGCAAAGGGGGTTTCACAGGTAGGAGGTAGTTGATGAGAGGGACGTTGAGTAGAATGTTAATAAAAGACTTGTTAAAACTTTGATATGGAGCGTAATTATGTAAGGCGCGGAAACGTGGTCTCAGAAGCAGGATTATAGAAGTAGATTGGAGGTTTTTGAAATGTGGGTGTGGAGAAGAATGGAGAAGGTGAAATGGACTGAAAGAAAACAAATGAGGAAGTACTAGGTATGGTGGGCGAGGAGAGGGGTTTGTTGGGAGAAATCCTATGGAGGCAGGAAAAATGGATGAAGGGCGTATTGATCGGCAGTGGGATATTGAAGACTGTAATAGAGGGGAGAATTTTAGGCAAACGAGGACAGGACATGGATGTTGGACGGGATGAAGAAAGGAAGGAAGTACACAGAGATGATGGGGGCCTGACGTAGAGTAGGTTGCTGGATTGTGTTTTGTTAGTAGCCACGAAATATTTAGTTGGTAGTTGTATCCATCCAAAACATACCATAACCGGTATATTACTTATTATTATTAATATAATATGTATGTTTATTTATTTTTTTAATTTATTAATACAGGGTTCGTCCGGAAAATAAGTGTACTGATTTTTTCCCGCCGCTCCAGGCGCGCCCAGCACCGCTCTGACGGGCTGCGATTGGAGGGGGGTATGTTGGCAAGCGACGCTGAAAAAGGCAGTCGGCTATGAGCTGTGGTGTAGTGAGGAGCTCTGTTAACGCGAACCTCCACGCTCGACCCACGTCACGGAACGCGATGCCGAAGTTTTTGGAGCAGCGTTATTCCATCAAATTTGCGGTAAAGCTTGGGAAATCGTCTACCGAAACTGTCGGTATGATTAACCAGGCTTACGGAGAGTCAGCCATGTCCAGAAACATGATCTTTCGGTGGCACAAGATGTTCGTGGAGGGCAGAGAAGAGGTCGACGACGAACCACGGCCTGGACGCCCATCAACGACACTCACCGACGAAAATGTGCGAAAAGTTCGCGATGTACTGAACTCTGATCGTCGTCTTAGTGTTCGGATGATAGCAGAGCAGTGTAATGTGCCAAAAACAATAGTGCACGAGATTAGATCAGCCGGCTAGCGATCAAAAACATCTGGCGGCTGCATCACGACAATGCGCCGTCTCACACCGCGCTTGTCGTGTCGGACTTCTTGGCCAAACACGGCGTGGCAACGCTGCCGCACCCGCCCTACAGCCCGGACTTGGCACCACCGGACTTCTTTCTGTTCCCGAAGATAAAGAGGAGTTTGAAAGGAACGCGATACGGGACTTTGGACGCCGTCAAAGAGGCCGTGACGACGTGTCTTCGAGAGGTTCCCGATGATGCCTTCGCGGGAGCGTTCCAGGAATGGGAACGCCGCTGGAACAAGTGTATCGACTCACAAGGGTCCTATTTTGAGGAATATTAGCTTAAGATATGTAAAAGTGTAATAATTTTTTTTCCTGAGCTCAGTACACTTATTTTCCGGACGAACCCTGTAAGCATCTCTTCCTTGCTCCATTCGGACGCACCGTTAGAGCTTAAATCCCTCGAGGCGGCGAATATTTGGCTTCTAGCAGTTAACTCGGACCCTGGCCTAAACCTTGCCCCTTGGGGGTGCTCTCGCTTTCCCGTCGACCCCCACCCTTGCCATACGCCCCCAAAGCCCTCTCTCCCCTCCCCTTCTCCCTCTCCCCTACTTCTGCCCTCCCCTCCTGCCCATCACCCACACCTCCTCTCAGCTCTCTTCCTTCTGTTGAAAAAACGTTCAGTTTAGTTTCTTTATAGCGAGTCACGGAAATGGTAACAAAAAACATACGGCCCAAGAAGATACTAACATATTGGCTGCGGTGATTCATTACTTCAATCTAGTATTTTAGTTATTTGACAAGACAAAAAAATATAAAATTACGAATTATGTATAGTATTTTTAATTACCCTTGGAAATCAGAGATGAATCCGACACAAATGATTTTTAACTACAAACTATATTTATTTTAATGAACCATAAACACAGTAATCAACCCGAAAGTCAGTTGATTTATTTATTTTAATATAGGTTCTTTAGTTAATATAACTATATTTACGAAAACTGGCTCTCCGGTTGCTACGGCACCGAAAGATCACTCAGGGCCTCTCGGTGCCGATTTGGTGTTACCTTTGCTTCTGTTTTGTCTTAACCGATACCTAGCCGTCTTAACTCATCCGAGAAGGTCCAAACTTTCCTTCGAATTAGGATTAGTTTGTGAAATGTATTTTTATTCATACAGAGGGCACTATAGAACATTTTTAGATATTATGCAACTGGAATTAGTTAATTAATCGTCACCCTGGTCTCAAATTAACACATTCGGGCGGCTATTACAATAAAATAATGTCTCATTCTGGGTTGACAGTGGAGTGTTATTTTTCATTCATAGTGCACCTTTCAAAATGTGAGCTATGATAAGCACAGACGAGCCCAAACTTATTGGTATCCACCGTAATGTAAGTTCCATGGCACCAATGACCTGTGTATCCAGCTTCTATCGCGGCAACACCTTCCTCTGAATTAAATACAGGCCGCATCAAAGGCACATCATCACAATTAAATCATGTGAATGTAGTTGAAATTTTTATGTGTCGTCCCATTCAGTGCATCCAATACAATAAAGAAGTTCCACCGATGTGTATCTCCATTTAATGCAATCAATATATCCGCCAAATAGGGTCACTGCTACTTTTTTTGTGTACACGTATAATTCGCTCCTGCTTTATCGCTTTTCTTTTGATTTATAAAACTCTGTTTATGTTTTTCCATGGGGAAAGCGTATTTTCTCACATTTTAGCCGTGAAATAATTTTATTTGCCGAATACCCTTTTCGGCGAGAAACATTAATCATTAAATATCTTCACTATTGATATTATCGTACGCGGTAAAATTTAGGAAAGCCTGCGTATAGCTTAAGTACTCGTAGTGGAGTTCTCTCGAAGGTTATATATAATATCACTGTTTCGATTGGAAAACAATTTTTTTGGTGAAATGAAGGGGAAAATAAATGCGTAGCATTGGCCATGAAATTCAAAAAAGGAGTTTAGGACATAAATTCTCTCCTCACATATGCTTAGAAATATTGTCTTTTATCATATTCTTCTCAATCTCGCTTTCAGCATACATATTCTTATTGCTACGAAAAATGGAATGATTTGAAGGAAATGAAAATCCAACCCAAGTGTTTTTTAGTAGATATCATTAAAAAAACTCTGTATACCAAAGATTTTTATTCAATTTTTAACTCATGTCAAAGGCTATTGACCTCCAAGAGTGTCACTGTAACTCATCCTTGTTATTTCAGGGAGAAAATAATGAGATAATTGTTAATTTCCGTGAGGGCGTTTCCGAAACAAAATATTCCAAGCATATTGCAGCGAACGCGCGAAAACTCGGTTTATAAATTTCGTTCTTTGTTTGAAATAACGTTCTTCGTTTTTTGTTCAGTTGGGCCTGATGAGGAACACTCTTTTTTTCGTTTTGTCGAAGATTGCTTGGCTTTCCTTTGACATAAGAATCACGTGCGAAGTCGTACCATGTAGACTAGCAGCAGCCATACATTATTTTGCTCCGCTCCGGGGAAGGTTCCGTAAAACTAAAGTGAAAATTGCTACTCCATCATCTTCATCACCAGCTCAATACGCTCGCAGCAGTGTATGCCATCGAAGGTGTGAGGGTGTGTTCCTGAGAGGGCGGAGGTAAGAAGTATTTGCGCCCACCATCCTGCCGGGAGAAGCGTTTGGGCGCGTGATCCCCCTCGATTTGCCCACGATACATTCACGCTCACAATTATGTGTGTTTCCAATGCTTTTTCCTTCACCATTCCTTTCTTCACGAGATCCCTCTCATCTTCATCTCTCGGTCTCTCTTTCTCCCTTTCAACCTCCTTATTCATCGCGCTCACCTTGGCTTATCCGGCGCCCCTCTTCATCCTCCCCTTCCCTCCAAGATCCGATCCCCCTTTCCCTCCTTCGACGTTCTCTCCACGTCCCGGTTTCTCCTCCTCACCTTTTGTCCCGATTCGGGTGGCGCTGGTAGTGCCCTCTGGGTCTCCAGAGGGAGAAGTAAGAGCTGACAGGTAGTAGTCGGTGGGTGTGCTCTCACTGGGTGCCGTGCCCAATCAGTGGCACGTAATTCGATTCTGTCTCGAGCCGCACAGGGCCGACCACGCCCGCTTAACTAACGGCCTACCCAACCTACCCATCGCCCCCCATAAATACGTCCCCATCCCTCCCACTCCAAAGTTGGATCCCCTCCCGTCTTTCCCTCCTCCCTCCCTCTGCCCGCTACCCGACACGCCATCTCTTCCACCGGACAGACGGCGGCGCTCTGGATGACCAAGGGTCCCTCAGCCGGGCGCCGTATAGGGAAGTGGACGTCCCCCTAGTCCCTATGGCAGGGGCGTTGAGGATTGCGCCGCAACCCATAATAGGGGGTCGGAGAAAAGGGATCCAATTAATGAGAGCCAAGAAAACGTTGGGGCGTGGGGAACTCTCGTATTGATTCTAAGAACCGTTTTCCTTTTCAAGTGAGGGGGGCATATTCAATGCGATATTTGGAGCAAATAGGCTGCCGAAATTCAATTAGTAGACTGCGCATCCTCGTTATTGAAAAACAATATTAATTTATTTTTGGTAAATACTCCTTAATTATTCTCGGTATCCAAATAATGTGGACTAATAATATAGAGGTTAGGAGAGCGGAGAATTTTAGCTGGCCATTTGTAAAGAACCACCTTATACTCCGAATTCGTTACCTTATGTTGAAAATACTTATTTACTGCATACTAATTCTGAAGGGTATTGACTAAGTTGTTGAAAACCTAAGGTAAGGGGAAATTAACGGCTAGGAGAGGCTGGAGGAGCCTGCGATTTATGTTACGGGAAACTTCGGCTGTCAATTCACTGCTTAATATTATTTTTCGCAGTGCTGCAGTTAATATCGATAAAAAATTAAAACGCGCAACGGAAATTCGTTATAAAAGTTACATTCTAAATCCGAGTTTTTTTTCAATTCGCCCTGTGAGCTTAATATGTATAACAACTCAAATTTCAAACATGGGAGCATTATCCAGAGAGAATGCTCCCATATTTGAAATTACCTCCAGAAAAATATTGATTTCATTACATTATGTATTTTATTCGCAAAAATACACTGTCCTAAGTGTTAGTATAAAACGTAGAAGAAACTACCCATTTAACCTTCTATATATACAGAAGCTAACTTTTTTAAACTTATAATATTCATCCATGAATATTTAAAATTATTTTACACCGCCTGTGAACTACTCAATGAAAATAATTCAGTTATTTACAAGAAAGGGTAGGAATTAGAATTTTTTGTGTGATTTTTCTGAATGAAAAAGTCAAGTATTTAGCCATAAATAGTGCATAAATGTTTTATTTTGTTTTTCATTCAATAATTTTACCGTGGGTTTCGGATAGTGAACCGGATTGGATATACCGAAAAGCACAGAGTAACATAAGAATCAAATGTGTAAACTTCCAGAGAAATTCATGCAGCCACAGATTATACCGTTACATTATGGCATTCTAGAGTTCGATTTTTTGCCTCCGGATGATAAGATGTGTTCCAAAAGTGGAGCGGAACAGCGGATTTTGACAACCAACTGCCATTTGCCCCATTGCGATGTGATCACCGGTCTACGAGCTACACCTGTGCTATAAGTACCTTCGGCGAAGAAAGTATGCAAAAGCTGTCCGTTACATAAGTGAAAATAAAAGATCTTGTAAAATAACACATTCCATTTTTTTTGCAAACTTGATAAAGACCTTGAAGAGCTATTTCAATTCTACAAACAAGTATAACGGGAGGACTTTATACGTGGAATCACGTCAACAGATGACCATGTTAAGAGAATTCGTGCTGTGACTCTTGAAAGTTATTGACGAAGTTGCTGAGGAAGTGAGAATCAGCGGATGGCAGTCTTGCCAGCAAGTTTTCACCAAAATAACCTCAGATACGCTACAATATTATAGTATTTTACCCCATTTTTTGACTGACGCACGTACCAAGTCGAACAGGTACAGCTCGAAGATTAATGCTCACAGGGGAACGGGGAAAATGGCAGCTTGTTGTCAAATCTATCCCCAGGTGCATCAAACTAGATGCTGGATGTTACTCTATTAAAAAAAGCTAACTTAGGACTTACTTTGAACACACCGTGTATATTTAGTATCTTCACTAAATGTATAACAAAGAACAATGAATCCGATTGTTAGATGACAGATTGTCAGGAGTATATGTGGTGAAAATAAGAGGGATAGGCTGAGAAATGAGCGGTTATAAAATGTTTGAAGGATCCATAAAACAGCATGAATATTATCATAACGTAATCATGTATGAAATAGACGTGCTTTACTGGTTTGGTCTTGTCATGAGGAGTAGAGCAGAATCACCAAGCTAGTATAAGAGAAGAATAAAAGGTTCGTGAAAATATGAGTTAGATTGAGAAAGTCAAGCGATGAAGACTCTGAATGAGGAATTTAAAGTCTCGCAGGCCGAAGAGCATGTCTGAAAAATGTATGAATTCGACGAAGACGAAAGGAGAATGTAGAGGCCGCGTAGCATGGAAGAAACTAGTAAGTGATAGAAAATTTGCTGGAAAACCGGATGGCGTTTTTAAGATTGTACCTATGCCAAAAAGGAACGGATTGAAGAGTCGTATTTGAAGCAGATCCTCAATAAAGATCCCCATTTTGTCTTCGCGGATATCCCTTCGCTATTTTCATTGGCTCTGAAATATAGCTAAGGATCCATAGTCCATTCAGCTTTTGAGTATCACAAGAGATTTTGACGATTGTGTCAAATCAGAATTCTTATCACATTATTCTCTCTATTTTAGCAGTAAATAACAGTATCTCAGTCATCATGAACGATTAACACCAAAAGGAGATTCAAGCTACCGTTTTTAATATATCGATTGATCGTTATCGTATCAAATCGAAAATATCGATCCATCATCTCTAATCAATTTCGTCATTCAATTGCACTAATGGCGGGAAGTGAAGTGATGTCGGTTGTGCACTGCTGTGTTTACATTTTACTGCTCGTATAAATTAATTTGTAAATTCTTACCTTCATATTTCCCATCTAATATCATTCATAATGAAAAGAAAATTGACGTATGGTGGTGAAGACCAAGAACTAAGTGATTCGGACAGTCGTACGCCGGCAATTCACTATGGCAATAAACTTTTTGAACCTATTCATTTTCTTCGATGTCATTCAAAGAAAAATGATCCCGCTGACGTACAGACTCAGGTACAATATGAGGCAATATTTTTGTGCCTATTCGATCCATTTATGGGTTTCGATGTTATTTTATGGTTTTTTTACTTGAAGGTTTGGCAATGTGCTTTTGAGCCTGATATGAATTCTCCCGGACATAATACGAATCTGGTTGCGACTTGCGGTGGAAATAGTGTATGCTTGATAGATGCAGTTACAGGAGGAGTAGTTAAAAAATTTTATTCGGAACAGTCTTCGTAAGCAATAAATGAAGTGCCCGTGTTGTCCATGATAGCTGAGAAATTCTAACAACATTCCTCCTTTTGTCAGGGTGTTACTTTTCTCACTGGCGTGGACGACAATGCATCCCGGTGGTGGACGAAGGTGCAACATCCTTGCAGTTGGTGGTTCTAAGTGTTACCTTCAACTTATTCTTCCCAGTAAAAGCTGCTCACTTTTGTCGTCAACCACGTTCTTAAACTCAATTGGTTTTAATAAAATGAAGGATCACATTTCGTGTATGGGCTTCCACCCATCAAGGCGGAACGTTCTCTTTTGTAAGTAATAATTAGTCCAAGTATGCATTTGTCATTATAATAGTGGAAATAATGTGTAGGCGGCAATGTATATATAAACTTAAGACATGGCCAAGAAAAATCTGGATGCCTGCAGTGGGAGAGAGACCATTTTGCCATGTCGGTGGGAAACATACATATTATACCCACTCCTTTATATTATTTTTAAGAGAGAAACAAAGGCTTAGTAGAAACTTGTTAGTTCAATGAATAATAATGTCCTCAATTAATGTTCTATGGTTTCAGGCTCTACTTCGTGAAAATCCTTGATTACTTAAAAATAAACTTTGTATTTTTTCCCTTAAAACTTGATTGCAGTAGTATCTGTTGCAATGTATTGATGACATCGTATGTGTTGCCAATGGTGGAAACTGGCTGTAGTGTATTAAAGTTTAACGTGAAAAATACAAAGTTTGCATATTCTGTGATTTCCTTAATGGTTTATTTCTTGATGCATGAGATTTTCTCCATCTATGACTTGCCACCTTAGTACCGCAGCAACAATTTTACAAGTCGGGGATATCGTATTATACTCAAGTACCTAACATAAGAAATAATGAACAAAATTGAATGTTAGCATTGAAATTATAAATTTTATATGCTGTTTTTTATCTGGCTTTATAAGGCCAATGAAAATGTCTTCTTCCTGTTAGTCATAGGTCACCAAAGCATAGTTTGCCTTAGAAATTCATATTGTATTAAATGTCTGATATTGAATGTCTTCCAGTGGAGATCAAGTTGATTTAAGTGGCCGTTTATTTTTGGTCCTTAATTTGCATTCTATCACTTACCTTGTGCATTCCTCAATATAAAGAATTTTACTTGAATTTATTTCCTGTGGAATATTGCTGGGAATATCATAATAAGCAGGAGTGATAGTCCATTGGGTAAAGCACTGGGATAAGTTATACAAAGTGGCCAGGTTCAATTCCAGGTGTTGCTTTTGAGCACCCTCAGATTCACCCGAGCCATGTAAATTTTTAATACCAGATCTTGCTGTGAAACCACAGACAGCTCAGGGAAAGAACGGGCCCCTTGACTCTGACGTGTAAATTTGCACTGTATAGGCCTTGGCATTAGGTAATCTCTACCCTCGCCTATCAAACCAAACTTTTGAGTTGGTTACTGTGGTTGATTTATTTTCATTAGAACAGTATCATATGGAATAAGAAAGTTGGCGGAATGAAAATATGATTTTTGTTGCATGTTGCATTGATTTTAAAGATGCTCTTCTTAGAATTAATTCTTATTATGAATACCAGTTGATACCAAGGAGATTTTATTCAATTCTTGATACCACTGGATGGAGGCTGGCCTTGACAGACAGTATTTAACTTATTCCATTTCATTTAGGTTAAGTTTTAGCCCGGTAAAAGCAGGGGCACTATTGTTGACTGGGTGGATGGGTCTTCTTTTTCGATCAAATTTAAGAAATACGCATCATTATCTCTAATAATAAAGGTAAAAACACAAGGTAATTAAACTAAATAATTTATTGAGATGCCTATGGTTTCAATGTTGTCTCACCTGGGTATTTGTGTTCCAAATTCCTTTTTACCTTTGTAATTGGAATTCCACTAAAAAGCCTGAGAGTTACCTTCGTAGGTATTTCTTGACCATTCAGCTATAGTTTTCTAAAGATTAAAGAATAATGGCCACATTCATCAAATCTCCAACCTATGCATATCCTCTAGCCTATTGACCACGTGTCCTACCCTTGCAAGACTGTGCCCTGTATCAAAAATTATATTGTGCAGTGACCTAGTTCATCTCATGACTTTACTTCTCTGCCCCTCTCCATTTAAAACCCTTCCTTAATATGTGAAGTGGCTGGCTTACCTGCTCTAATTCACCTCCTCCAGCATTAAGGGGATCAGGATTGGGGCGGCTATGTCGATGATATGGTGTGTGGCTATCGTACTGGCTTCCCACCCAGAGGGCCCGGGTTCAAATCCCAGTGGTGTTGAATATTTTTCAGAGGTATCTCGATCCCTACTTGAGGTGCTTTGTGGAGGGCACTTTGAGTTAGTACGCCGTCCATCGGAAGGGAGGTTAAGCTGTGGACCCCTTGGCACCTTTTGTAAAGAGTAGGCTAATGCCGACGCCGGGTTTCTCTCCACCCTTCATCCTTTCCTGTCCATCCCCTATGGTGCAAATGACCTCAGCAGTCGGTTGCCTCCCCTAAATACTACTACTACTTCCAGCATTAATGTTCACCTTGGCTTTCCGGTTTTCAGAACCTCATTAACATCATTGCGCTGTGGCTAATTTTCATTCCTTCGCCTATTGCACGGACTCAGTAATGTGTTCTGCAATCATTGAAATCCTGTGGCAGAAATCTTGAGAGAAATGAATTTAGGTTTGCAGAAATATGAAACTGTTGTCATTAGGATAAATGTAGGTATGAGTAAAGGAAGGAGTGAAGAGTGATTACTGTGAGAGATTAAAGGAAATATTGAGAAGTACTTTGTGTTCTTTGATTCTAATCTGGAAATAACTGCCCATTGGCCTCGTATAAATAGACAAACAATTTGATTTTAAATTGATAAATACTGTATTTAGCATAGTTTTAAGTATGGCCCTTTTATATAAGACTGGGTGGATGTGATGGAAGTACGTTGCCAAGCTTGGAACTTGTAAGAATCCAGATAGTTATAAATGTTTTCCCTGTCAATATTGTTTTCACCAGATGTTGATGATATTCATAAAATCTAGTCATATTAAAAAATCAAACCTTAATGCGGAAAAATACATTATCTTAAAAAAAGAGGTGTATACATTTTGTGATGCCATTTTATTAAGTTGCAGCCTCCTCAGTGAGTTAAACTTGCTGTCACACTTGATGCTAGACTTTTCTTATACACTTCTGTAACCTTAGGAGAATTGAACCTCTTTATTGTTTTAGTTTAATTCATCAAAAAAAACCTACATGTTGTCCTTGTATATCTCTTGTAGTGTTTGATGTTATATGTAAGTTTCTTCACTACTTTAATGAAAATCTACAAATCAGAGAAGTAAAAAACATGGTCTACTTCCCCCCATTTTTCTCATTTTTTACTCCATTTAATGTGCATAATCATTCTACAATTTCCATAATCTCCTAGGCTTCCGAATGATTATGGTAACCAAGATATTTCTATCGATCATTTTCTGTGCGAACAGAGTAATATATTGTAGATATTTGTTTCAGGTGGAGGGAGCAGTGGGTTCATTGCTGCATTGGATATTGCCCAATGCCATCCATGGAGTGATTCCCCTGAGCCAAAATTACCTCAGCTACTACTATCAGTGTTCACGCATTCAGAGGTTTTCTCCCTGTCTTTCTCAAAGAATGCAAACATTTTATTGTCTGGGTGCAACTCTGGACTTTTTGGATGGGTCATGGATGAAATCAAATGGGAAAAAAATGTTCAACCTCACCAAAGGTAGTTTTACTTTTGCCCCTAGTAGAATCATTTGCTTAATCTTAGGGCTTTCATTTTAAGTCATTCACTTGTAAACTTATTTAGGTCGTTTTATAAAGTAAAAGTTGATCAGGATAAAGAATTAATAATCGTATAGATACATTAAACTGTGAAAGTGAATAACCTGCTTTGATCATTCATATATACCTATCTTGATAAAAATCCCTTTCAGAGCTGACCAAGTCAAAAGAATTGATTGGTAAAGATATGAATGACTGTGGTCAAAGACACTTCTTAGTCAAGAAATATTTAGTCTCATGAGCAATATAGGATAGAAATGATAAAATACAGCATAAATGATATTGCTAGCTCATTGGCTATTGGAAATGTGTGTGTGTATTATTTATTATTATTGAATGTCTAATACTCATTAATGTATTATCTTCTATTAGGAGACTTAGTTCCATTGAGTTTGAGTTGCCAGAGATGACAGATGAAAAATTAGCTGAAATGGACAGTGATGACAACAATCTTGTCGATTCAGTGGTGTGCATTCCAGAGAGCACTTTGGTGGCCACAAAGTGTGCACTCCGAGGAGTTATATACATTTGGGATGTAAAGGCTACACTTGAAAATTCAGCCATTTCTTATAAAAAGTCAGACTTCAAAGGAGCCAGATTAAAGATTTCTCCTGTGAAATATTTACGCTGGAGTGACACTGATGACTACTTCATGGCAATGGGCTGCTCGCCTGGTATGTTTTTTTTTTATTTCAACAGGTGAAGATGTTTAATTAATTTGTGCTGCAATGTACAAAAAACTATTTCGTGACAGATTCGGAACTGCTATCAAATGCTGTTATGTATTTCAAATTTGTTTGACTGATTTCAAATTTGAGTAGTTTTTGCCTAAGGCTGTTACGCGTACTTGGCATCTTCCTACTTCCAAATATATCATCCAAAAGTAAATATTTAATTTGTCATCAATTTAATATGTCATCATTAGGGCCTGGATAAATTAATTTTCATGATCTTTCTTGTGGTTAGTGAAAATTCAGGGTTGACCACAAATTTGCCATTTTCCCCATGATTTTTGAATTTTTTCTTCATTTTAAGTTAATGGTGGTAAAAAATCAGTGTAAAAAATAGTTGTAATTGTAAATACTGCCATAATCATAGCATGAAGTTATCAAATAAGTAGTAAGCCTTGTGATGTAAATAGGGTGGCCTATCATGTAGTGACTGATTCATTTCAGAGACTTAATTATGTAAGAACAAGAGACAAGCCCATTCTTGCTCCTATCAGTATTGAAAAACAAAACTTACTATGTATCACCTGCATGGCAGCTAGAAAATAGCAAAGAGAAAGTTGGGAGGCTTTTGCTCGCTAATTGGCAACCATACCAAAAGTAGAGCAATGGGTAACTTGGAAGTTTTAGCCCCGAGTAGGTCCAGGTCTTGACAATGACAGGAAATTAGGGATTAGAATGAATTATGATGTTTCATGGGTGATCAGTGAATAATGACTGGTTTTCTTTATCTAATCTGGAGTTTATTCATTGTCCACTTCCAAGACAAAATCAAATTATTTGTATTTTAATTTGGAAATATTTTTCATCTGGCTGGATCTAGTTCAACCTGAAAACTATATTGACTTGTAGGAAAAAAAGATTGAAATTTTTGGTGACATTATCAAACACCATTTCATCGAACAGCTTCTCATAAGGGGCAACATAGCATTGAAATGAGATTGGCAAAAATGGAAAAATCAGACTTTAAGTACATACTTATTTACCATGAAGCCAAATATGGTTGAGCAACATTTCATGCATTCAGCTTTTTACTCATTTTATCCCTCTTTTAACATGGGCAATGAAAAATTACCCTGTGTGTGTTTCATCTATGAAATAATAGCTGTATCAAATAGTTTATTTTAACAATGGCAAATGATTCTTATAATTTAATGACTCGAGGGATATTTAGCTTATATTGGTATCAGGTCTTAGTTAACACATACTGGCACTTTTGGAGGAATGAAGTCTTTCTTTGGTCTTTTGAGTTAATGTATATATAAAGTGTATTTCCCGGTTAATTTTTCCCGTACTGTTTTTATTGCATAATTGTAAAATGAATGATAAAAATATTTTATTTGTTCTTTTTGCAAACTAATACATCTACATAATTTTGAACAAATGGATGCCACAATTAATTTGCCGTCTACCCCCTTATGTTGTACTGTAGTCTGTATGTACAAGGGTGTTTTGAAAAGTAAGGTCTCCTATTTTTTTCATGAAAAATTATATTTATTCTCAACTTTGTGTACATCGTAGGAAAGGCTGAGCATTTAGCTGTTTTTAGTCACTTGGACGATCAATCTTTTTTTGCATCCTTGTAAACAGCTTTTTAATATCGGCATCATACCTTTCTCCCGCTGCGTCGCATAGCCAACTGACGACTAGCCGACTGACTTCTCCGATATTAATTCATCGCCATTTTACTTGAGTGATACCATATTAAATTATGGTTTTAACAGTTGCATTTTTCACTATCAGTCACCTCTGACATGATGCTCATTAGATAATGCACAGTGTGCTGCTGTGACATTAAAAAAAAATTTTTTTACTGCTGTGACATAATATTTTCACCATTTGTAATTCTCCCTTTAAGTTTTTCGATAAAAAATCAATACAACTGGCATTTTGAGTGTTTTCTAGCACTAAATGAATGATCATTGGTTAAAAACATAAAAATTGGTAAATTTATGAATTATCATAGCATTAATAATAGTACATCAATGCTGTCATACCTGTTTCAATATCTGTTAATTGCATGAGCTTAAAATCATCATGCATCCTTCGGCTATCCAATACTCAGATTTTCATAGAATGTACAATTGCATATGTGTAACTAAGATCTAGGTCTCAAATGATTATTCAAACTAATTATAAATATGTAATCATTATGCTCATTTATTTTTTAAATGTATCTTGTTATACCCTCCCATGGACTGCAACCTTGGCGTGGTGGAAGGGCTTGTGCATGCTAATGACCCCTAGAGTTGTGCTGACAGGAGCAATAATAATTGCTCCTGGTAGGGTCACCCATGCCAGATAGGTTGAAGGTTAGGAGCCAGATAAAAGGTAGTCCAAGCAGCATCTGTTCCTCAGTGAGGTGGCTGCTAAGTTGTCTGACCCCAGTGGGGAGGCCAATGAGTGATGGTGTCACATCAAAAACACTATAAAGGAAGGAAGTGGGAAACCACCTCAATTATTATTCCCAAGAATATAATGATAGGCAATATAGAAAATATGAGTCTTGGCAACTAAGGGACTCGGTCTAATCTGCTGTGTGTGGTGCCTGACAGTGGGAGAGGCATGCTTCCACAGTCGTCATTCAAGTAACCCCTGCAAAAGAAATCTGACAACAGCTGGATAGAAGAAGGAGAAGAAAGAAAGAAAAGAAGAAAAAATTAGTTAGATTAGGAACTTGGAATGTCAGGAGAACGTTGAGGACAGGAAAATTAGACAATATTAAGCATGAGACGGAAAGAGGAAATATAGATATTTTAGGTTTCAGCAAGGTGAGATGGAAGGACAGCGGGGATTACCGGAGTGATAGTTATAGAATAATATACAGCGGCGGGGACGAGAGCCTACGAGGGGTTGCCATAATATTAAATAAAGAGGTAGGTATAATTGTAGTAAACAAAGAACAAGCAACGGATTGACTATTACAAGTAGAGATAAAAGCAGAACCGATGAACTTGGTTATTATTCAGGTATACATACCACTGAGCAACTATACGGAGGAAGAGGTGTTAGAGTTAGATGACATGTTCGTGTGTGTTCCGGCAGGGAAGCATTTGATAGTGATTGGGGATTGGAATGCGATGATATGCGAAGGAGGAGATGGTGACGAGGTGGGGAACTACGGTTTAGGCACAAGGAATGACCACGAGGAGAAACCAATTGAGTTGTGTAGGCAACAGGGGTTAGTCATCACCAACGCTTGGTTTAGACACCACAAAAGGCGTCAATATATATGGAAACTGCCAGTTGACTCAGAAAGGTATCTGTAGGATTATATTATGGTTAGGCACAGGTTTAGGAACAGTGTCATAACAGTGTTATCAATTGGCATGGCTTCCCGTTAGCAGATGTGGACACTGACCACAATTTGGTTGATATGAAGTGTAGAGTCCGTATCAAAAAGACAAGACAGGGGCGGCGGGTTACACAATGGAATGTAGAAGCATTAAGTGTATTGACAAGGAAGGAGTATCAGCAGGCTATAGAGAGAACCATGGATGAGGGTCAAGGAAATCATGGATGAGTACTATCCAGGAAATATTACAATGCATCAAAAAAGGAATATCGAAAGCTGCGAAAGAAACTGTAGCAACCATAAATGGGAAAAGGACCAGGAAACCATGGATCACGGATGAGATGATTGCAAAGACAGATGAGAAAAGAAAAGGAAAGATTGTAAACGCAGAGCTAGGCAGAAGGAAGTACAAAGAGTTAAATAATGAATTGAGACGGGCAACAAATAAAACAAAAGAAGCATGGTGGAAGACAGTGCAAGGATATGGAAAGTTTGCAGAAGGGTGATATTGGCGTGCTCTACAGCAAAGTTAAATTACTATCAGGAAGTAAGAAGGGAAGATCGGCATTAACAGAGATGAGTCGGATAATATAATGGTTGACACAGAAAAGATCCAAGATAGATGGGAGGAATATATAGAAGAACTGTTTGGAAAAGAGCTTAGGCTAACAAGGTTAGACATGGAAAGAGAACATGATGTAGAGGAAGATAGCTTAGGTCCAGGCATACTTGACGATGAGGTACAAAGAGCATTAAGGGAGATTAAATCAAATAAGTCCGTGGGGTGGACAAAATGCCTGCGGAACTGCTAAAAGGTTTAGGAAAATGTGGAAGGATGAGACCATATGAACTGATTCGTAGTATCTATGAAGAAGGAATCCAAAAACAAAAAGAATAGAGAGTAGGGTAAATGATTGTTTAGGGGATGATCAGTTTGGGTTTAGGAAGGGGAGAGGCATGCATGATGCCATTGCACTAATGAGATAACTAATCGAGAGGAATATAGAATACAATCAGGACATATTTGCCTTTATCATAGATTGCAAAAAGGCAAAATGGGAAAAACTAATGAGTATATTGCAGAAAATAGGAATAGATTGGAGGGAGGCTAGTCTGTAAACTGTACATATCTCAAACTGCTCAGGTACGAGTGGGCCAAATAGGAGAGTCCAAAAAGGCAGTGTCAGGAAGATATGTAAGGCAGGATGTCCATTGTCATAGGTGCTGTTCAACATATATGTGGAGGAAATGATTAAATAGGCATGCGAAGAACTGGAGGTAGGAATGAAAGTCGGAGGGGAATTCGTAAAATCAGTTAAGTTTGCTGGTGACCAAGCTCTAGTTTGTCAGTCAGCCAAGGGGTTGCCAGCATCGCTGGGTGAATTGGAAACTCAATGCGAGAGATATGGGATGAGAATCAATATAAATAAAACAAAGGTTATACTATTTTCCAGAAAGAAAAAGGCTAAGCTTAACATAAAAATAGGAAGGTAAAACCTAGAGTAGGTAGAACAGTTTACGTATCTTGGAAGTGCTTTGGACAAACTTGTTCAAAGTAGTGGGGACGTGAGAGGAAGAATTGCACAAGGCAAAGGGGGTTTCACAAGTAGGAGGGAGTTGATGACAGGGATGTTGAGTAAGAATGTTAATAAAAGACTCGTTAAAACTTTGATGTGGAGCGTAATTATATAAGGCACGGAAATGTGGGAACTGAAGCAGGATGATTGAAGAAGATTGTAGGCTTTTGAAATGTGGATGTGGAGAAGATGGACAGGATGAAGGAAGTACACAGAGATGAAGAGTAGGTTGCTGGATTGTGTTTTGTTAGGAGTTATGAAATATTTATTTGGTAGTTTTGTCCATCCAAAACCTACCTTAACCGGTAGATTACTTAATAATGAAAATCTTGTTACAGATGGCAACTTACTTGGGTGTGGTGATGATGAAGGAGGAGTCTGGTTGTACAACCTTTGCAGTAATGTGGCTGAGCATAAAGCAAAGAGAGCGAAAAAAAATGATGACGATTTGCTGCTGAAGGAACCCTACCAGCGTTTACTTTGGCCCAGTAGTTTGGAAGACCCAGAGGTGCAAAATGCTAGAAAAGTGAAGAGATTAGAAGGTCATGGAGGAGTGATAGACCAAGTTTCAATGTGTGTTACTCAAAGTGGATCTATCCACCTAGCTGCAGTTACAAGTACCAACTTAGTGTGTATTTGGAGAGCTTTTGATGATGAAGGCTTTCAGAGCCGAGATGAATCATCAGACTGAAAAGTTAAAGAGCACCCGAGGAAACTTTTCTTCAGTATTTCTTTCATCAGGGGCATTTTATTTTTAGAAGTGGTCTTTACAGGTAAAGGTCTAAATGTTATACAAGTTGCTAAGATTTTAGCATTAATAATTAACATTTTATATGTAAAACCACCTGATGATGTTGTGGTCTCAGGTATCTAAGAAACCTTAATTGAATCAAGAGGTTACTTGGAACTTTTTAATAAATACAATTAAAAATTGATGAGCACTTATTAAATTAATGCTTGAGTTTCAGACACTTCATTAATGTGAAGGTTATTCAGTGGAATTTTTTTCTTTTGCCTCTTCTTATTGATTTAATTAATTTTAGTTTGGAGCTACAACAAATTTTTCAAGCCATTAATGTAAATTAAAAACCTATTTTTCATGCATTTTAAGATTGAGTTCTTTGTATGTAGAGCATTCAGTATGCACAGAGATTTTACCTAGCTCCACACCTTAAGTGACAGCTCTTTGTTAGGTGATTAAATGTTTTTTTTCTAGACAATAGTTCAGTAACTTCCAATTATTTTCCCTACTCATAATGTGTACCAACATTCCTTTAGGATTGTGTCTTCAATTACTATTAAATTCACAAAACCATAATGGGGTCATGAAAATTAGATGAACACAGAATTAATGAGTATCTATTATATCACTCGGGATATTCAAATTACTGAACAGAATTAAGCTAAATTCAACTGAGTGCACATGCAGCAAAATAAGAATAAAAATTAATGAAAGTATTCGACACACTAATTACAGATGTACAAATATATTGAAGTTAATCAAATTACTAACAAATGCCAAATATTTAATGTTAGTTGAGTTAAAAAAAACTAAAACCTGTAGAAAAACAAAAGGCAACCTTTTTATATGGTTACCTTAATATTAAATCTTGGGGACCTGCAATTGGTATCTTATGTAGATTATAATTCACCTAGCATCAAATTTCTCCCATGCCTTTGGTTTAAATATAATCTTTCTAGAACTGTTTCAAATGTTGTCCATTCCACTATTATCAGTTAATGTAGTCCTTTCTTTCTGTTGTATTTAATTGCTGTAACCACAATTTCATAACTTTTCTTTGCAATTTTGATATTGCTATGCAATGGCTGCATACTCACTTATTATGATGACGGTGACTCAAAATGCCTCTGGCTCTTGAGTTTAAATTTATGAGAAACAGCAAATTCTTCTTAAGTAAAAATGTAGAAATAATAGTAATTGTAGGATGGGTATTGGTTAAAGATATGCTGTTTCTGATGTGACAGTTAAAGGGTGAATTTGTTGTGCATGTTAACTTCTAATGAGATGGCATCATGCTTTTGTTTTGGCATATTGGGGAAAAGAATTGGCATGGGTTAGATGCATAAATGTGGTAGTATCCACTGGTGCACTTGATGAAAACACATCCAGTATGCAAAATTCCATGGTGAAGGGGTTATCATGAATTGGCAGACGTTCTCTACTTTTCTGTTGCTAAGTTTTCATAGCATGGGAGTAAATCATAATGTCAAAATATCTTATTTTAATTATAGTAATGCTTATCTTTAATGGCACTTGTAATGAACTTTTGGTTTTATAAGCTCCATAGTTACTTGGTCTTGAGAACAAGTGCATGGGTTAAGATAATAGATTATAGGAAATGTTGTCCTCTAGGAAGGCATGATAATTCCCTCATCCTCATTTGCATCAATGAAGTTAATATTAACCTAACCAGCAACTTCAGATTTGTCTTCGATTATTCAGCATCTACTGAATTATAAAAAAATAAGTTGACTGTGTGTCTCTTTCTACCAATCCCAACTTTCTACTAATTATTGTCTGGTCTGGTTAAATCTGAAAGATATACCAATTTATCCATTTTCAGGAAAAGATGTACATTCATCTGCACTCCTATTGACTCATTTGCATAGCATAGAAAATTAAGTAAAATACTTAAAGTCATTGTACTTGGTACTAGGGGAAAACACAGGAATATCTATTAATGAAATGCCAAATGAAAGAAACTTGCCTTCATAAAATGAAAAACGAGGGAATATTTCATTGAAATAGTTAAAAGTTTAATTTTGCATTGGTTAAATCTCACCTTGAATACATGTCAGGTATTTGGAATCTTGTGCAAAGGGACTTAATTTCAAGATTTAAAAAGATGCAGTGAAAAGCTGCCTTTATTGTGAAAAAACCTTATAAATGAATGGAAAGCACGAATTTTTGAAAATCTTAGTTTGGGAGCCTCTGGAAGCAGAAATAATATGTGCACTGCTGAAATGTTGCATAGTAGCTAATCATATGAGTTAAATGCTTAGAGAGATATTCAAGCCCAGCCTTTATTGTTGGACACAATTTGTACAAGAAATGACCAAAAATTATCTGCCTGAGGGGCCAATATAAGGAATTATTTTTCCTCATGCAGTTCTTTACTGCTACAGTAAAAAATGATACATATTGCAACTCCAACTACAAAAAAATAAACCTAATGCTATTAATCACCAATTCTCTTGGATGAACCTAACATCCTCCTCTACGTACTCTCATGGCAACTTTTAGGGCATGTTATGGAAGTGGTAATTGAATGGAATAAAGTTACCCTAATTATTAACTCATCTGATCAAATTGAGTAGCTTCAGGCGTGATGTGGTGGAAGTCGAACGTAATGAATAACTGATCAAAGCACTTTTCCACTTGAAAAATTTTTTTTTTATTTTACAACCGGGTTTCGATGTAGACCTGATGAGCATGTAATACATTGAAACCCGGTCGTAAAATAAAAAAAAAATTCAAGTTGAAAAGTGCTTCGATCAGTTATTCAACTTATCTGATGTTTACTTACATGTATCACACTAAATTTTAACATCAAAGAGAGACAAGTAGTTCTGTGACCTGTTTTTGCATGAACATTTGAGATATGGTTAACCCATGTCCTGTTCTACCTTCTGCTACGTTCATGCACTGTAGGAGTTAAATTCAACCCTGCTGCACTCATATTCTGTGTTAATTTCCTCGTAAGTCTTCATTTATTACATTAGAAAAGGAAACATAATTAATATTCTATGAAAAATATTACATATCACTACCAAGGGCCTTTCTGTCCACCAGAAATACACCAAGGATTTTTCTGGCCGCTAAGGACAGAAAAATCCTAAAATTACCAACAAAATAATAAAAAAATCCAGGAGAATTCGCTGTGGAAAATTTTTTTTTATTGTTGCATTCTCATGGTGCACCGGTGCAGTGTAGTAAACTGAAGAGAGGAAAGATCCATCCATAGGGGACACATACATCTGACTTTGTATCTTTCATGAACTCGCTCGTTTCTTGGAGAAAGGAGGGTAGTGGTTTTGTGATATCTTTTAACAAAGCAGAATATGATCTAAACAAACACATCATGACCACTTTCAAATCTAAAAAGTAGATGTAGTTTTGAAGGAATCCAGTAGAGAAGTGTTGATTATGCATTCCAAAAACATTGGTACATATTTTTAATGGATATGTGCATTTTTGGTGTAAGATAATCTGCTGATTTCCTTATTTCATTGTGGGCACATGGAATTCCTGTCAATCCTCTCTCATTTCCCACTGACCCTTTCTGTCTCCTCTTATTACCATTTCCACTCTGCTGCCAGCCCTTGGGGCACCTTTCATTGCTTGCCACAATAGACCATGTAATGAGTGCAGAAGTTTTACATCCAACATGAATGCATGATACTCCGTTATGCTGTCTTTTTTTGTTAAATGTTCAAGAGAGAATATTTCTTACTTTGAACTCTATAGGAAGTAACAAAAAGTGGATGGTGGGGTGGCTTAATAACTGGCTTCCAACCCTGATGATGGATTTATTTGGATTTTTTGGTGGTATCCCGATTCCTATTTGTGGTGCTATGAGGAGAGCCCTTCAAGTGGGGTATGCCATCTGTTGGATGGTTAACTGTGTGACTCCTTGATGCATATTTTTAATAGGTTAATGCCAACACTGGGCTGCTTTCCACCCTCATCCCATTCCCTGATCTTCATGCCCCAACCAAATTACCTTATTAATTGTAAACTATGCTCATGGGCATGGAATGTTAGAAGCTGAGATTAGGCTATCTTAATTTTGGAATGAAGAAAAATGAAGTAGACATGATTGCTTTCACTAAAGTTGGGACTAGTCACTAACCACTAGCTCCCGGTAGACTGCTGAAGTTGAACATAAATGGATGGGGTCAATAATACTACTGTGATGCTAGTCCTTCCCCTGCATGTGGAACACTGGTGAAACATAGATCAGCACAATGGACCAGGTGCACGGAACACCTGTCAAAGCCTCCCAATACCAACATACGATCTGACTTTGACATGAAGTGAAATGGGAGAGACAGAGGGATTGAAAAGTGGAGAAGTTACCATGTTTGAATAGGGAATAGAAAAAGGGGTTGGAGTAGTAATGAGCTATAACATAGAAAGGTGAGTATAGAAAATATTGGACATTGATTGCAAGGATAGGAATGTTGTCAGAGGATCTAATTTAAGTTTTAATGGGCATCTGTATATAAGGAAGTAGTTGAAAGGATGTAGGAGAATAATGAGAAGGTGCTTGAATGAAAGTAGGGTGATAACCACAGGATATGAGTGCAATGTGTCGGAGAGTGAGAATACTGCTGGGAGGAAAATTCGATTTGGTGAATCAAATGAAAATTGCTAGGCGTGAAATTTTTCCGAGATATCCATTGGGAGATCATAAGGAAATATACCATATTTTAGTTGAGGACAGATATTCTTATAAATGCTGCAAAGAGAAAATTGTACCAGGTGGCAACATTGATGGAGACCAAATACCATTAATGATAGGAAATGGTACTGTATTACAGAAAATCGAAAAGAGGGCTACCGCATGAGTGATATATGTTAGCACTAATGTAAGTAAAGTGCTAATGATTGAGTAATTTTTATTGCGTATTTGGGTCACTTTTTCTCATAAATTTACTTGCAAGGTAAGTATAGGACTAAGTCTTTTGGATGGGAATAAATTTAATATATCATTTTTTGATATTTTTAACCAGTATGGCAGTTTGAATAATCGCCTGGATATTTTACAGGGGACGGACAATTGTTTTCTTTGCAATTGATACGATATAAAATTATTTGGGAATCACATGAGTCAATTCAATGAAATAATTTCCGTACGCTAAATATCTATATTATATTCCCTAGAGCATAGCAAAAGTAGCTATAGCGCCCAAGTTATCCAGAAAATTTGACCCGAAAACTAGCGGTTCGCCATCTAACGTGAAGTTTACTAATGGCAAGCGTGTTTCGCCTGGAGGTTATGCATCTTTGTTTATATTTTTTCATTTTAAGAGATTGTGCTAGCTTAACGGTTGTGTAAAGCAAATCCATTGGATGTTACGTAGAAGGTATTTTTGGTTAGTGAGTGGTGGTGATATGGTCATTGGTAGTGTACTCCAGCGAAAAAGACTTTTATTCACGACGCGCATTATTTAGGAAATACCTTTATTCATTCCGTGAATTGTTTAGAAATGCTGTCATTCACTCAACAGATTTAGAGAGGGTTTTACATCGGCAAATATGGCATCAACACAAGATAAATATTATTTGGAATTAAGTTCTAACCCTATTAGGTTTCAGTCAGTTAGTAGCGTGACCAATGTTTTCTTTGATGATTCCAACCGACAGGTATGTCAATTTTGTATTCTCAACTAATAAAAATTAACAGTTTATTTAATGCCAATCATTCTAGCAAACATTGCGCATGTATCGTCTTTAAAGTCTTTATGTATTGCAATTATAGGTTTTTGCTGTTCGCTCAGGAGGAGCCACCGGGGTAGTAGTGAAAGGACCCACTGAGGAATCGTCTATAAGTTTTGTCATGGAACCCAAAGGTCCTGTCATATCTATTAAATTTTCTCCCAATCAAAAGATTTTAGCCATTCAGAGGTCAAAAACTTCGGTGGTATGTATTAATTGTGTAAATGTGTACTTTTGTTGGCATAGGGTTGGCAGGGTAAATTTTGTCTGTTAAAGTTCTGGGAATTATAACTGACCTCCATTGTTAGTTTGACTTACCTCCTTCAGTGTAGACAGGCTATATTTTACCGTTTTGAATTGTAGCAATGTTACTAAGCGTTTAATTGGCGCCTGACCTAGTTTTAATGTATACCTTGTTTTCATCAGAATATAGAATTTCTTTCTTCTGAATGTGTCTTTTATCTCAACCCACAGGAATTTGTAAATTTTCCTTATGAAAGGGATTCTGTGGAGTACACTCAAAGTTGTAAGGGTAAAAATACGATTATCCTCGGATTTGTGTGGACAGGAGTGAACGAGATAGCATTTGTCACCGATAATGGAATTGAATTATTCCAGGTATTGTATCTTTTTCCATTGTAATACATATGAGGTGGGGCATAATCATTTGTAGGGTCGCAAAAAATGAATGTTAAGTCTGCATAGCATATATTTTACAAATATCTTTCCTATATTTTATGATAAAAGCTTGTCTTGAGTATAGCATTTTGTCCCGTCATTATTTTTACAATTTGTATTTCTGTTCTTAATGGGTGTGGTTTCCTCTTATAAAGTCATTACTCCCCCTCAGATTCTTTGCCATAAAAGGAGCATAGAAATAAATAAGAAAAACCTTAAAAATAATAAATACATGAAATGCATAATTTTGGTGATATGAACATTTTATCTCATTATGTTTAGGGAAATTGACAATTTGACCTTCGAGCACGGTATATCTTTCTTTACAGTCCACCCTTCTGTGACTCAGTAGTTCAATATCCTCCCTGAAAAATCGTACTTCCCTTTGCTGAGAGACTTTGCACTAGGGGTCTCTTTTTATGTCTTGACTCCTTCCTGCTGTAACCGGGAATGTTTGAAGAAATGTCATTCCATTTTTCCTTAATTTTTGCGTTAATTTATCTTTTTTAGTAAGCTTTTGGGTTGTTTTGCAAAAAATTAGAACTATATGCATAGTATGACATCCATTTATATTAATTTTAACAAGTCTGTTTAACACGTAGGTAGTGCCAGAAAGAAGAATGCTGAAAGCATTGCGAAACCAAAGTGCAAGTGCCTATTGGTTTGTTCATTGCCCTCAAAGTGGAATGGTTCTCCTTTCCTCTGGAACCCTGGGACACACTTTACAACCATTTTTGTTCAAACCTGGAAATATTGTTCGTCTTCCAAAGTTTGAAGGTAAGTTCTTGTTGTCCAACTTTCCCCGAAAATTATAAAGTATTATGCAAGTATGCAGTAAAAAGTCATCGCTTTTGCTTGCCATCCAGGATTCATGTGATGATATAATCTCCATGGGCATGTAAATGCATATTTTAAATGTAATTATACTGGAGGTATTCTGCAAAATACTTGAAATGTACATTACATTTTTTTCATCTCATAATGTGCTGCTTAATATGTTTCATCTCTTGAAGACCTCATATTGCAATTTTTAAGAGAATTTTCTTGGATCCAGTCTGTTCAATGTGCGTGTAATGTGTTTTCTCACTCAAAAAAATAAATGAATTAACAAATTATATTTTTGATGTGTAAATAGTAAAACAAGTATGCATCATGAGCAGGTAGAATAGTGAAAAGGTGAACATTTTCTTCTTTGTACAGTTGAACCTCCCTCTGGTGCGCCATCTGCGGGAGCTGGTGGTGGAAGTCAAGGGCCAGGTTGGGGTGTGGGTGGCCCTCGAGCTAGTGGAATGCTTCCAGAGAGAGATGTCACATTAGGAGTTCTGTATGGGAACCCTTCAGTGTTGGTTTTGAGGCACCACAGGCCAAGACCTTCACCTTCCCAACACTCTCCCATTCCTTCATCCTTGGCATCCCCGGCATCAGCCCCACCTCGTTCCCTTCACTTCTCTCGTCCTCCTATTGTCCCACATCCACCTGCCAACACTCCCCCCCTTGGTGCGGAAATAGTCATATATACCTTACAAGGGTGAGTCACAAGCAACTAATGAATGCTGAAATAAATAAAGTTATGGTTTTTTAAATTACTCTTTATTTTATAAGTATAATATCATATCTGCCTAAATGTGATCTTATGTTTTTTGTGGTGATTGGTGTTGGAAAAGGGAACCCTCTGACTAAAATTCAAGCCTTTCTCATTCTGAAACTCAAGGCAAAAATCCTTTTTTACCTTAGGGTTAGTTATATTAAATTGGGTATGTTGTATTGTTAAAAATTACGATGAACACTGCAAGAATCACCTAAATTCAATCAAAATCAAAATTTTCACCCTGAATATTGTTGTGTTGTTGAAAGTAAAAGTGACATTCATAAGGACTATCTTCTGCATAGCTGTTCTCTAAGTCACAATGAAAGGGTTTATTACACAATTGTATTGAGTTTAGAGCACGTATGTATTGCCATTCAAAAGAAGAGCAGATGGGAGCCAGGAGTAATTCACCAATGTGGGTGTGTTGAGACTTGGTTTTATTGTAATTGTAAATTGTAATAGGAGGATGCAATTATTTCCTAAGTTTTATATGATTTGTGCCACCAATTTCCATTGCTGTCAGATATAAGCTCCAGTGTTCTATGTAAACATTTCTACAAGTCTCCCCTTGCTTGCTGAGTTAATAAATGGGCGCTTATCGCTGAATATTCCAATATTGCAATATTTTTTCTCATAATGTTTTCAAAAATCTACAAGATTTCCGTCAAGCTTGATCATTAAACTATAATCTTAAACTGTTTATCTTAACCCTTTATTTGATGGTATTGAAAGACTTGTCTTGTATACTAAGTTTGGATAAAATAATTACCTCTCATTTGGTACATGAAAGTAGAATTTCATGCTAACCTTTTCATTGCAAGCCTTGCCTCTCTCAACAAAACACAACATGACAATTGATGCTACAATTAATCCTTATTCAATTCTGCTTACTTCCTTCATTCCACCCAATCTGCCTTTGTATGTCCTTTGCATATGTCATATAAATTCTCAATCCTTAATTAAAAATATTGTTTCTTAAAATTAATAGGAATTCCCAGCCAAAAAAAGCCCACATCCTTGAGTTGAACATGACTGGAAGGTTTGCTGTAAATATTGTGGATAATCTAGTCATCATACATCATGAAGCCTCTAAGGTTAGCATCAAGTTCTTTACTTTTGTAGAGGAATTATGTGTAATGAACTGACATTTTGATTAGAGTAATACTCAATCAAGAGCTGTCTCTAGGTGGATGGTTTTAATATAACTGGTTATTAATAATTTGTATTTATCCTCTGGTTTTTCATGATCTGTTGAATTCTGTGAAATATTCACAGCAGATAGACCTCTCTAATCTGATAAAGTTTTTGCTGAACTTTCGTTCAAAACTTCTTATCACTTGTTCTCTCCTACTTGGTGCAAGTCTATTGTTTTTATGGTTACAGCTTAATTAATCCTCTTTTTCTAGGTAAGTAAGGGAAATATTTTTCTGTGATGAATAAGGCATTGTTATTTTCATAGTAAGATAGTTGTGAAATTCAAGAGCATGAGTAATTTTACACCATTAAATTAATCTCATGTAATTTGTAAATGTTTTGGATTTTGTTTGGTGTGAATCTTTGTTCAATGAAAATTATGCATGCCCTTCTGCAGCTCATTGAGTTCACTTTGTATTTAGTCTATAGTAATTGACTCACTATGAACCATTCCACACTTTTTTGTTATGATATTATATTGGCTAGCACATAAATGGCTTAATGTCATGTAAAAGGACATTCCTCAAGATTATAATCTGTATATTTACTTGGCCACAGAAATTTTCTTCATTTAGTTCTTAATTTATCTCATGAATACTATGGTGTCAAGGTGATGGATAGAGGCTGGTAAACCTACTAATTTGATATTCTGCAAACCAAATGTTTGAGTTTTGTTGCTTAGAAATTTTTTCAATTCAGAACTGGCTCCACTCATTCCTCTCCCATGCTCCTCCTGTATTTGTTTCTTATCCATTTATTATCATTCATTCCCAGGGATTTATTTTCATGGCATACATTCTGTTATTTACTTAATATGCACAATAATAATTTTTCAACAAATCAACCTAATAGGTGGTATATTCTTTTGCAGACATCAGTCCTCTTTGATATACGCTTGCCTGGTGAAACAGATTGCGGTATCACTCGTCACAAGCCAGTAGCACCACCTCGCCCTATTCGACCATTCAGCTTAAGACTTCCACAGCCATTACCTCATGCACCATCAGAACCTACTGAGATCCCATGTGATTTATGTATCCTTGAGCTAATAACACTTTTCTTTGTTAATTATTGTGCCTTGAAAGAGTTAAGGAATGTGTTTAATGAGAAATGGTCATATATGCAAAGCATATATAAATTGCTTTGCATATATAAATATATGCAAAGCAATCAAAATAATAAATTGAAAGTGAAAAGAGGAAGCATTTGGCCTTCAATATGTATTAATAATGTGAATTATAGTAAAAATATTTACAGATGTTCATGGAATTGATTCTCAGCAATATGTTTTTCTGAGAAAATTGATTTCTTTCAATATTTTATTGCATATATTTAGCATTATGCTTTGTTTTATGAAGGATTAGATGATCTGGAAAATTGTTCATTATAAATTAAAGATGTTGGATTATAGCCAGTGGTTCCCACTGACTCTACTTTATGCCCATTATTATATGGGGAGGTTATTTATTATCATGATGACGTGTAAAATTAGTAGTTGATTGACGGCTCCATTTTAATATTTTTAAAGTTTGGCTTAAATGCAGATTTAAAAATTTACATTATTGTGCTCATAGTGTAGGAATTCTCTGCTGTTATGGACTCCATTTTTGTTTTAAGTAATTGGTTATGAATTTCCTTAATGAGTATTGAAGATTCTCCAAACTGGGTTGTTTTTCAGCCTGATGTGATAATTGACGCAAAGCTTGGCTGTTTGTGGTGTGTGGGCATTCAACTTGAGCCATTGGCACATCTGATGCTGCCATCACAAGCACCTCGTTTGGTCCACTTTCTTACTCTTCGTTCTAGTCTTGGAGGAGAAGCTTGGCATGTATTACTGAGTATAATGAAAGAGTTGATATTAATGCCAACTGGTAGTACAGATGCAGAAAGACCATCTTATGCCGATCCTAATCCTGGATCTAGGCTCACTTCCTTAGCTGCTATTTTTGATCGTCTGAATGCCGTGCATCATGAATATGCAAGAGCTAAATTGTCTGTTCAGGTAAAGATTGGGTTGCATTTAGTGGATAAATCATGATATAATGCATGCATAATCATATATAAAGACATTAATTACTATTTTCCTGATAGTCTGGCTATAATGTAATAGTTTTCATAGCATTTGGTTGGTATTATCTAAATTAGTTTTTGCTATAACATTTTCAAATGATATTTTTGGCAAATGAATTAAACTAAATAACCCCCAAAACTCTTAATTATCTGTTCCATGTTTCCACTTATACAAGACTTATTTTCAGAGCCTTTGAAAATGACCTTCGGATAAGTTGAAATGTAATGTAGACAAGAAAAAATTATGAAATTCCTTTGCTCATTTCATTCATAAAATGAAGTTCCAGAGAGTCGCACCTGAAAATGCCAAAAAAATATTTTTGGTACATGAATTATATAATTTTCAAATATCTGGTTCTGACTCTGAAAGAATTATTAGTGTTGACTTTTAGTACTTCGGAATAATGCATTATGTATGTAATTTGCATTTTTCATAGCATTTTTTGTCAGAAAATTTAAATCAGAAACTTCATTCTTGTAAAATACAATAAGAGTGGTTAATAGATGAATATTACCTTAACTTCTACAATCTTTCTGCGTCTTTACTAATACATTATAATTTGTTGTCATGACAGGAACCTTGCAGGTGTATTCATTGTCTTAATACCATTAGTTGACTATTCACTGGGGTAAATAATTAGCCTATTTTAATGGATAGAGTTAGAAATGGATCAAATTAAAATTTAATTGACAGTTGATATTGTCGACTGAAATGGCGTGCTTTAGGAATATTGAGGAATCTCTCATATAAAATGTCTAATGTTTGAATTTATTTTTTTGAAAAGCATCACTAGTATAATTGTGTATTCTTCCTTCATAGAAAAGTCTGCCTGCTTCAGGTTCATCTCACTTGTCAGCATCACAGAGTTCAAATTCGGCCTCACAAGGAAATAGTGCCAACCAACAAGCAGTAAGTGTTAATTTTCTATTCTCATGCAGAACTTTCAAATGATAGGGTTAACAGCCCTTTGACACCAAAGTTTTTTTCTTGCTGCTTTGGAAAGGACATCAATGGATAACCCATTTCAATTGTACTCAACAGTGGTTGTAGCTGTGACAATTTGTGAATTTTCTGTGCATGCAAGAACCTAGGAATGAATGCAAATCTATTTGTGGTGTGTAGATAATAATAATAAATCATAATAACATGTAATGGAGATGATAACTAGCTGAGTTCTTAAATCCAAAAAATATCTGCATGCTAAAGGCTTCTGTTTTGTATCGAATTTCTGAAGGCCTTGGCATCAAAGATCAATGCAAAAAAAAATCATCACAATGGATTCCAGTTTGTATATAGCTGCATGGTATAGTGGTACATATATCCTTTCAAGGTTTTCAATCATATTCTATTTTCACATTTATTAGTGGAAAGAAATTTAAAACAAGGTGTACCATTAATCCCTTTTAATACCAAATTGATGCTTGTGGTACTAAATTGAAACCTTTGTATGGTTTATATTTAATTCTAGTTTAATGCTTACTGAAATTTGCAATCAATTTTTCAAGTCCCAAATTGCAGATCCTTAACTGATTGTATTTTAACTATTTTCTGCAAATTCAAAGAAATGAGTGGAATTTTTTTGCTAATATCCTCTTAAGCTAATGTAGGAACTGCCTTAATAAAGATAATTTTATATGTTTACCAAAATGATTTTCCAATAGGAATGGGCCTATTGCAATGCTATATTATGAAATGGAAAAGGTTTTGACTCCAGTGAATGAAAAGTATTCTAAAAGAAAAATTGAGAATGAAGTGTATCAGGAGAAATGAATTTTAGCAGCAATTTGAAAAAATTAATCTTTTGAAAATTTGGATGTCATTCTCAATGAAAATCAGTATTAGTCTTCAAAGATCATTAAGAGTTCTTTCAGTATGATTGAGCTTTATTTAATTCACATTTCATTTTTAAGGTGTTGCTGGATCAGGGAGATATGTATAGTAACATATTCATCAAAATGGGTATGGGTCAAGGACCAGAGACAAACAGTAAAATCAATCAATCCACGAGGTCGTGTGCAGAGAATTCAGAAGAGTCATGGTGGGCAGGTCCCCGTGGCCGTTTTGCTTCTGCCGTCCTTGTAGAGTACATTCGGTCTCTCTCTGAGCATTCTATTCCTGTACAGCACTACCTTCATGAGATGCTCATCAATGCACTTGTCAGGCGTGGGGCCTTCTTTCAGCTTCACCAATTTTTACAATATCATGTTATTGGGGACTCAAAACCTCTGGTAAGTAATTAAGGTTTGAAAATAATGTGAAGTTGTATGGGTACGAAAATTGAAAGTCTATTATCTAATGCTTGAATGCAATACGCTTAGAATTGCATTGTCTTTTTGTTTTAATTTTATTTCACTTTCTACCTTTTATTGTTGTTATTCGTTTGTTCTTTCCGTAAACTTCTTTTTTTTGTGTAAAGGTTTGAAATGAGTATGGACCTTGGCTGTTGTAGAATATGTAGATGAGCATGGTCTAATAGTTTCAATCCATTGTGGATTTTCATTGATTTTGGTGATATCATAGCAGTGTTAATTTTCCCAGAGAAATTTTTTGAGTGAAACAAAAGGGTCTTATTAAAATGTATGAATGAAATTCTTCTTGTACCACAGGCTTGTCTGCTGCTCTCACTTGAAAACGTTTATCCAGCTGCTCACACCTTAGCCCTTGATATGCTCCGACGCCTCTCCGGAGCACATGAGGAAATTGTTGAAGTTTTATTGTCTCAACAGCAAATACTTCCTGCACTTAGGTAAGCATATTAAATTGAAATTTTTAAAAAATTGTTAAATGGAAATCTCATGGAATGGGGAGGTGGTTAAGTAAGTAATTAGCATTTGTTTGAATTTACTTATTGATTGCTTGGTTATTATTTATTAAACATCTATGTTTCTTCATTTAGAATTGATTCATTTGGGGAAAATTTAATAGTTCATAAGTATTTAAATGTAACATTACTTTTTGCCTTTGTGTAGAGGAAATAGGGAGTGGAATATCCATGTAAAGGCTTTAAGAGTCCATTAAAGTCCAATTAATGAAAGACACTGTTAACTGCCCAATACTTTAGCCAACCTCTCTTTCTCCAGATGGTGATTCAGATAAGTTATATTCAAGCATCACTTTAAAAGTAAAGATTAAAAGTTAAAAAATTGTACACTTTCAATTTTCTGATTCATTTGATAATCCCTGGGAGCATATTTTGTATAGGTGGTCAACATACTGTTCATTATTGAGACAGATTTTTATGGTAGGGGCAAACTGTCATAGGAGTCTGCTTCTTTTGCAATGAGTGATGAATTTACTTTTCACATTTTCTTCGTCATATTTCTTAATTTTGCTCATTCATAATATTTTTAATTTATTTTGTACATTATTTTCTTCATCATATTAACCTCATTTTAGATAAAAATCAATCATTTTCAGTGAGGTTAGGAAGGAGCTTATATTTCACTACTTCCAACCACTTTGAGCTACCTCATCATGAATACAAACCACTTAATAGTGTATAAAACCTTAGTCTAAAATTACTTTGATGATGACTGGAAGAGTGCATAGAATGTGAAAAATTACAAGCATCACAACAGTTTTCCATCTGTTTCCAAGAGTCACTTCCCTTTTACTTTGTCAGAGACTTAATGCATTCCACAAGCTTCTTGAGTCACAAGATATTCTGAGAAACAAGATTCAGGCAGTTATATATGTAGATAGAAGAAAGGGATGCTTCCTCTCTCATTTATGCTTAGAGACCGGACACGAATAACCTGAAAAATATGGAAAACCTGGTTAAGTCAGGGAATTTCAGAAAAAATTGCTGGAAAAATTATTTTGCTCTTCAATTTGATCCCCTTTGGCACAATATGGTGCCAAAGGTGTCCAGTGTTTTATAAAGGAAGGTTTAGTTGGCAAATGTTCTTAAAATTTTCAAGTTTTTCCTAATAATTATGATAAAATGAATGAAAAAGTTTGAGTCCTGACTGCTGGTTTCTTGCCATACTCAAGTTATCATGCATTTCTTCGCATGATCCCTCTCATGAACTAAGTGAGAGTGGTTAGGGTGCAATTTGATCAGCAGAAACTGCCCTTGGGGATCAAATCCAATGGATGCAGTTGCTTTAATTGATCCCCTTATGTTTCAGTTTCTTCAATTTTTGTATTATTTGAGGGCTGTTCAATGAAGAATGAGTATGAATTTTTTGTTTGCATGGGTTATTCTACAAACATTTAACTTTATGTTGTTCTTTTTACTTGGTATTTAATGCAGGTTTCATTGACTTGATAGCAGTAATGCATCAGTAGAGACTATAGCAGGTTAGGGCATGTTCCATTTGCCCATGTATGCTTCTGATAATGAAGGTTGCTCATTACAGAGGTATTTCTTCATTTTTAATTTTAGGAGATATTCAACCACTACAATTGCAATGTGCATTTGTGCACTATTGTGGCACTGCAGCCGGCCTTTTGCTTTGAAATGTGGCCTTCTGTTGTTGATATTACCTTGGGAGAATTTCAAGTCCATATAGTTTGCCCCATTTACAATTGTTTGTGCTCGTACAACATGTTGATATGCCATGACTTGAATGTCAAAAATGATGTGAACTTAATTTTCCTTGATTAGTTTTGCTTTTTTTTGTTTCGGTGGTGCTAGAGTCCTCATCTTCGTGTTACATCAACTTCAACTGCAAACACACTCACAAACACTGTGTTGTTCCGGTACGAGCATTCTCAGATTCCAGCATGCGCTAAATCATATTATATGCAATTTTTCTATTACCACCGTGTGAAATGAAATTTCCAACTTTTTTGATGTGGTGCTCTTAACATTAGTAGGTGATTTTCACTCACATTGGCAAAATCAGTGTTAATGATCACATATATAAGAGCACTAACCGGAGCTCTGGGTCCCACTTCCTTGGAAAGGGCTGAATCACTCCTTTTTAAACATTTAAAACCTTCTTCCATCCGTAAAATTTATGTAAAAACAAACTCTGTTAGGCTCCAGTAGGATTGCATTGGCCTTGGCTGACGATTTGTTCTGGCAAAAGCAAAATTTTAAAGCAGCATATTGCATATTGAATGTTACCTCCATCCTTGCCATTGATGAGCTGAATGTGTTCTGCTATCAGTGGTTGCTGCTGACATAAGAACCTGGGGTCAGGTTGGTGAATATTTTGCCATTTGTGAAATGCACATTGTGGTGACAATGTGACTGGATTGATTTTAGCACAATATGTTTTGCTAATGGGAATTGGTGGTTGGTCTTTGCTTAAAGGCCCACATATTCTAAATTAGAATTTTCCACCCTTTGCCAATTGCCCTACTACAGCAGATTCAGTGTAAATAGAGCCACAAGTTAATGGATATGCTCAGCCCTATAATCTGGCGATTGGGAATATATCATTCCTCAACCCCTCTCAAAATTACTCATGGAATTTGAGTATCTGTAATGCCCTCTAATATTTAGAAAATTTAAATTGTCTTTGCTGTTCTTATAATCGGTATGAACTGTCTGAGGGACTGAGAACTTCTGTATTGACTTAAAGGTTTAGGTTTTATAAGTCATAGTGCTGATTAGCTCTAATCTGTGAGTGACCAGGAATTGACTGCTGACGGTGCTTCATAGTAGCATAGTACAATTTTTAATGAAACAGAATCGTAGTTCAGAAAATTTCATGATTGACTGAGAATTAATAATTTTTTTGCCTTTTCTTTCCTTTGTTAGTATTATTGCGGAGGTAGCTTCATGTGAAGTCATCCATCGAATTTGGACTTCTCATAACTCATTTCTCACTTCTCTAAACTCATTTTCTATATTTTAAGGCCATAAAAGACCGGTTATATCTTATGCTGAACCTGTACTGCTTGGTAGAATTTGGAGTTTCAAAGCTTACCTCTTGCGTAGTTTATCATTATCCATGGAATCCTACAATTAATGAATGAATACGGGGATCGAGATGGTGCGGGGGCTAGCGTACTAGCTTCCCACCCAGAGGGCCCGGGTTCAAATCCCGGCGGTGTTGAATATTTTTCAGAGGTATCTCGATCCCTACTTGAGGTGCTTTGTGGAGGGCACTTTGAGTGAGTACGCCGTCCGTCGGATGGGACGTTAAGCTGCGGACCCTTTGGCGCCTTTCGTAAAGAGTAGGCTAATGCCGATGCCGGGTTTCTCTCCACCCTTCATCCTTTCCTGTCCATCCCATATGGTGCAAATGACCTCAGCTGTCGGTCGCCTCCCCTCAAAACTACTACTACTATGAATGAATACGAGTGTAACAGTACCTTAGTTGTTAATATACCCATGAAAATTACTTTTGGTAATAAAAATTGTAGTTCACCCTTCCAAATCAGGAAAGGGCTCTTATTACTTTTTCCAAAAGTAGGCAGTTAAAAATATTGTTGCCAAACACTTTTTTAATTTGGCCGAAATAGCTATTTCATATTCAGACAGTAAGCTGAGTAACTATATGATACATACATGGAGATTATTCAAGTGTTTGATTTGTGGAATCTGTTTGTTAATGATGATTCTAAGTTAGATTTTTGGGTATGGTGTGGAATACATAATTGGTGGCTTGTAATACTCAGAAAAGTTGTTTTTCTAGCATTGGTTTTGAGTGAATGCAGCAACACTGAATTTCCTTAGAAAAGACAAATATTGAGCATTATTTTTATCATGGATTAATTTTTGATACTTACAAATGTTTGTAGGTATGTTTGCAGTCATGGATTTGATGACCAGATATCAGCCCGTAAGTATCTTGAAGCAGCTCGAGCCACTGGTGATCCTGTTCTCTTCGCTTCAGTATTCAAATATTTTGAAGGAAGGAACCTTAGGTTAAGACATGGACCAACCTTTCCTAAAGGTTTGTTTGCTTTGCAATAATTAGAAAATTGTTTGTAGTTAATTCTTATACTAATCTTTTATTTCTAAGATGACCAATTTTTTTATGATTTATTCCATAGGCGAGCACTGTGATGTCTATGTCAAGCATTATCAGAAGCTTTTCGGGGCACCTGATGTGGCTCGAGCTGCGGAATGGAAATTTTTCTTGTAATATACTAATTTATTTTTGTTGAGTCTAATTTGACACGTTCAAGAATAATCATTCCAATTTTTGTTAACAAATTATATTATTAAGTTTATGTAAAATTCCATTTGAAATAAAATCACGAATTTGTTTCCAGTCGGACATTCTTACTCTACCATACCATTAGTTTCCTTTAACAATGTGATTTTTTTACATTCACCTGTTCTTTGTATTACAGCTGTGATGTTTCACAGAGTCATTCACATTATGAAATAATTGTGAAGTTAAGCCAATCACATTGCTATAATTTGGTGTTGATGATCTCTTCGGTCATAAATTAGTAAATGGAATGTTGCAGAATTGAAACTGCAGGAAGTAATAACCCAGGAGACAAGTCAGGTAATTTTAATGCATAACTTATTATAACAACATGGCCACATTTCTACTACCTACTCAAGATGTCATATTGCTCAGCCCATATGCTGCCAGCAAACTACCTGCCCTGTAAAGCAAAACCTATATGAAAGTTCTCATGCATACCATTACCACTAATGAGATGACTGGAAGTAGCTCATACCACCTATTAATTCCAAATAATCAAAATAACATCATGTTGAGGTACAGACTAGTGTAATTTCAGACATTAACATTGATGATCACTAACTGGAAACTATTTTAATAGTTTACAGTTAGAACTTAGAGCTAAATAATCGCAAAGAAGATTTATTGCTATGTGAAGCCAAAGTTGAGGTAGGAGCAACTGTTGAGTAAATCATATATCAACTGATCTTAAGAGAAAATGAAATAAGTCCCATAAATTGATTTTGAAAAGGTATCCTTTTGGTTAATTCAAGAAATCTTTATTTTTATGTTGAAATAATTCTCATTTTTGATCAACATGCACAAACTAAGGGTCACTTATATTTATCACAATCCCTTGTATAAAATACTAATTTCACAAATTGATTGCACTACCTTCATGCAACCGTATGTGTGTAGATAAGTGAATATTGACTATATTCACCATTATTACTCATTCAGCATCCTTCAATTGTATATGTACATGCTGATTATGTAGAATAATCAAAGGAATTAACCCAAAAAACTTTTAACTGTGACTGAATTGCTGTTGGTGATAACAGCATCACTGTAATTGGGACTCATATATAGCATCCTTGCTCTTTCAATACACCTTTGATGTAGTCTTAACCTTCAGTGAGAACAAAAACAGTGCACTTTTCTACCCTCTTCTTCCATTGCAATCCTAAGATTGATTTGCAGCAGTCTTTCATTTTGTGCAGTCCAAGGCTCCTCTCTTCACTCCTGTGTGTGATTAGCATCCTCGCTCATTCGCATAGCATCCCATGTAATTTAGTCTAGGCGTGCCCCTGTTTCTTTCCTCCCACCATGCACTCCGATATGGCCACAAGAAACCCATCATGCCTGAGTGTACAACCAATCCATTTGTTTGATCTCTTTTTAACATTCCGAGGAGACATGGCCTTTCTCTTCTGGAATATCTCTTCATTTGTGATATTGTCCAATCATGGTGTTTTCTTCATTTTTCAGTGGTGCCATATTTCAAATGAATTTGCTCCTATCTCTCTTCTTGAGTGCCCAGGCTTAGCTCTTGAACGAAGAAGTACGTGATTCATATCTCTAATACCATCATACATGTACAAAGCAAAATGAATAAAAAATCATTGTAGATAAATGGTCCATAATTATCCATAGTGGATCCATAATTATCTACTTGATTAGCCAAAATTATAAACATTATAATGAATATTTTAATTTAACTACGAGCATTTTTCAATTTATACAGATGTGAGAGCATTAACTATGTCATTCATTATAGTATTGCTGAAGGAAAGTCGTTATCACGAGAGTCACTGTCAACTTCCATATCCAATTATTTTTTGCTAGCCTTGGGACTTAACTAGTTTGGAATTATGTAGTAGAAATTATTTTAATTAAAAATATAAACTGGGACCCTCCATTTTTTATTGGTGAGTGAGCTCCTTTACTGACCTCAGTCACTTGGCCCTAGTTAACATTATGATTTTCCTTTATCTATGTGGTCATTGGAATTTTTGGCATTTTGTATCCTGTCCATCATGTGCAGTCATAATTAGTTTTAACAAAAATCATATAATTTGAAAACATTTTGGGAAGAGTAGAGAGTTTAGTAGTAATTTGAGTTGTCTAAGAAGTATGCAGCTGTTATTAGTTTATTTTCATCACATTTTAGTGAAAAAAACTGTTTGGCTACCACTAACTGATTGGCCTTTGTACCCACTGGTGTACAAAACGTCTAGTGTCTTCATAGACGAGTAATTTCCCGGAAATTTGTCTAATAAGTTTGTTTCTTCATATTTGTTCTTGTCCCTGCTTTGCCGTCTATCATCAAGTAACTTTGTTTTCTAGACTGAGTGTTATCATTGACCCTACCCCATATATGCACACACCTTGAGAGAGCAAGAATACGTATGAATTTGGTTTCGCAATCTATTAAATTTGTCAAACTCATGTAAGTTAAGAGATGCAACCTTAAAATTAATTTCCTTTGCAAGATAGCTATCCTTGGTTTTATGTATCACACAATACTCCTGTGATGTACACTGTAGCAGGCCACCAGGGTACCCTAGGAGATAATAATTGATTTTTCTATACCCTTCTGGTACACTTACGATGCAACATATTGATTTAGACTGAATAGGTGATACTTCAATTGCTTATATCGATGTGATACTATAGTACACCAACTCGCAGGCGAAGTGGGTAATGTTCAGTCTTATTCAATTGTTGCTATTAAAATATGAGTAGGTATCTGGTAAAGGTCAAGTGGTTGTTCAGTTGTATTGTTATCCAGTTATTAAGCTATGCATTCAATGCTTAATGCAAGATGCATCAACGATTGTTGTAAATATATGGCTCCATAATTATCTGCTTATTTTGCCAAAATGTATCAATATTTTCATTTAACCTCGAGCATTTTTCAATTTGTACAGATGTGAGAGCATTAACTATGTCATTCATTATAGTATTGCCAAAGGAAAGTCATTATCACGACCTTCAACTTCTATATCCATTTTTGATGCTAGCCTTGAGACTTAACTGGTTTGAAATTATGCAGTAGAAATTATTTGAACTAAAATGTAAACTGGGACTCACCATTTGTTAGTGGTGAGTGGACTCATTTACTGTCCTCAATCACTTGGCCCAAGTGATCAATTTAATATTCTTTTATCTATGTGCACTTTGAAATTTTGTATCCTGTCCTTCATATACATTCATAATTACTTTCAACAATAAATGTTATGATCCTGGGAAAAAATGCTATTTATGTAAAATAAAGGCTTTTTCTTTGTCAATTTTTTGAAGAATTACTTGGGTTTACAGATAGAAAAGGTGAAAAAAATATACAGGGAAATAAAGTGGAAACTTAAAAATTAAATATTTACTCATGGCCACACTTTAAGGAGCCATTGGTTGAAAAAATAAGGAGGAAATCCAGAATGAAATACTAACAGAAGATATTAGTGCAAGGAATAATGAAGGAATGGAAATATTGGAAGGTAATGGTTTTTTTAGAGAACTGCTAACCCAAATCTATGGATTGATAACCCATTATGGTGATTGAATAAATATTATATCAAAGAATTATCCAATAAATAGTTTGCATGGTATTCAAGGATGGAATGTTCGGTCGTTGAACAGGGGGTCATGGATTCAAGTCTTGAGTAATGCCTCTGGACCCCTAGTCCATGTGGTGAGGTATCTTAGGTTGAAGAATATCCTGGAAAATCACTGGGAAAGGATCCAGCCCCCATATCCTGACAGTACTGATTTTACCATCCATAGATCCTTTTACAAGGTGAGCTATACCTTTACCTATCAAACCAATCTTGGCATTGAAGACAATGGCCAATAGATATATGTAATAAACTGATACTTTCATAAGTAAAACATGGGTAGTGCATGAAATAATATCTCTCATTATACTTATTTTCAAATTAGTTATTTTTTTAATAACAAGGAAATTTTTTTTTCACAGTCTGACTGTTTCAGTAACATATTAACACTTTCAATTTTCATTAAATATTATCATTTGTGGATCATCAATGGAATTACTATAGATTGAATCAATACATTGGTGTTTACAGGTGGTAGTTATTTTAGTTACCTTTCTTCACAGCTGATTGAATGCGTAGTTTTGAATTTGGTTGGTTTATAAGATAAAATATTATATGCATACCAAAGTTCATCCTGTAACTGTTTAAAGAATATTTATTACCTTAAGGAAGTGAAATTTTTAATCTATGTTTTTACAGAGATAAAGGAGGAGAAAAAAATTGGCCTTTAAGACTTATTTCCATCGACAAAATTATTACATATTAAAAACTTATTCTCATTCCCAATAATTTCTTTGGTTTTGCCCTATTGTACCTCTCTCGAAAGTTATCCACGTTGAAGTTATTCAATGTTTTTGCGTACCCTTATCATTACATAAGAAATGCCATAAGGATGATGTATTTAAATTTCCAATTGAATTATAGGAATAACAACAGGTAAGTTCTATGTACTTTTATTGGAGGCTTGTCCAAATTTTAGAAATTGTTCAGTATTGTACAGTTTGGTGTCCAATTGTTAATGAAGTCACATTAACATCAAACAATCTTTGGCACATGGTGGTGTATGGAACGACCTCTCATAGATGCACAAACGCACCCCACGGGTACTAATTCCTCAGATGAGCGCCAAATGTCACCACTCGTCCATCTGCGTAACACAACTGGAGCTGAGACCGTGATGCAAGTGTGAGGCCCTCGGTCAGAGCATTTTATATCCTCACATGCACATTCAACCTTTAGAAGTGCCTGTGGCCATCGATTGACGTCGTGGTCCACAAACACATGGGCAGAACATGGAGAAGTTGAAACAAACCAGTCCTCTGAGTTCATGGATGAGAGTAAAATTGTCCCACGAGGTTGCTTCCAGTACATGTCTCTGCAGGTCAGGTCATTGCATTTTGGCGAAAAGGCAACATTTCGCAGGCCATCGAGAGCATCCTTGGGCACGTGAAGGAAATCGTTATCCAGTGCCACTAAGCTTGGGGATTCCTGGAAATGGTAATTCAGAAAATAAATACATCGATTTAGAGTTATTGTTCAAACTAGATTGATCAAAAACTTATCCACCAGATTAATAAATAAAAGAACCAGCAAAGATAAACCCTTTATTCGAAAACTATTTTGCCCGAGTTGAGTGTTTAGTGGTTATTTGAATTTTCGATGAAGTACGCGGCTGTAATTTATTCCCGACGCATCTTGGAGAAAAAAACAATGTGGCTACCACCAGGTAATTGACACTCGTAAACACTAATATAAAGAACGTCTCGTGTGTAGATAGCAAGAAAGTAAAACTTACAAAAAACTATCTAGTGTTTTCAAAGACCAGTTGCCCGAAGATTTTTCTGGTATGTTTGTTTCTTCACATTTTTTTTTGTCCCTGCTTTGCCGTCTATCATCAAGACATTTTCTGTTTTCCAGGATAGGTGCTATCATCGACCCTACCTTTTATATGAACACAATTTCAAAAGCAAGCGTATATATGAATTTGGTTTCGCAATTAATTAAATTTCCCAAACTCAATAAACGTTATGAGCTGAAACCTAAAAAATGAATTTTCTTCGCAATGCTGCTATCCTTGGTCTTATTTACCGCAGAATAAACGTGTGATGCGCGCGGGGTCGGGTCACCGAGGCACCTTAAGAGATAATAGCTGTTTTTTCATACGTTTTTTTTTACTCTTTCGATGTAACAGATTGATTTTAACTTGATAATAATTTCTTTGGTACGATGTGATACTAGAATACATGGAATCGCCAGCGAAGAGGCTCAAGTTCAGTCTTATTCAATTTTTACCATTAGAATATATGAGTAGCTCGTGAAGGTAATTTTCTGCCACCAATGCAGATGGCTGGAGTGAGGTGATTTGTGGTAGTAAAGTGGGAGTTCTTGGGAAAGAAACGTAACCCACGTCAGTTAACCGTGGGCATTTACAGTGTGAGGATTTCTGCTAGACTGGACCCCTGATTGACGGTCAAGTTACGAATTCTTGATTCCACTTTCCACGGAGCAATGACTTGCGACAAAATTGGACATTAAGCATGGAAAATTGGGTTCGGAGCCCATTACCGGGGTTAAGGATGCTTATAAAGAAATGCCCCAAGTGATGGTTTCCTGAAACATTCCAAGAAACTGCGGGAGGTGCCGTGGCAGTAACTTTTGCTGGAGTCATCTGCCAATATGCATTATAATGCAAAAATTTCAGAGTGTAAAAATCATTCGCCTTGTCCTGGATTCGAACCCGTATCCCTCGATGTCCGACCGAGTCTATCCTGCTTACACAGGATGTTCTGGGAGGGTAACGAGAAAGTTGACGATGAGGAATACCCTGGATCCATCAACGACAGATGGTGATGAAAATGTGTAAAACGTGAGGCATATGCTCAATTCTAATTGATCCTCAAATGCCAGGATGTTAGCAGAAGAGTTTAGTATTCAGACAACCTCAGTTCATTGCATTCTTACAGAAGATTTAGCAATGAGAAAGGTGTGCCAAGATGGTCCCCAATGTGCTGTCAGAAGACTGCTTCTGTGACAATCTTGCCTTGGATCTCTTGGAACTCAATGAAAGTGACCCGATTTTTTTGGAATAGGTGGTTACTGGTGAAGAGACATGGGTCATTGATTACGGCCCAAGTATTAACCCCTTTGAGTGCCATTTTAGAACACTGGATTATATCATAAAGTTCGTGACGAGGTGTCTGAACGAGTGTCCTATTGATGCCTTACAGAAAGTGTACAACAACTGGCGGAGGCACTGGCATTGGTGTTTCGATGCATAATGGTGCTCTTATGAAGAATTTTAGCTAGATGTACTCTGATCTGCAATAAAATTTTCCCCCAGATTTATTCTACCTATTTTTGGGGCAGTCTTTGTAGATATGATCGCGCAGTGTCAACTAAAAGTAGTCAACCCACTACTGAGTACCGCTAAAATTATCCCAAAATAATATGGAAAATTAAATGAATCCGTTTTAGATTAGCCTAATTGTTTGCAAAGTATCGGTCGATGCATGGCAACTCGTCTAAATATCGGCGATTTGGAATATTCATGTAGTAAATGTATGTACTTGGAAGGGTTGTCATGGCAAGCTTTCCTGTAGTAATCGTATTTTAAATAGCGAAAGAGGAGAAGCGAATTTAGATCCCGTTGGGAGAGCTGGAACGTCATGCTAAATACTTAGAGACTTCCAAAGAAACTGCGGGAGATGCCGCAACAGTAACTTTTAACGGAGTCATCCGCTAATGTGCATTTCAATGCAACAATTTCAGAGTGTAAAAATCATTCGCCTTGACTGGGATTCGAACCCAGATCCCTCAATATCCGGTCGAGTGCTTTAGCCACTTAAGCTACCGAGGCGTCCTCTTAAACTCTGAAATTTTGGGGCTTTTAAAGGAACAAGATGTCAAAGTAAAACATTAGTGTTTAAAGTTGGCTTTAACCTCGTGGACTGTGGCGCCTCGCGCACGACTACGAATGCATGTGACATTGTATGTATGGTATTTCGTCAGAACATCTAGTTCCTTTAAAAGCCCCAAAATTTCAGAGTTTAAAAGGACGCGTCGGTAGCTTAAGTGGCTATAGCACTCGACCGGATATTGAGGGATCTGGGTTCGAATCCCAGTCAAGGTGAATGATTTTTACACTCTGAAATTGTTGCATTGACTTAGAGACTTGTTGATACGGGAGAACAGTACCACTTGGTAAAGCCGCTGCTAGGAATTAATCTGATTCCTTCGAATGCAGAAAGTAAAATCATAAAAATTGGAAACTTGTGTATGATCCACCGTGCAGGAAGACTGGGCGATTAAATAACTGAAGTTAATGAGCAAATATATTTGACTGCCATCTAGAAAAAAATCGGAAACCCCTTTCAAATCAATCAATATAAAAGAAATTTAAAGGAAATGAATACTATCCAGTCAAATTGAGATAACAATGAAAGAGATGCGTTTGCTGAACATTATCTTAGCTTTGGTACGTGTTAATCTATAATAACTTGAATTGGGGCGTTCATTTAAAATAAATGAGGAAGACAATGAGTCGATGGAGAATAGGACTTACAGTGAAAATGTTAAATTTAAATAGAAAACTGACCGATCTCCTCCTTTTGGATCCCCTATCAAACGGACGCCATTCTTCCACTCTCTTCCTCTTATCCCTGATGCTGGATCTTATGGCCGCCGAAAGGAAGTCTAGCAGACTTTGCCTCGCGGGCTCCAAGGCTCTCTGGGTGACCAGTTTGGTGGAGATGTTGAAAACTTCCTCCTGGGCGAAAGATGAGGACTTGTGGTGTTGCTGAGCATTACACGATGCTGCGGGTCCTACGAAGAGGGCAATGACTAGCAGCGAGTGCAGGCTCGGAGGTGAGCGAGGGAGAGGGATGGCCATGAAAGGAGAGCGACGAACTCGCTTGGCGGACAACCTGACACGCGACCTAAGATCCGGCCGAAGGAAAGCGGGCCCTTATATGGAGTTGGAAGACGGCGTGGGCGGACTTACCGACGCGGGCGCCGGAAGGATTTCGACGGAAGCAAGGGAATAAAAGGGTTCGCGAGGTGGTGAGGTGAGGGGATACTGCGTGTGGAGTATGGGAGATGGGGTGGGATGTGGATAATGTGGGAGGGGAAGACGAAAGGGTCCCGACGATGGAGCATGCGAAGGAGGCCCGTCTAAGGGATTAGTGCGATTGTTGGCCTCAAAACGTTTCATCCGGTCGGAAACTCAAACGTAATGTAAAGTAATTCTTGAACTGATTGATAGCCATCGTCGAGAAATCGGATGAGTTTTCTTGGAAAGAACTAGGAAAATAAACCAAATTTTCGTTGTCTATTAATACTTTTTTGGTAAGATTCGTATTCTAATATTATTTTTGAGAAAATTTGTCTCCATTTTTAAGTCTGATCATTTCTTGGAAAGCATGATTTACGTCATTGTAAAAAACGTTCGCAATATCAAAATGATAGCAAATAAAAATGATATGACACAAATATTAAGAAACCATCCAAATATATTAATAAAATGCATCAGATCATTCGGATAGGTGGTATGCTATTCCCGCTTGATTGAAAATTTATCAATGCATTTTAAAGATTCATGTCACCAATTTAAACTGAAAGTGTGATAAATATTTCACATACATAGGTTCGCTTAAAGGTAAAAGGCGTTCAAAATGCCGAATTTTCGCATGATAAAAGACCGATTTTTGCGTTGCATTATTCCTACATCCGTAGGGTTCATATACACACACACACACACACACACAAAGAATATGCCATTCGCTCTTTTCGTTGGAGAGAAAAATAGACGAAGGGAAAAATTATTTATAATATATAAATTCGTTTTACTCTTAAATTAGAATTTTATGGACATATCCCGGTACTGAACGAAGCGATTCATACACAAATAATAGCAATATCGTATTAATATTTTAGCCGTTCACTATAGTTTAGCTGGTAGTTGGTTTAATCACGTAACTAATGGTCCGAAATCAATAGTAAAACAAAAACCATAGCTCTTTATTTGTCTGGAAGAAATTTATGCAAAAGTCATTTTAATATAATGCCCTCAAATAATGAAAACATACAATGCAAAGAGCGAAAGAAGAAGTGTGTATTCATTCAATCAAGGCTAGAGAGTTTATTTATTTAATCGCCTTGAATCGCCTTGTATCCTAAAGGCATCCTAAACATTATCCAAATGAAATTTTTAAAATTTGAAATTTATAGTATTTTTCCGATTGTTTGAAAAATTATGTTATTCTGTAAAAATAATAATCAGCGTTCAATGTAAAGTGCACAAAGCGATACAGTTTTTTATTGAAATTATTCCAAGAAAAGAATTGTAAGTTTTGTATCATATGATTCAGAGGGAAAATTGATATCCCCAGTAGATCCAGAGCATGCGTAATCTGTGGGGGTCAACGAAACTTGTGTTTGTTGAACTGTTTCAAAGGATCAAAATGTTTCCGAAACAATGGTATTGTGAATGATGCAGCCGGGTGCATATATGCTTTCACCAAAATACACATGAAAGGCATTACAAATAAAAATAAAACGCGGTAGCGAGACATATTTCTGGTCGCGTAGGAGCGCCGGCTTTGATTCTCCAAATCCCAGTGATAAAGTCCCATCGCAGATTCGCTTAAAAGATGTTTGAGCCATATGCATCAAAGGCTATATTATTTTAATTTTTTTACAGATATTTTCTTCCCTTTCTGGCGGCCCATTCAAATGTAATAATCCGGTGTGTGAGAGCAGGTAATTTTATTGGCATCATCCATGTCCTCCTACGCATTATATGGACTCAATAAATGCCAACTATTTTTGGTGTACAAAAAAATTCATTTTCTCTCAGGTTCTGGTACTGCAAGATATTAGTTTGAGTACCGAAAAAATACTTCTGCAAACGTTTAACGAATATTAAACGAAGGCTCCGATGGTGATTCAATTAAATTAATCTCGTGGGGCTTATACTTTATTGATGAATTAAATATGTATACTAAAAGAAGCATGTGGAGCGCCATTTGAGAAACGCTGGCTATGATTTCATGCTGCAATTTCCATGCATTTTTGAAAGCTATTCATAATCCATCGGCTATAGTTCATATAAATAAAGTAAAAATTAACACAATATAAATTTAACAGTTATAGATATTAAATCAAGCAGAAGGTTTTATTAATTCAAAACCGCAATGTTTATTCATGACTTTATTTCGTTATTTTCCACTTAAAACTTGAGTATCCTATATTTTCATGGAAAAGTGAATTACACATTAAAAGAGCTTTGATTTATTCATCCAGAGATTATGCACAGGGGATGGAAATAGTTTTATTGCTCACTTTTTTGGCACACTCTCTTTGACAACGAAACGCATTTGGATATTTTTTAGCTGATCTCCGCAAAGGATTAGAATACAATACCCATGTAAATGGGCGTGGTTAAGCTTTCGTCACAAAAAGGCGATGCCTCAGTGCGCCGATTTCCTTTCTGTTACAGTTACCCATTGCGAACAAACACGCCCTCTTGTACAATCCATTCACCAATCTCCTTTCTCCCTCTCCAAATCCTCTTTCCCTTCAGACGCGTACAACAACCAAACCCCTTAAAGGTCCTTTTCCGCGATTGTATTTATTTTTATCCCTTTTCCTCGACCCGTGGAAATCGTTTTTAAGGTGCGCTTCTCTCATGTTTTATTTAACCATTATTCAATTTCAATTCAATTCATAAGATGTGTGTGTGTGCTTTATTTTATATATATATATATATATATATATATATATATATATATATATATATATGCACACACATACATGATTTTACAGTACAAATACCTAAATCTCACCCGATATATGAACCAATCGCATTGCGTATTCCTGAATTAGAACTACAATTTCTGTTCAGAGAATATTTTTCGATACGCGCAGAGTAGTTCCTCTAGAACCGCTCCCAGGAATCAATATATAAGCCTCTAGCCTACATAGAACACTTAACTGACACGATAATTTTATACTTAATGCTGTTTTAATTTTCAAGGCAAAGGTCGAAAAATAATGAGAGGAATGTATGCATGGAGTAAAATGATAATTGATAGAAATAAACTTAAATTATATTTCAGGTATCGGTCAACTGTATTTATGTGTATAATAGAAACACTATGGTTATGAACAGAAAGTACCTTCAGCGCAGTCAAGAGCTGTGGTAAATATACATCCGTGGGATTTGAGCTCCGAGTTACAAATAAATTACTCTTAATTTTGGTGTCAAGAGAGGTTATTTTGAAATATTATATTGCTTTTATTATAATGATATATAACTTCGACCATCGTTGCAATGGTAACAGTGTCCTATCGATTTCCTCTCATTACCTCCACTTCATACATATATCTAAAAAAGGTTTTCAAAACAGACTGCATGCTTTTATTGAACCTAAAGATGAGACTATTCAGGATATTAGCAAGAAGCGATAGGGTAAAAAGAAACTTAACATTTCCACCAAAAAGATTGTAATATTTCACGACCATGGGTTCGATGCTGCGCATCATCATCAGGTGATGGATCCCCTCATAATGAAGGAATTCCACAAAGTTAAACCTGAAACTGTTATGTTTATAAGAATCGAGATAATTACCTAGATGAACAATTTTTGTGAAAGGCTACAATAAACGGTGAAACGTCTTGGACAGTATTTTATTGGTGTTATTTTCGACGAGTAATCTTTATAAATAAACTTCATGATTCAAAAGTTATATCTTCATTATTTTCAAACCGCTTTCCGTTACTGCGTCATAAAAACGTGCTCAAATGTATCAGACCCAAACGCCGGACCCTGTAGATACATTTTATAGGGTATGGTGTTTATAAATTTGAGCATGTGAGTTATTCAAAATTTCTCACGAGTAAACCTATGGACCAAAAGGCCCAGATTTTTGTTTACTGGTAAAACGTTCCTCGAGTAAAAACACAATATTTCATTAAAATAAATCGTACATAGTTTTGATATACACTCTAATGGCATACCATACAGATCTCCACCGATATCCTTATACACGTAACATAGGTAACTAGAAATGGGCTCATTAATATAAGCTAGGGCTTATTTGACCAAATAAAGGCTAACTAATTTAACCCTATTTATTTTTGATAGGTCCGAAATTTTTCTTTAATCCCAAAGTGCGTCAATGCAAATATAATTTTCCAAACTAAATTTCTTAATTCTTCCAGGATATATGTTCTGGGATGTGTCACACGTTGTAGAAAAATAAGAGTCCACGACAATATAAAGAATATAAATTCATTCATTAGTGCCACTAGGGAATGCTTTAAAATTAACCAAATGTTTGGTATCAGATATTATCTTTCAACATGGAAGTTCAAATATTTTTTTCGAAGAAAAAGTCAACTCTTTCACTTCAATATTTTGGTGAGTCTGTATTTACAGAATTCGGGTGAAAGAAAACAGTTTGAAATGAATGAAATAATCATTATTTTCAACGGCAGGTGGTCAGTGTAATCCAGATTTTGTAACTATGCCATTAGCACAGTGACTAATCCGAAGGTTTATTTGATAAGTGGGGAGATTTCATCTTCTATTGAGCGAAACAAGGTGAAGGAAATTCGCACATCATGGTGGTCCGGCTCATTTTTCAGCACCGCCTGTGGTATCTCAAGAAACTTCGGTACTCTAACAATAGCAGTTTGGCTGGTGTTTTGGCGTCGCCACCAGAGGCGACCACTGGGTGCTTTGGTCAGTAGCCAAGCGCTTTCACTGTGCCTCTACGCCGGCATTACAACAATGTATTTTATTCATTCCCGAGTGTCTTGTCTGGTCCGTGTCCAAAGGAAAAATATGACGTCTGTAACGAAGACGTTGTGTATTAATTTTTTTTCACTTTTGGTTTTAGTAAGACAATTTTTTTACATGCTTCCTTACAATCTTATTTATTTCTTACACTTGTCCAAAATGAGATCAATAATAAATTTATATAGGTTTAACTAACTCTTGTAACAGTGCCTTCTTTTCTTCTACATATCACACCGGCCTTGACTTCCCGTGTCATAAAAGGTGCTAGAATCTCTTCCGACCTCCCTCATTTATTCCAAAAAAATTAGGAATCTTCTTTATCTAGTTCAGTTGATGAGATAGATATTTACTTTATCTGGTTCATTTGATTGGATAGATATCTATTTAATGTAGTTCATTTGATTCCTCCTGTTGTATTCTTGGCATTGGCTTTCATCTATTTAACCGCTTTTAATTAATATCTGCTGTGGCCAATTTTACCCTTAACCTTCACTTGAACGAACAAAGCGCCGTCTCTGGCTTTTCAGGACAACACTTAGTACTTGGCCCTTTTCGGTGAGGAACGCCTAGCAAATCTAGCTCAGAGAAAATGGAATGGAGGCGTCAAATTTCGATGAACAGTGTAATTAATATCTTGATCGTAAGAAACGTAAACTTATAACGATGTCCTTAAGTGGTTCAGCACCCACGGATAACGCCTCATTTTTTATTGTAAATTCGATTGCTGTGATAATGTAGAAATTATAACCCGGATTAATATCTTCTTTTAATACGATTTTTAGGCAGCATCGGATTGAAACGAATCGGAGACTCATTGGACGGTGACTAGATGACCAGTGTATTTACGAATACTGACGGTGCATACACGACGACTTTGGTGAGTTAATAAAAGCTCTTTTTCCACCCAAAATCACTTCATCAACTTAAACAGTAATTTACGACAAGGACCGAGCAATTTCTATAAAAGAAATTGAAAGGGAAAACTTATGATTCAATTTGAAGGCGAAGCATTCCGGGAAATAGCGCACATTTCCCAATTCGTTCTCTTTTACATAGATCGCATCTGTGCGGTGGACTACCGCTCCGAATGATCCAGTTCAAATACCAACCGTGGTGACTCGCTTCCGCTGACTTTTATTGAGGATTAGCGTACGCTGACGCATTCTCTTACGTTCTTCCTCCACTCCTTCAAGTCCAACCTGACGAATACTCTTTGGGGTTTCAAATGATTTGGGAAATCGATCGCTTCTAATGTGCGTACTCCTAGCACCGCCAGGCGATCGTTAGATTGGATTTTTCTGGGTAGTTAATATTTTCTAGACCTTTTTCTTTAATTATCTATTCTTTTCTCAAGGTCAGATTTTAAAATTGAGTTCCCAAGCGAAAACTTGACATTAAGGCCCTCTTAGATCTTTTTCTTGGGAGAAAGTTTTGTCATCATTCTCAGCACTCGAGATGCGGAGTACTACTATTATTACGGAGTGTTAAAACCACTCGATGTCGAGTGCTGTTGCCACTGCGTGTGCGTGCAAACAAATGTAAATTTAACCCACGTGGCAAACAATCACTTACCCAGGAAGGTAATGGTGCGGGGAAACGGGCGGACAACGATAGGGGCGCAGGGGGAAAAACCTCCCCAACCCCCCAAAACCTCAGACTTAAAGCTGATTTAAAACTCCTCTACAACACCCTAAACTCGACTATTGATTGCTCCGACCTGCTCTCTCTCTCTCTTCAATTTCAGGATACCAACTCAATCCACCTGCACCCACTCCCTACTTCATCTGCCTATTCCTAGGATATCTCTCACTAAGCGCTCACCCTTATTTTGCCTCTCCTCTCTTCTAAATTCACTCTCTCACACTGTCGATCCTTTTTATTTATCATGTAACAATTTCACCACCCCAAGTTTTATCCCACCTCTCAGTAAATTAAATATTTTCTCTGCCTATTTTCGGTTATCGTTGTTTATTGTTATGTTGTTATTGTATGTCGTCCTCTTTCATGTTTTCGCTATATTTTTCACCGTGATTTTGCGCTACTGCTGTATGTTTTAAATAAATAAGTAGCTTATTAAACAATGATTTTAAACTCGAATGAAACAATCGAGGTACACATTTAATCCTCGATCCAAGCCTTTGTTGTAGGTTTTATGTCAACTACCTTCAACGGCAATAATGGTAATTGCAACAGTATTTTTATTAAAATTTTGTCAATTCACGATGAAAAAATTCATAAAATCCCGCTGCAATGTTGCCTGTGAACTAGGAAGCAAAATCGGGGCGGGAAGTAAGTTTAATCACCAAGCCTATAGAGTGACAGTCTCATACTTTGAGGATGATATTGTGCCGGTAAAATTAGATTTGATATTCTAAGTCTCAGAAATGCCCTCGCAACTCTGATTTTGGTATCTAATTCTCTCATTGCTGGTTACATATCTCAAAAGTATACATTTAATCTTCAGACTCTCGCATGATCTATATCTTTGCCAAAAATATAAAAAATTAATGTACTATTAGCAGATAGAATATTAAATTTGCTAATAATTTTGTAATGGTATAATATTTTGTATCTCTTGAATTATAAAGGCCATGTAAAGAAATTACTTTTTACAGGAAAGTTTGTCAGCGAACTTCAGGTGTCATCTTAAAATACTTTTGGTATCGTTAGATTTTCTTCTCCCTTTTCATAGTGATTTCGCTTGACAAGAAAGAAGTTATCGTCGTATTGAATGATTTTTCTTTCTATTAACTATTTAATCATGAAATAATGAAATTAGCAGCATAGACAACTTGAAATTCTCTACAAAGTTCATTGCAATGCACTGATTATGATTTTGCCACAGTGCCAAGTGACGGAAGAATTATAATATTTCTGAACGTAGGACATCGTCTATGCTTCATGTCTATTATCGACTGCAGTTGGAACAGCCGTTTGGCACGGTAACTACTGACGACGAATATAATACGTACCAACATTTATGCACGTTGGAAGTAGCAGTAAAGGACATCGGGGGCCACTGAATGACGAATTAAAATTTGAAATCACAATCCACAGATATGATTGTGACTAAGCTGATTTTTCAACGGCTATATTCTACTGTTATAAATGAGGCATTGGCAATTGTCAATCGGTAATGCATACACTCATTGTGGGCAGTGGTGTGACAGTATAAAGTAGACATAATAGATAGTACCGTATTCTAGTTAGCGAGCATTCATAATGGCTGTAGAAGCAGCATCGCACGTACTCCTCTCTGACACTAGGTGAAATATTATATTTCTTTCAGAGTTATAACATGAACTACCTGAGCGTAAGAAGTTATTCCTTATTTTATAATATTGAAAAATATAACATACCCCACGGCCGCAAAGCGATACGTTTTCTACCTGAAAAAGCATGTACGCATCACTTATTATTTTGGTTGACTTCCATGATTCAATTTACAGTAGATTGATTTACTGGAAACATTTTTCAATAAACATGTTTCCATTTTATTCCATGTACTTGTTGTTAAGAAACGTAACGGTTGTTTCTAGCATCGTCTCTAGGTAATCTGCGAGTAATAAGCGTTGAAGAATAACGTTATTCTTCCACACTGCAACGATAATATTCGTGCGGAACGGTGGGCTCCGGGAGGAGCGCGCAAATTATATATGTGCACCTATTGAGTTTTTTAGTGTCCAAACGTGAAGGTGCGTGTGGAAATATTTCAAAATATTAAGAATGGTTACAAAGGCATGAAATGGAGGTGAGAAAGATAACAAAGGTAGAAAATCATTGGATCGACCATTGGGTACAAACATTTAATCATAACATTCGATCATTACAGGATATAAGGAGTGAAACCATATTCAATTTGATTTCTCTTTTAAAAGAATATCTCGGTAAACAAGTAGACGCAGAAGAAATTTTATGCAGACATCAAACTGTGAGTTAAGTTTTTGACGGCTCTAGTGACCTTACTTCTTAAACTGCATTTTATTGCGAACTTAGTTTTCTAAACTCATACGACCTCCTCCACCAAGAGATGATTTACGACTCGTGAAATCCCTTGACGTCTAATTTTTTGCGTGGAAATCCATTGCCATATCCAAAGCTTTCTTTAAATGTTTATTTAGTGATACAATTATACATAATTAATCCTACCCAGCTACTGGAATAAATTTTGTATTCACTTTGATACAACAAAACAATATGATTATAGTTTTATGGAATTGTTATTCTAATAACCATCAGTTGAAAAATTTGATGTGGGGAACATGATAACAGCCTAACCCTGCAGAACATTTTAGATGATAGGAAAAACCTCGGGCAAGCTATTTTGCTATCTGCTCTCCTTTTTATCTACTAGTATTAGTGTGGTTATAGCTCACTCACCCTGTTGCTAATTTGTATAGAAATTTTGAACTGAGTACGGCCTGGGCAAGGGGTGCCCATTAGCTACACATTTCCAAAAATGCCCATCTGATACAAGGTACTTTTTGTTTTTTCTTGTTCCACCAATGTCTCCCCAAGGAAGAGGCTTCTCTTTGATTTTTACAAAAAATCTGCCTCATGTATAGCAGTGTAAGATGTCAAATCACACACATTACCAATGTGTTTAATTTCAGGAAAATGGAAATAATAGTTTTTATTTTCCTGAGGATCTGGGTACATACATGTTCCAAGATATACAGCACATCAATGATCATAACATAAAATAATATACATACAAAACATAGTTACGTGCTCAGAAATTCATCAATGGAGTGGAATAAATGTAACATGAAAAACACCTTCACTTTAAATTTAAAAGTGGACATTTTTTCAATACTCTTGATAACCTGAGGAAGGTTATTATACAATGTGAGTCCGATGTTCTGGGGGGAAAAACTGGACTTGCAAGTTCTTATGAAGTTTACTTGTAGATGACTACAGGTCCTAGTATAATGGTTGTGGATGCTATTTTTAGTGGCATATAATGAAATATGGTGATTAGCATAAACAATAGCACTTAGCATATATAAACATGGAAGAGGGAGAATACAAAGTGTTTTGAAGAGAGGGTGACATGGAGCTCTAAGGGGTGCATTGCTTATTAGTCTTAGTGTCCTCATTTGGATTTTAAATACAACATGAGCAAAGGGTAATGGGCCCCAAAAAAGAATACTAAAAATTAAATGGGCATAAAAATCACCATAATAGATTGACATAAGTACTTCATTATTGACAGTTAGCCTGATAGAACATACCAAACAGCACACCGAACAGAGTTTTCTGCGTAAACTAGAAATATGGCTATCCGAGTTTAGTCTATTATCCAGGGTACCACACAGGAAGGAGGCATTATCACTCCTTGGAATAATCACATTGTCAAAAGACACTGAAATAGCGGTTAGAGGCTTATTTTTGTTTACAAATTATATGAAATTTGTTCTATCCTTATTAATTTGAAGAAAATTATGATCACACTACTCTTGCAAAAGGTGGAAAATATTGTTAGCACTTGATACCAGGCCGTTGATTGAACAAGCATACACTAAGACATTTGTGTCATTGGCATACAGTATGGGAAGTGTACTAGGTACAGAATTAAGCATCCTTGGGAGGTCATTTATATATATACTATATATATATATATATATATATATATATATATATATATATATATATATATATATATATATATATATATATATATATATATATATATATATATATATATATATATATATATATATATATATATATATGAGAAAAAGGACTGGGCCTAGAACGGATCCCTGGGGAATCCCGCAGGATATTGTTTTTGCAGGCGATACATGATATTCCATCTTTCGTAACACTTACACTCTGCTGTCTGTTGTTTAGAAAAGATTTAATCCAATTATATGGAGTATCTCTTATGCCAGATTCTTGAAGTTTCAGCAATAACAAATGGTGATTGACACAATCAAAGGCCTTGGAGAAATGAAATAATAAAACAAGAGATTCCAGTTTATTGTCTGGGTCAGACAATATTTTGTTTATACAATAGTAGGTAGCAGTGGTAGTGGACATGAATTTTCTAAATCCATGCTGGGAGGTTGATGACAGTTAGTGTGTTTCCAGGTATTATATTAATTGAGAATAAAAAACTAAATCAAAAATTTTACCAAATTGATTAAGTATAGATATTGGTCAATAAAAGCTCATGTGCTGTTTATTTCCTTTACCTTTATAAAGGGGGATGACTTTGGTGCTTTAAAGGGATGATGGAAACTGACCAAGCCTAAGAGATTCATTGAATAAGAATAATAGAGGTGGTTTAATGACATCAAAGGATTTTTTAATGATGATTAAAGGAATGCCATCTGGACCAGTGGTGTACTTATTTCCCATTTTATTTAAGATATTAGTTAATTCAATGTCAGAGTATGGGTGGAGAAATAGGGAATTACATTGCCTTGATGTTTGTCTATGAAAGCTTCGTTGAGTCACGTTGGGTGACTGATGTGATGTAAAAAAGCTATTAAAAGCCATGGCAATATCATAACTATCCTCAAGTATGTTACCTTGAGAGTCCAGTAATCTGAGAGTGGGGGTTATTGATTTAGGAAGTTTTGACTCCTTAATATTTTTCTATATTTCTTTTGATCTGTTTCTAGCATTATATATTCTACAATCATTGACAGTTCTTTTTGCATTTTGAAGAAGACATTTGTAATTCTTTCTCATTGCCTTGTATTCGAGAGGTGGTTCAATAGGGACCGATCTGTTTTTGTAATTGAGAGCCATGTTTTTCATGACCCTGGATGCATACTGGATTTCATCAGTGACCCATGACTTTCTGCCCTTAGACAGAGACGAATTTTTAATTTTAACGGGTAGTACAGGGAAACAAAAATCAAAATAGGATGAATAGTTTAAGTAAAAACAATTAAAACCATCTTCAAAGGAGCTCATGGAGTAAACATTGGTCCAATCATGAGACATGAGCAGATTGCAGAAAGCATTTACATCCTCATCAGAAAACTTTCTCCTGTGTTTTGTTATAATCTTGTCGGAGGCATTGATGCAGAATGTGGAGAGTAATGGATAGTGGTCTGAAATATGGGATATTATAACCTCGGTTTTCACGAATCGATAATCAATATTTGTAAAAATATTATCGATGGCAGATGCAGAAGTAGAGCTGACTCTGGTGGGTTTGTAAGGAGTTACATTTAAGCTATACAGGGAAAGAACATCTAATAGTTCTGATTTTTCTTTGGTGCTATGAAGGAGGTCACAATTAAAGTCACCAGTGGCAATTAATAAGGGTTTATCAACCGAGTTATAAACATTGTTCAGCATGCTGGAAAATTTATCAATGAATATATTGAAATTACCGCAGGGAGATCGATATATAGTTAAGATAAAAAAACTAATATCACAGAAGTGGACAATAGTCACACTGGATTCAAACACCTGTTCAACATTGAGACAATTATATGGAAAGGTTACAGAGCTAAAGGTTAAGGTCACAGAAACAAGAATTAGAACTCCACCTTTTTTTAGTACGGATCAGCAGAAAGCATCAGCCACAACATAGCCAGATAACTGGAAAATAGCGAGTTCATTAGTCGTGAACCAATGGTCATTAATGCAAATTACATCAGGCTGGTGATGAGAGATAAGCACTTCCATGTCCAGTTGTTTGTTCCGCAGACACTGAATGTTAACATGAAGGACATTCAAACTTCGTGCTGACTCACCTGTAATTTCGGGCTATGTTTGGGAAAAAAAAAGTTTCCCCAAGAAACATATTTAGGCCAAAATCCAGGCGTGAGTAGTTTAGCACCCAGATCATCACTTACGGTAATGCGAAACGAGGCATACTCCCCTCGTGTAACCACAAGTTGTTCAATATCGGGAGTAACATTTGCGGAGTCAGGCAATTCGTCTTTAATATACTGAAGTACACTTTCCTTCATGGTATTTTTGGGAAGGTTCCAGATATACACATGAGAGAGTTTGGGAATGCCCTTAACCGAGGATTCCTTGATAGAAGTGCCCATGCTCGGGGCTGGGCAACGTTTGCGTTTAGCTTTGACGACGCAAAGTTAGTATATTTCGTAGGCAATCAGCTGCTGCTTACTACATCTACATATTTTTCACTAATTTAGGGTCTTTTCTGCATTAGGAATGTCATGGCAAAAAATTTTCCAGCATCAGGAAACCTAGGGCCACTGCATCCTGTGCCTAATGTAATTTTTAGGGCAAATTTTATATTAACTAATCACTTTGGTGAATACTACTCATTCAAGTCCAGCGCTGTGCATTGATAAATGAAGGAAATGGGGAATAATGGGCGAGTTTTGCTTTCTTACAAAATTGGAACTGTGAATGTGTAAATGGAAACCAAGAAATTTCAAGAGTGGGAATCCTGTGGATAAAATTATTTAATTTGAAATCCCCTTTTTCATAACTTTGTGAGGTAGTTTACAACTTATGCATATATTTTGCAATGCTTGATATGGACACCTTTTCGTGTTACCAATGCTTCAATTTTGTGGGATGTTCAGTTTTTTCCAGAATGTCCAAGTAATAAATAAAATGGCTGCTGGTAGCATTACGGTTGGGGGGGCCAGTTCTTTTCTCTGGCCAGCTCTACCGAGTAGTTTACCACACCCCTACCATGTAACACATGGATTACTTTTTTATTCATAGGACTAAGAAATACTGAGAAACAATTAATGGTTTAGTTGGAACTACTTAATTGAAAATTTAATGCACTAATGAGATGAAAAATTCATTTCAATATGCAAATGTAAGTCTGTGCTGGTCACAATATTTTATCATAGAAGTCATGGTAGGTTTAATAGTTATAATTAGAAATGTAGTCAATGAACATTCTATATGCTGTATTATGCTTTCAATACTCAGTATCTGTGGAGGGCGACATTTTTATTGTTATCAAACCTGTAGAACTTCAGACACGAAAAAATGTGTGCAATTCCTAAGAATAAAAGAGCATGCACATGTGTTCTTCTTTTTGGATAACTTTTAAGTTTCTTATTGTTGTACAGACTATTATTAGTTTAAACCTAATTCATCAGTCATGAAAAGTTTGAGTTCATATAGTCCTCAGATCTCCATGTATTATTTAGAGTTCTCTATGTTATTTGTGTAAATATGTGGACACTCAGTTTGCATACTGATATGAGTTTATTTTATACATATTTAAGTCAAAAAACTGACTCCTTTAGAAGGTGATCTATCACTGACTTTTATCGGTAGGATGGTTCAAAAGATGTGGGTGAAGAAGAAGCTAGTTGTTTTATGGAGTTTGCTAAGTATGAAGAATACCTCACGACACTTCTCAACATCATTTATAAGACAAAAAAATTTCTGAAAGAAGATGAAAAATACATACACTTGGGTGAGTTTCTGTGTATTAAATTGAATTACTTAGGATTACATCCTTGTGCATGTAATAGTGGCCTATGAATAAATTAATTATATCATCAAAATCCTTTATTTTTGAGATCAGTAAGTTTTGTGGAAAAACTGGTTGTTATGAACATATGAGTCAGGAGGCAAGGCACAAAGTTGCTTTCTTAGTAGGATAATCTTTTATCTTAATTTCTCCACAAGTACAAGAGTGGTGTCATCAACATAGTTTGCAAATATAACCAAATTACTGAAATTTAATTTTTTGTCAGAAAATATGCAATAGTTCATTTTCATTCAAGGTATTCTATCTATTTCAGGCAGGTTTTAGATGGTCTCCAATGACTATTAACTTCGATGTATTGTGAGAACTTCCTCTTTCTTGCTGAATAACTCCTTCTTTCATTTCTTTACGACTTCTGCCTGCCTTCATGCTGTTTAAAAAGCCTCCACTCTCTTTCTACCTCTACACTGCTTATCCAATATTCTCCCTTTGGTAGCACCCTCTGACATTCCACCTGAAGAATAGTATTATCTTAAAACTTATTTCTTAGTTTCAAAACTTATTTGGTGGACCTTTTTGATTCATAATAGCTTCATCGTCATCATAAGCAATCTTCCTTTTAAAAGTTGGATTTGGATGGTCTATAACAATAATTTTGTATTATATTTCAAATGGACTTGCTCTTATTTACTCTATATTATTTTCTTCTTTAGTTCTTCATACCTCCTGCTTCCTGAGTTTATGGCACTTGACTCTTTTTTGGGATAAGGATCAAAACTGATCCAAACAAGTCCTCCAATGCATGCCAGTATCAGTCCAAAAAAATGCCCTACTTTCATTTTTCTCAAAAATTAGTTACTATTAGTGATTTGTGTTTCTACTGCCTTTTTTGATTGATTTCCCATGGTTTCCATCATTTTTTACCCTGCTGTGGGTACAAAATATCCTCATTCATATCCTATTTCAACTCTCTTTAAAAACAGGGTGGCCTAATATCTTTACCACACAGTTCTTCCACACATTAGTTCCATCTTCCCAAATTCTCTTTGACAACGTCAATAACTTTCTTGTCTTATCCCATATAGCTGGGTATAGCTACATTCTGATAATTTTCATATCTCCAAATGAATACCACTTAGTCATATTTGCAAACTAATTTTGTAGGGTCCATTTATAAGTGTGAGAATGGAACAAAAACACACTAATCCTTGTTTAGATGAGCACCAGGAGATAATAAAAATAAAATAATCAATAAAATATTTTATGTTTAAAATAGATGATACATATTAAATAAATTCTTTATCAATATTTCAGTTATTTTGTACATCATTTGTTTCAAGTTGTCTAATATGAGTGAATCCAATGTGAAAGAGTTAGCTTTTGCTACATATCCTTTAAACTGGAAAATTTTACTTGACTTCTTTAGCAAGTTTAAAAATCTTTCAAAAGTTGCTGTAGAGGGATGCAAGATCTTAGATTCACAATTCTGCCAGGAAAACATATTGAATCCACTACAAAATAAATCCAGTTGGATGAAAGTGAGTACCTACAAGTACTGTACTTCATGTTTGTGGGTGGTTACCTTCTTAATTTTAGTTTTATGGAATTTTATTTATTTTTATTTATTAAAATCCACTCGTGCTGATAAACAGTGTCAGGTGGCACACAAGTCCCAAGTAGTCACAAAAGATAATAGGTAAAATGAGTCATTAAACAAAAGTACACTTAAAGGGAACTTCAAAAGACAAATTTCTTTCACAAAGCAATAAAATTCCCATCTCATTAGCATAAATCAATCAGCAAGAAAAAAAAGATAAATTAAACAAAATTAAGTTGTTACATATAATTTATTTACCTCATATTCCCAAACTATATGCCAGCATATAGTGTGGGAATATGATGTAAAGTTGAATGTATTCAATAAAAGATAAGTAAATGTGATCCCCATCATAAAATAATTATATCAAATACTGGTGTACCGACAGGTACAGCAGTATTTATACAGATGCGATTTTAAAGAAGGGAATGTGTTTAGAAACCTAAAATTGAGTATTTTTGGTTCAAAAGCTCTTAATATACATTTGATATCATTATAATTGAAATAACCCACCATTCTACATAAAAATATATCAACCTCCACCTTTGTCAATCAATTATAAATAAATGATTACCTACATCAATGGCTCATGTCAACTTTTCATTTAATGGTTCACACAATTTTTTAGCATTTTGCTTCTATTTTATCCTAATTAAAAGCTATTATAGCCTCCACTTTTGTTAGGATAGTTAACATAAAATGTTCAATGTTAAATACGGCAGCAATTCAGCAATGATCTGAGAAGAAAGTTGTACAAACTAGAAAATAAGAATCCAACAGTTCCAAAATGGCCATTTTCTCACAGAAATCCAGAAGAAATTAAAGATGCAGCAGAGGAACAAAATATCGAAAAACAATGTATTTCAGAGGTAGGACATATCATTAAGTTAAAACAGATGGGTCAAGTGCAATGAAAATTTTTAACTGTTATGTCTCAAATAACTAAGTTATCCCTTCAGGAGGACAAAAGTAAAAGCTCACGGAACCAACCTTCCAAAAATATGAACAATTCAAAAAAGAAAGAAATTAAACAGACGGAAGATCAAAGAGTAAAATCAACACCTTTGTTAAGAACCAATGTTGTTAAAGATGAGCCACAGGTTTTATTTAGGGAGAACCTTGACACTGTTCAAGACTTCAATTGTTATGATGCAACTAAAAATACAACTCCAATCTCTCCCATAATTCCTCATAGAAAAATGGTGATAATTGTATTGTAAATATGCAATAATTTAAACATAAAAATATTTAGACATTTCCTTAAAAGTGATTCTGAATATTTTCATCAGGCTAAAAAAGTTGAAGTAGCCCTGAATACTACAGCTTTGCTCAGGCAAGGTGCGACCATTCAACAAAATGAATATAAGAAAATAAAGAGGTACTCTATTTTGGTGATATATATCCATAATTAATCGATGGTAATACAGATTAATGGACTATATGGGTTTAAATCTTGAACAACATAAAATTTACAGACTCCAAGAACTCTGTAGTGGTGGGAATGATCCTCACAATCTGGAAATAATGGAGGAAGAAAGTAGGAAAGAAAAGTTATGGCTTGAAAAGAAGGCAATGGAAGCAAAGCGCTTACGAGCCCTCCTTTCACAGGAAGAAGCAACTATTGCAAAGGAATGCATTAAACAAAAAAATAGAGCTATGGCATTAGAAGTTAAAGCAAAGGTTAGCCACCACTTGAAAATGAATATTTTGCGTATTTTGAATAAGACAATGTGGAGAACAATGACATCCTTCTTAACTTTATGAATCTTTATAGTAAATTCCCCAACAATTTATTAGATTGATTTCCCCATGTATGATTTTTGTAGATGGTACATTTGCTCTATCCAGAGAGGATTTTTCCCAAAAATACACACACTTTATCAAAGCAGGTTGTACAATGATTATTATTTGTTTATTAACTGCTTAAAGTAGGTTTTTTGGAAGGATATAGGCTGAACATATCACCCTCTTAGCATTGTCTTACATGACACAATCTGACACCTCACACTATGATAAACTCTTTTTCAGTTCTGCATACTCCCTTATCCCTTCATTCTGATCAATGTACTAAATCCTTTTCCTCCCCCTACCCTCTTGGTCTAATTTTCTCCATGCTTTCAAAGGCTTCAAATCCTATCAACAATCAAAATGCTGGGTATCCACCTTTCCTGCCACCTTTTTAGATTTCTCTCAACAATCCTTTCTTCTTTCCCACTATGCCTTGTATTTATCGGTTTGTTTTTAATTTACATCCATTTTATTTTTTTCATTCATCTCCACAATGATATCTCAAAAGTCTCCAATCTATGCTTGCGTTGGTGACCATGTTTCTGTGCCATACAAAACCACACTCTGCATCAAATTTTTCACTTATCTTTTCTGATCATCTACGTCATCAGCTCCTGTATGCTAGCTACTTTTCCTAGAGTAATTTTTCTTCATATATCCCGACTACTTTGACCATCTTTGTCCATTACACTGCCATGATTTTGAACTCTCTTCCACCTGCTCCAGTTTTGCCCTCCCATTTTAATGTTTAATGTAGCTTTGCTATTCCTCGAAAACCTCATTATCATTGTTTTGTATACATTAATTATTATCCCACTGATCACTAGTACATTGATTTCCTTAAGCTTTCAGCAATGACCGTAACCCCTTGGCCGACTGGCTAACTAAAGCTTGATCACCCACCTGAAAACCTAATTGATTTTATAAATTACCTGCCAACTTTCATTCCTATCTCCAAATCTTCCTATATGACTTTTACTGTTTCCTCCAATATATGATGAAAAGTATAGGAGACAATACACACCCTTGTCTCATCTCTCTTCCTTACTCTGCCCATCTCCCTCTGCCGCACACATCTTTGCAGTCTGGGACATGTACAGGTTGTGAATAAGTCACCTATCCCTCCAACCTTTATTACTTACATTAATTGTACCAATTAACTGTATCAAATACCTCAAAATGAATTAAACAAACTAATACATTCTGATTGTACTCTGTTTCCTTCTATTAGTGAACTCATTACCGCTATGACATGTACCTCTCCCCTTCCTGAACCTAGACTGATTATCCCTAAAGTAATCAATAGTATTCCTCTCCATCCTATTATTTATGATTCAAAGAATGTGAAATCCAACTTATTGTTCCATAGCCCCTTATTTCGGATGGGAACTAATTCTTATCCAAGGAAGCTTCTGGTCAAATTTATTCCTAATAAATGCGTCACTATTAGTTTAGCAATAGTTTATTACTATATTATTAGTTAAATTAGTTCATTAAAAGTCTTCCTTCCATATTATCCTAAACCCTATTCGTTTTGCTGGCATGTTTCCATCTTCGTGACTTTATTTGATTTCAATTCCCTTAATGATTTTTCTATTTTGCAATCAAGAATGTCTGATCCTATGCTTTCCCATGAGTGTCATATTCCATTTATATGTCTAAGATTTCTGGTCTTATTTTTTTGCCATATGTCTCCACTATGTATTCTTTCCATCCTCCTTGAATCTTTCACGGTTCAATTAATAATTTTCATGACTTTTCTTCGATAGTGTACCCAGGTTTTCCTTCTTGCTTCCTGATAGTGCCTTTACCTTCATGTATAGTGTATCAATATTACCCTTCCTTTGTAAATTTTCCATATCCTTGCGCTGTGTCTTCCACCATTCTTCTTTTACTCCATCAGTTTCCTGTCTCAGTTTTTATTCAATTCTTTGTACTTTATTTTAACTAGCTCTGTGCCACATTGTTCCATTTCCTTTTCTCTTCATATTTAAAATGCTCTCATCTGTAATCCATAGTTTCCATGTCCTTTTCCTGTCAAATGTTCCTATGGTTTTTTTTGTGGCTTTTAATATCCCTTTTCCGATATATTTCCATTTTTCTTCTATTCTACCCATTTCCCTTCCTTCACTCATGCATTTCTCTAAAGCTTAATGGTTCTCCTTTCATATTGCCCTGGTTAATGCTTCTACATTCCATTTCCTCAACCGTCTACCCTGTTTTATCCTCTTGAATCAGTTGCTACACTTCATTAGAAATAAATTATGATCTAAATCCATCTCAATCCCTGCAAAACTGAGGGAATCAATTACACTATTTATAACTCTGTACATAGCCATAATATAAGTCTTACTGATATCTTTCTGAGTCCCTGAGGATATTCCATGCATGCATACCAGTGATGTATCCCTTTTGTGTTGTCTCAACCAAGGGTATATTATGATTAACCCCTGTGTCCTGCAGTACTCTATTCCTTTCCCCCACGGTCATTCCTTATTCCTAAACTGTAATCCCCTACCATCTAATCCTTTCTTCACCAATTCCCCATCAATATCACATGTTTCTGTACATGATCACTTTAGAATTATTTCCTCTATGATCATAACCCTGTTAACTTCCTTCTTCCTATGAGTGCTTGGTGGCATGATGTATATAATGACCAAATTCATTGATTCAGCTTTTACTTCTACAAATAAGATTATATTCTATTACTCATTTGCTCTTTTTACTGCAGTATTTCTTACCTTTTTATTCCATATTTCAGTTCCATTTTCTGTTTGGCCTGTCCTTTTCAGCTCCTCAACATTGCCTTTACATACCAAGTCCCTATTCTAACTGCTTTGGTCCTCTTCTATTGATTCCTCTCTGCCATGGCTGTCAGTTCCGTTTTGCAAGGTTTTCATGCAATGACAACTGTGGAAGCCTTGCCTCTGCCATTACTGGGCACAACACAATGTCCGCAATGAATGGGTCCTGTCATTGCTAGGTTTCATATTCATATTTGTGTCCATCATAAATTTTTGGAATAAATATTTGAAGTGGTTCCCCATTGCCTTCCAGTCTATTGATAAAATGTTATTGAGGGTCCCTGGAAATTGCTACATTTCTTAGACCATGGAATGATGACCCTATAGGTATTCAATGTATCTTATTCTACAGTATAAAAATTCCTTTTTTTCATTAAAAATGCCTATCTTTAGCTCCTCAAACCATACAGTATATTTCTATTCGTGTTCTACCTGTTTCCTACCTTTTAAAAATATTTCTGTTGGTATTCCATCTATTATCCCTCTCTTATTATTTTTCATAATCCATAGGACTTTTTCTACTCTTGTCAAGGTTCAACATCTTGCTTTTGCATATCTTTATCTTTATTGTTGTACATCTGTGTGTATCTCTCTATTTCTGTCATTGTAGCACATTTTGGCCAAGTGCTCTTTCTGACGTGCAACAAAAGACTAAAAAGTTGAATTTTATTTGAAATTTATACATGTTCAGAGCTTCAAATTGAAAGCTAAACTATGTAATAAGGATATTGAAACAAAATAAGTAACTATGTAATACCACACACGCTTTGTTTAGAACAAGGCCTAGGTTTTGACATTGGATGTCAACATCAGGTGGTTTTCTGAATAAAGTGTGTGAGGAATTACAAAGTTATTTTTTTCATTTCAATTTGTTGTTTAAATTCCATAAAGATATGCCAGAGACAAAAAATCTAATAAGAACAAAACACTCAGGCTTTTGAGTTTTATCATCAGTAAGAGTGCTCTCAAATAGGTATGCTAACTTTCTTTGCTGTCTGTTTCTTTGATAAATTAATATCTGAGATATGCCCGATGCATTGCCAAGTATTTCACTTCCCCCAGTTAATATGAATTCTAGTTCAGAATGAGAACTTCCAAAAGACGAAAGGAGGATTATTTCATTTTCAGAAAGATGAGCTCATGGAAATAAAGCATCAGTTGAAAGAAAAACAAGACATGGCTCTAAAAAGTATAGTGGAAAAAACTCATATGATAAAAGTGAATGCCCAAAATTCTGTAAGAAGAAATAAACAAAGCAAATTAAAAACAGGTAAGGATAGTTTGTAATTCAAAGGCTACTTTTCATTGGCAACAGTAATAGCATAGCAGTAATCACATTTTGATAAGAGATAGTCATTGGTTTATTTTTCCTTAGCAAAGAAGTTAATGAATGAAAAAAAGTCATTAAGAGAAGCTGCTTTAAAGAAAGTAAGGTAATTTTATTGATGCTAAGTTCATGTAGTTTAACAAATGGGTCACCAATATGTGGGCTTCATTTTTGATACCAGAAGGAAGAGGAGCAAGCACGAAAGGCAGAAATCGTGCAAGAAATACAGAAGCTACACAAAAGTATGAGCCAACAATTAAAGAAACCTATAGATCTTACGGAAACATCAGGCTTGGGGCTAACCTGTGAGATGTCAATTGCAGAGGTTAATATATAACCCTACAAATTTTAAGCATTTTTTTAGTTTACAGGTCCATTGACTAAGATAAATGACAATGAAAAGATTTTGTTCCCATCAAATGTGGCTTCTCTATCAGTAGCATATTTGTCAATAAGCGAAAAAGAATAGTCAACCTGCAAAAAAAGCATATAAAACTGGACGTATCATCATAATATGGGGTTATTTCAAACAAATTAAACCACCTGAGAAACCATCATATCCCTCTTTAAAAGACACCAGATCTAAACGATAGCATGGGAGCAGTTTTTTAACCTTTAATTTCTCCTAATGCATGAATGACAAAGCTAATGGAATATGAACTAAACGATACTGAAGACACGGATGTTGCCAAATTGCACAAGGATGACTAGGGTAACAGTTTAAAAACTACATTTTCTATATATTGACTATAAACATATCTGGATCAAAATTGATGCACTCCATGGAATTGATATACTACCATTGCTGTTTTTTTGCTATACTGGGTGTTTCAGATTTTCTGCATTCTTTAGACAGAGCTGGATGAATGGATGAGATAGGTACAAATTTGAGCAAGAATATGATAAATGTGATTAAAGACTAAGAATATTTATCTAAGGAACAAATAACCATAAATTAAGTATAAAATTATTATCAAAGAGGTGAAGAAGACACAAAGAGTAAACACAAAAAAGAGAAATCATGTGTTGATAACTACATACATATGCACACACATACATGCTTACATACATATGCAATTCTTTTCATTCAATTCATTCATATTCTTCTTTTTTGCTAAATATACATACGTACATTATACTATATCTTCACAAAATAGCTTAGAGGGCGATTACAGTTGGCTAAATTACACCTTCAAAGAGAAAGGGAAGAGAGGAAACTTTGGATTAAAATGCAACAGCAGCAGAGGAGAGAACTGTTGAAACAAACAGAAGAGTATATAAAAATATTTAATCAATCAAGGTAGGTGATATCTAATTGCTATTTCACTAGCATAAAACTCAAATCCTGCATTATCTAAAAATAATGAAATATCAGATAATTACTGCGACTCAATGCATTTATTATTCCAGAAATAAACTGTTTTCCAAAAAATTAGTATTCATAATGAATGAGGAAGAACATCCAGAAATTGCAGAATTGAAGCATCAATTAGAAATGAAGAAAATGGAAAGAATGAGAATTATGCCAAGTCAAAAGTAAAACTGAAAGCAGGATAAAAGTAATGAGTAATATCAAAAATGAAATAATATGCCTATTCATCACTAACCTTAGAGCAATTATAAGATTAAAGAGGTTTGCATTCTACCATGTTACATTTTCTGTCAGTATCAATCTCACTTCAACTATTTAAAAAAATATTTAAAAGAACCAAAAGGTAGATAGATAGATTGGAAATGTATTGAAGCACCTGAACAGGTGCAAGCAGTCAAGTTTTGAACTTCAATCTCTCATATAAAAAAATTGAAATTAATTGCAATGTAAATTTTTGAAAGGCCTTCATGTATAGTATATTCACATAAATGGCATATCGCACTTAAAGGCAGTATAAATAGAAAACTCAAATCCTAGAAGACTAACCACAGTCAATGGTAGATTCAATGATAGTCACCCTCACAGATGGCATATTTTTTATAGATGAATCATTTATAGTTCACTCAGATTTGTAGTACTGGAATAGCTTGCTTCATAAAATATTTACCAAGCATAAGTTATCAATTGTGGTATGATTGCTCAGGTCTCTGGTGTCTTCATATCTTACTCTCCTCTAGTCTCCCTTTCAAATATCCATATTTTTTTCCTCCTTCCTAAACATTAATCATTTTCCCTTCTTCCTCATTTTTATTGCCCTCCCACTGTCCCCTCCAGCACTTCACATGACAATTATTCCCTTGTCTGTAACTCTATTTTTGATCTATTTTTCTTCCTGCGTGAAATGATTTTACCCTTCATTTCATTTCAAAATATCACCACAACTCTTCATTTCTAATCCTGACTGATCATTTCATTTTGAACACTTTCTTTTATATTCATGTCTCAAGCTATTACTCATTTTTTCTCTTTTCCACAACTGTCCATTTTTCCCACAATACAGAAAACACTCCTAACAAAAGACAAACATCCTCTTCCTTAGCTCCAGCTCTAATTTATTTCTGAGTGATATTAGTTCTTTCTAAAAGCTTTATTTTTCCAAATTAGTTCTTGTTTTTACTTTTGCTACAATTTACCAATCCTTTATTACTTGTTTTCCTAGATATTTTTTTCTATTTCCATTTGCTCCAGTTTCTTTTCTTCCCCTTGGATCTGTTCTTATTTTCTAACTTTCACCGTTTTTTTTATTTTGAGCTTGCATTTATTTTGGTTCACTCTCTGGAATCCTACTTCTCACATGTGGTGGAAATGAAGTGTATAGTGTCTCCGTAACCTTTGTTACTCCCAAAATAATCTCAATGATAAAAACATGGAAATAAACTAGATACACCGTTTGTTCAATGTAAAATTGTTGTTAATATATTTTGACGAACAGAATGTTTATTATATTTCAAAGTATGATAGCACACCACAGAGAAGGTTCAAAGGTATTTTCATAGCAGCCTACTGTGATAACATACCAGGTACATTCACAGCAGTGAAAGGGTTAACATTTAATTCTGTGGATCAGAACATTTAATTTTTTTCTACTTGTACCTTCTCTCACCCTCATATTGACCTTCCAGCACTATAATCTATCATCTCCTTGATGTAGATGTAAAGAAGAGTTTAGGATAAATATCACTCCTGCTTCACTTATGATCCAAATTCAAATCCCTTCACCCTGCTTTTCCTATTCTCTTAGCTGCTTAATGCCTCAAATATAGTATTTTTTTCTTTTCAGTCAGCTCCCTTCCTCCTTAATATCAGTGACAGTTTTCCCCATATGATGCAGTCAAAGGCCTTCTCCAGGAGTATAGAGAAAATGTGAATTCCTCTAGTTTTTCTTCATATTTTTCCACAATATTACTGCCCAAATCATACCCCTTGTCCCCCTTCCATAGATGAACCCAAACTGCTTTTTGGCTATGTTCTCTTCCATTATTCTCATCGGTCTCCTGCCTTAATTCTCTGGTATTAATGAAAGTCAATAACTAGATGAAAGACTTTCTACAGCCTAACTGTTAATATCCCAATTGTTTAAATTTTTCTGCTATCATAAAATATTTATATTTAGAATATAATTTTTGGGAAGGTACATGAAGACAAACATAGAAACTACATCGACAAAAAACGGATGATATTATTTAATGCATATGGGGTGTTACATGAAGTAGTTCAGCAGGTGAAGCACTCAATTACTAACTGGGGGCCCCTGGGTTTGAATCTTGGATGATAGACTACCTTTAGACTACACCATCAAATATCCGCATAGTGCAACTCTATGGATACTAGATTATCATGGTTAACCAAATGGTAGAAGTGGGAAAGGATCTACCCCTTAACCTGAATGTATGAATTTCATATCCTGAAGATTGCTTTAATGAGGGTTTTGCACAAGATAAGCATGACCCTTATTAAAGCAATCTACATGTTGATTGCTGTGAAAATTATGCTTATCTAGCCTTCCAGGAAATGTTGCTATTTTATTTCCAACAGTTATAAAAAAATAAATACATTTATCTTTATGCATTAATGGAAAGAGATAAGATCTCAAAATGAGATTGGTGGAAAATTTTTGTCAGCTGTGGATGTTACCATACATTGCTTGTATGAAGCACCATGAAAATGATAAGGCCATAATGAATGATTTCTGAGGGTTCAATTCCTAATTAGTAGAAAGGAAAGATATCACTAAGATTTTGAGCAAGAAGTGAATGAATGTTTAAACTCACTAATATAAATAGCTCTCAAATATTTGGACAGATGGTGCTAAAGAAAACAAATACAATATAGTTTTGCTTGAATGTGGTAGAAGCAGCAATACAGGTAATTGTACCTGTAGGTAAAAGCATGACAATAGTTTTTGAGAGTGTGGGATAAAAATGAAGACAACGTTTGAAGGTTATTTTGAAAATTACAGATGGCCATATGAAGCTCAATAGACTCAATATATGTAGTATATCATCAAGTAAATTTATCCTGTTCAGTGTGGCTTACTCTTTGGAATTGGTCTCATCACACGCAGCAAAAAGTGAGGGTATCATGCCTCTGTAACCTTCATCTTTCCCCGATTTCAAATGTATAAAAATAATAATAAATCTGGTTCACTGTTTTAATTCACAGAAAAATTTTAATAATTAATTTTAGATTCATAGCTTTTAATAAAATATCAATGTATGGTGATCTTTGCTTATGGAAATTGCTGTCATAAAAGATGCATTAACAGTACTCATGTGATAATTATTGGTCTCTTTACAACATGTAATCCATCAAGTACCTATCAAATATTAACTGAAAGCAGTCACTTTCATGACTGTTCCCAGTCACAGTTTTCTTTTATACCTGAGGTTGATGAGACAAAATGGAAAACTTGGATGAAAATAACATCCACAACATCATCTTTGCATATATTACACATTCTTTTTTGGCTAAAAGCCATAGTCACCAGTCATGATGAGGGTAAAAACTGAAATTCGATGCTGCTCTAGATGAATTTGAGCCTATTGCTGCATATTTAGGAAAATGAGTTTTACTAGATAGTCAGAATTCTAGGAAATGTATGGGCCACTATACAACTGGTAATAACCCTAAACAAATATTCATGCGTGATGAGCTTAGTGTGAGGAAAACTGTGAAGTCGAAGAAAATGAGATTCTTATCTCAAGAAAGTACAGGGTAACTATTGAACAGGGAATAAAGTGCTTCCTGCGCCAGAAAGGAGTGGGTGTATGGAAAAGGATAAAAAGAAAGTTCATTCACAGTGCACAGGGAGAAGAAACAATGGTTTATAGTAGTTACTATGTAAGCGTACTAGATGCAAAAAATCCAGCAATTATTCATTTCTCTTTCTTATATTTTGTATCCATCTCCAGATCCATATCTAAAAGGTCAAAAGTCTACATATGCATTCTCTTGTGTAGTCTAGATTTTTTAACTGAAAAAGACAAAATCATTTAGAGTTTCCCTTATAATTAATCATATACTCATGAAAGGAATAATTTTACAAATCAGAGTAAAGAATTCTACTAATGATAGTTACAATATATTTATATAGATCAAATGCCCACACCTTTGCAATATTTTTCATTCTAATCTCTAATGAGAATAATTATGAAGGTAATACTCGGCTATAGTTTTGCTGTTTATTACTCCTTTTACATGTTTTTTTCAACATTGTGTACATATGCTATTTGCTCAATTCCACTTTTTGAACATACTGTGAACACTTTATATTTTTGTCACCTTTATATGTTTGTTACAAAATACAGTATAGTATAATCATTGATTTGAACTCTTATAAGCTTATGATCTAGTTAAGTAGATGGCAACATGTATATTCATAATGGCCTCATCCTATCATGTTTTTTAAATATTTGCCCTTTGTGCGGCAAACAGTATCTTGCTTCCTTTTAAGCTCATGGTAAGTCTTGGCACACACACTAAGTACGATTCAAAGAGGACTGAGCACCTCCTGGACTGTTTCTGAAGGGAATACTATTCTATTGTTCCAAGTCAAGCTTTGGGAACAATAGAATGAGCAATAGGTGAAATGTTGTGAACATTACATAAGTGTGTAGTGAATATTTGGAAGCAATTAAAATGCAAAATCAATAATTTTTTTCAGTAGAGCAGTTCCACCAGACTTTGCTGATCCCCTTTCACTCAATTAGTAATCATTGTTTATCTATAATTCATCAATTACCATAATTTTGGGTTCCTTTTTGCCACATATGCTATTCCTTCAGTTTCAGAGAGTGGTTATAATTGCAAACCATGAAGTTTCTCTTTCTTTAGTGGGATAAGCAACTTAAGTCACAAAATGTATCCCTATCATATAGCCAGCACATCTGATATTTTCTGAAAACACATTAGAGCACATAATACACCTGGATATAATATATTCATTCTTTTACTCGTGAACACTGTAGACTAGCATTGTAAAATGCAATCAATGGCCACATCAGGGCATTGTAATATATGTGCCGAGTATTGATTCTCGCTGAGGAAACCCAAACTTAGTGTTAAAGAATATTTTCTACTATATCTCAAAAACTTAACCAGGAAGTTCTCTTTACCATTAATAATAAATATGCATATATCATATATAATGCATAAAATGATAAAATAGAACCAATGAGTGAAAATTGTTGCAATGCCCACACAAAACAATAACCAACAACAAGAGGTAACAAAGAAGATATTTTTTAAATAAATTAAAAATAATGATACAATGATATAAGTTTTTCAAATAAAATAAAACAATATTTCTTTCCATTTAGCCTCTTCCTATGGCTTTGGTAAATCTTTCCTCAACAAATCAGACAGTTCTTTTTCTAATTGCATCCAACTATTACTGTGAGTGAAGAATTTTTTTGATAATGAGCTAGGCTTCTTTGGAATAAAAGGACAAGCCTGTAATAAATAGATAAAATTAAAAATAATTTCTGTCATGTAATAGTTGATTATTATTTTTATGATTATATATCTGCCCATCTCATATTAATTTTAAGCACAGGGTGCGGCAACATAACTTCTTTTTTTGAAAGCATTTTGCATTTGAAAAAAGGAAGTTATGTTGCTGCACCCTGTATCATCAAGCTAATATCCATCTAGTGCCTTGCTGTTTTCATCGGCAAATTTTTTATTGCACATTTGATATTTATGAGAGGAATATTGAGCAGATATTTATAAATTAGGTACCTCAATTGGTGAATCTGATTGACAAATTCATTACTTTCTACCAACATAAAATTGTATCATATTGGACAAACTAAGATGAAAATAAAAAACAACAATCTAGTTTTTTTCCTGGCCAAAACCTCTTCCAACAGTTTTACATTGAGAATTAATTACCTAATAAGACCAAAAATAATATTTTCCTACCTTCTTTGGAGTTGAGTCTTTACTCTGATCATCTCCTTTTTCTTGGTGGTAATTTTCTATTGCAGGAGCAATAGCAGCCACTGGTCTTTTCATTCCAAATTTTCTTAAAGTATTTGGTTCACAGACAGAGTTCTTCCAAGAGGAATTTTCATCTTTGCTTACGGAGTGGTGTCTTTCTTGTAGACCTAAAAATATTATTTGGTGATAAATTGAATATCACTTTTACAATAACATTACACGAATGTAGTTATAATAATGTTAAGTGTAGTTGTGTACAGCACAGAAACATGGTCATTGAATCAGGATGATATGAGTAGATTGGGGACTATTGAAATATGGGTTTGGAGAAGGATGGAAGAGGTTATGTGGACAGAAAGGAAAACAAATGAAGAAGTGCTAAGTATGGAGAGGGAATTGCTGTGAGAAATCATTAGAATACAGGAAAAATGGATGCAAAGCATATTAATTGACAATGGGATGTTGAAGACTGTGATAAAGGGGAGAATGTTGGGAAAACAAGGAAGGGGTAGGAATAGGTTAGGGATGTTTGGGTGGAATGAAGGGAGGAAGGAAGTACATGGGGATGAAGAGGGGCTTGTTGTGGAGTAGGGTGTTGGGTTGTGTTTTGTGAGAAGAGATGAGAATTATTTGTAGTTTGTGACCATCCAAAACCTACTGTAACTGGTAGATTACCTATAATAATGTATCCATGGGCAAAAATTGATTACATGCATTCACCAAGTTCTGAAAGCCTCGACTTACATAAATCCATGGCTACATAAATGTGGCCAATGCCCAAGAAGATGCCATATTGCTCAGTGGTTTCCAAGTACTAATATATCATGTATCTTATCAGCATATACAAGGTTTCCATAAAACAAAACTTTTTCCTCATGTGTGCTTGAAGTGCTTAGTACAGACCATTGGTTAAGTGTGTACATAAAGCAAAACCTATTGGGGCTGATAATATGACAGTGCACACCATTATCACTGAAAATTTGGCAACATGAAAGATCTCTCTAAACTCCACTCAAAGGTCTTGACGGATGACCAAAAGCAGAATTGTGTCTGCTTGCATAGAACTTCTACAACAGTATCGTGACAATTCGTCAAACCCCTTACAAACATAACAGTTTCACGTTTAACTTTGCGGAATTCCTTCATGATGAGGGTAAAATAAGAAACTTTGAACTTCCACATAAAGATTTAATATTTCACTAAGTGAAATGCAAATTGTTACAGGCTTTTACAAAAAGGGAAAACTAAAAGTAATCAGAGACACTGAAAAAATAGAAAATCAAGCTGCAGAATGAAGTAACAATGTGTCAGGTCTTGTTTAAGAGTTGGAGGAAGGAAATTGTTGCCAATCTTGATGCCAATAAGGATAAAAGAGCTTTTAGGGGAACATTTGCCAGTTACTTCATTGAAAAAAAATTAGCTGAGTACCTGAGGGATAGACCAGTATTGATGAATGACATGACTGAGGACATTCACATTAGTTCTTGAATTACACAGTGTACTACATGAATTTTACTGCAAGGTAATTCCCAAATTCCTCTGTGACTAACATTATTTTAACTTACACAGTTGGTGTTGAACACATTTATTATGTACCTCAGGTATTGTCTTTATGCTGATTTACTTTCTATTGAGAAATGACATGACTTGAGGTTTAGAGAAGAATGGATACCCAAGAAAAATGGCCCTAGTAAGGACTGCAAAGAAAGAAAAGAACAAATGGCAAGACTGAGGCATGAAAAGAACTATGTAGGAGACTGAAGAAAATTTAGCTGCCTATCATATATATCCATGTATGATACCATACGATGTCATCTCATATGTTGCAGGAAAGGCGGATATGAAAAGCAAAAGGCTAAGGTGGTGAGTGAGGAGAATAAAATAAGCAGCATCAATCTAAAACATAAGGGCCGAGTTTCTGATCTTGCATATCAAGGAACTCATGAAATATACTTGTCGGAAATTCTACATTGGCCACCCAAGGAGAGCAATGACGTGCAAGATTGAAGAACACCAGAGGGCCATAAAAAAGAAACAAATCTTCCTTTTGACAATTGCTTAACATGCATAGCCAGAACCCAAACACCAAATGGAATTTGACAAAACAATGTTGTTGACCAAGGAAAATTACCATTTTCCCATAATTATCAAGGAAACAATGGAATTATGAAGAATCTGGAGAACCACAACCGGGAGGTTGGATAAAATGTCAGCAAAACATGGGAAAGGCTAATCAGATCTCCTGGTCAAATAATATTCCTGATGTACCTCTGATGGTGAACACAATTTCCCGACCTCACTCATAAAGTCCTTTACTGCCTAATTTTACTTATTTCTATCCAGCCTGGAAAACACTTCCACCTTCCATATACTTATCCCTCTTCCCTGTAGTATTCCCTAGAATCTTTCATCACATTTCATCAGTACTAAATTATAGCCTGAATCTGCATTAGCTCCCAAGACACTGTAAAAATATATCATTTTAAGGATATACACTACATTTAAGGACTCAGTCTATAATATATTAACTGTGAAAATTCTACATTGGTCAAAATAATGCAATATCTTTAATTTCTTTGATGAACTAATAAAATAAGATACAAATAGTTGAAGTTTCTTACTCATTTAGATAGCTTGAGTAATCAGTTACTACTAATATATCGTTTAATTACAAATGCATAACAATAAATGATGTCAGTTCCTGTGCAATGAGCTCACACCATTTTATAAGAGAAATGATATAAAGAGGTGTACCAAAACATTGAGGGAATACACACTTACTTTGTTTATTATCATGGAATGGTAAACTCTCACAAACCCCATGGTGTGAGCTAGTATTTGTGGTAGGACAGGATACCATTAGAGGCTCTGGCAGGAATGTCAGCTGTGCTTTATTCCTTGAATTATACCAATGGTCATGTTTGGCCTCTTCATACTGTTTTTCCAATGTCTCAACTTCCATTTGAGCTTGCTTCAAATATACTTGAAGGCTATTAAAATTTTATATAAATAAAAATAAAAGGTCTGTTTTAGAAGTAGTGGAAAATTAATTCAGAAACCTTTGAAATACATCTTTTTCTGGGATGAAGCAAACTTCCTGGAATTCTCACGCAAACCATCTATTGAATAACTTGCTAAAAACCACGAGTCACCAATCTCTTGATCTACTTCACTAGTGTATTAGAAAATTAATCCAAAATGAATAAATTCAATTTATAAAATTCACACAAGTTGGTGGTGGATCTGGGTTGGTTGGTGGGGAGGGGGAGGGAGGGTCCTGGAAGTCCCAGGGGAGATTGGTGTTCCTGGAATGCTTTCCATGACATTTTTTTATTTATCCCCATAAATCGTTAAAAATTAATCAGCACCCAAAACTGAATAAATTTTAAATCTATCAATTTCAATTCTTACTGGCTCCAGACTCTTCTCCACCTGCTCAAAATTTTGGCCCGGAGATTGCCCCTCCCAAAGCTGACCCTGAATCCACCCCTGCCATCGGCTGACTTGTAGCCACAAGTTAATTGATACTAATGAGGCATGCCTAAAACAACTTTTACCAGATTTGGAGCAATTTTGTGTATTCTTACCATGATAACCACGTTTTCAAAAGCACGGCAATTCTTGGTCAATACTCTCCAAGTTCTCAAAAGCATGATATATTGCATATATAATTGAAATAATATGAAGATTCCATTTGCATAATGTTAACCTTATAGCAATTTGAATTCATTGGTAAAGTTAGGCAGACATTTAAAAAAATTCTCTGAAAGTACTATGCAATTCATATGATTTATGAAAATTAATTTTATAGAGCATCATTTTACGAAAATTAAGAGGTGTTATTGATGAGAATTTGTTTAATTTAAATTTACTTCCTCAAGGCTGAAAATTAGATACTACTTTTAAGGTAAAATGATGGATTCCTACCATAAAAAAATAATCTCTGCCAATTGATGCTGATTGCCTTTAGCTAACCTTATAAATTCATCTCCACATTCAGGTTCCTCCCTTAGTTTTTCTTTCAGTAATTTGACATTCTTTAAGTTCTCCTCTGTCTCAGTAAGTTTCTCTTTTGCCTCCTCAATACTTTTTTCAAGGGTTTCCAGATCAGTTTCTACTACTTCTTCATTCTGTGAAACTGATTAATTAAATTTATCATGTCAAAGGTTTACTCATCACAACTCACCCACCTTGATGATTTCACCTCTCTATTAGATTACATGATCATTAATAATAAAAATTGTACATTAACTAATACAACCTGAGATTGTATTCAGAAAGTTTTTCTGACCAGGGGAAAGCAATCAAGCACATTAACTCATACGGTTTAGATATACCACCATATTTTCTGTAGTAGGGGACTAAAAAAGGAAAAACATACTTCTGACTTGCATTTAAACCTTGTGGCTTTGACTCAAGTAGGAGAGGTATCCACGAATTAGTTGCAAGACAGTTACTAAATAAACAATCTAACAATCAGTGGACAGCTAAATATAAGATATCAACAACATTAATCATTGATGTGTTTTATGGGAAATTATGTCTTTTATGACATCATATAGTTTTAAGTGAAACTAGAAATTAGAAATAGGCAGAAGCTTAGGAAAAAATACTTTGGGAGTAATAGGAAATGCAAACTATCCATTGTTATACATATTACCATCTCTTGTTCCTAAAAGAACATTGTGATTTTTTTAAAAAGGCAGTATAATAAATGGTAGAAATGTTGCTTTCTTTCAAACTCTGCATCCACTTTCCAAAAAAAAGTATTTGAGAAACATGAAAGACAAGCGTTTTTGTCCCCAAAGTCCATTTCTCTAGCCTATTAGTAATTTTATAACACCTTTAAAAGCAGTCATAAACAAAATATAATCAGATCCTATGAAATATTTACTTGTGATAAGTATTTTACACTATCATCACCATAATCAATGAGAAGGTTGGTTTCAATCATCCTCATCATCAACTCCCTCCTCTGGTGAAAACTTCTTTGAATAATGCAGTTCTTCTTATGCCGCTATTATTTTGACCATTTTGATCCAAAACAGTAAATAAACTCTTCTACCTGCACTAGTTTTTGCCCTCCAATTTCAACATTTGACTTAGACTTTCTTCTTTTCAAAAAGCATTGTATCGCATAAGTTAATCTTCATTAAATACCTTTCACACTAATTTTCTAATGCACTCAGCAATACTTTTAACACCTTGGTTGACTGGCTAACTAAACCACATACTTTCACTCCTGCCTCTAATCCTTCCTATATCTAACATACCATTGCCTCCTCATGTATATTGAAAAGAAAAAGTGATAGTGGGCATCCTAACTGCCTATCCTGGATCTACATCCACCATACACAACTGAGCATTCTGAGACATGCCAAGGTTGCAGATTAGTTGCTTATCCCTCCAATCTATTTTAGACTCATTACTTCCTTTTTACTGCTGGGACATTATGTACACTACCTTACTCATGTAACCTACTTATCCTCTTTTTAAACCAAAATGGACCTTCTTTTTAGTAATTGCTTGCCCTCTTCATCATCCTTTTATTGTGATCCCAACCATTATCTTTGTGACATAGAAACACAATCTGATGATCCCAAAGGCATCACATGCTACTGATTTTCCCATTTTTGGGATGAGTATATATGTAAATACTTATCTAATAAAGTCCTCCAGCTAAGTCCCTCTTTAATGAATACTTTGAATGATAGGCATTGAAACTTCTGTCAACATATTTCTAACTCCCAAACAGATAATTCTGTAGAAATATTATTTCATTTCCTTCTCTAATCCATTTTCCTAATCATATGTTTAATGATATATTTCATATGTAATTTATGGCTTTCTGACCATTTTTCTGTTTAGCGTTTCTATTTTTTCATCGCCTGCTTCCTTTATTCCTTTTTTGAGATATTCACATCTCTCTTCATGTGTATCTATCCTTTATCCACCACCAGAATTTTATCAGCTGCCACCTGGTACTCCTTTTTCACACCAATCAACTCTAGTACATTCAGTTTTATTTTACTTCTTCTCTTTTTCATGCTCTTAAATTTGGCATCACACTAAATGATCACTAAATTGTGAACCAAATACCCATTTGCTCCCAGTCAGTTTGAGATGATCACAATATTCCCAATTCTATGTCTAGATATAATATAATCTAGCTGGTATCTCTGAGAATTTCCCATGTTTACCCTAATCTACCGTGGTGCAGTTTTCTATCTTTACCTTAATATATGAGCTGCTAGTTATGCGTGTAATTAAGCTATTTCACCAGTGAAACTATCATTTCATCACCACGGCTATATCTTCTGCTAAACCATACTCTCAGGCCTCACTTCTTTCTCTTCTTTCGCAAACCACCGTATTCCAATTGCTCATTCTTTATCAAATGTTTTCTTCCAGAAACTCTTGAAATAATTTCCTCAACATCCTCATCTACTCTGTCTACTTCTTCCTTTCTATAGTTACTATTGGTCATTTAAATCCGGATGAGAACCAAATTTGTTGAAGTTGCTTTAATCCCCACAAAGAATAATCTAGCACTTATCTGCTCTGGGCACCCTCAGCTTCACCGAAGCTATGTGATTTTTTAGGTACCAGACTTTCCTGGGAAACCATAGGCAGCTCAGGAAAATGAACTGGCCCTCCTTCCCTGATATGTGAATTTCACATTCTGCTGGACTTGGTGCAAGGTGAGCTCTATCCTCACCTATCACAACAACCCTCACGTTAATAACTGTGGTGGTTATTTGTTCCATGATTACTGCTGGTCTTCCTATTTTATGTTTGGTTCTAAGACTGCTCCACATGTATCCTCCTCTCCTACTTTAGATTACTCTATATTCTTACCCCATAAATCACTGCTCCATTTCCATCTCAGTGCACACAAATCTAATACATCTACTTCCTTTCTCCAGTACTCTCTTCAAGTTTTCTAACTTTCCAAGCATAAGTATCATCTTATCATGCCATATCCTAATTCCAACAATTGCAGCCCTCTTCTGAATCTTTTTTTGTCATTTTCACTCTGCTGTGCAAGGATTTCAAGCGATGATGACAGGGGAGGCCTTGCCTCCCCCATGACACATGCTTCTGTGGACCAAGTTACATATATGATAGAAATAATTTTCATTTTTAGTTAAATCATTTCCTTGGCATAAATAATTGAAAAGGTTTCCTTTTGCCTTCCTCAATAGTGTTTTTAATGTGAAACCATTGTAATGGCTCCTTGCTGGGGTCAGATGCCTTTATAGCTGCCTCACTGAGGAAGAGATATTGCATAGGACTACCTTTTGTTTGCTTCCTACCCTTCAACCTACCTGGCATACTATATGTGACCTATGCGTGATTGTTCAAGGCATGGCATTTTCTGGATAACTGCAAATAAATGGGGACCTGTATGATCAATTTTGCATCATATAGTCTATATTTGAAAACAAGGTTGGAAGAGATATTGAGTGGGAATGGCATGCTTAAGACTGTTAACGGGAGAATACTGGGAAACAAAGGTAGAAGGCAGAATAAAATTGATGTTATGGATGAAATTAAGAGTAAAAAGTATGGAGAGTTTAGGAATGAGTAACTATAATATTAAGTTATTGTTTGGTTAGGGATGGGTCGCGGTAGTCCAGGGGGTAGAGCGTTGGACAACTGACCATAGGGTCCTGGGTTCGAATCCCAGGCAAGGCACCTGCAGCTCCACCCAAGCTATGTGATTTTTTGGATTCCAGATCTTCCGCGGAAACCATAACCGGCACAGGGAAAGGAACTGGCCCTGATGTGTGAATTTCGCATGCTGTAGGGCTTAGTACTGGGTGAACTATCACCTATCAAACCGACCTTTGGGTTAATTACTGTGTTTATGTTTTTTTATATAGGAGTGCAATAGAGCATAGTTCCAAGGCCCATAAAGAAACCTTCCTTTGCCTTTTAGAATGCTACATATTAATTATATTTTTATTGGATATCTGTAAACAAGTACCTGTTAAAATTTCTTTTTTAGTAGTTACTCTTTTATTTTTATTTGACACCGCAGTGCTCAATGGCCCCCAATCTTCAGCAAACTGACGTAGATTATTGCAGAATAATTCCCTATTTTGCCAAACTTCTTGCTGCTTATCACTCTCCAGATGCATGAATGTCATCAAGAAAAAGTGTTTAGTGTTTGAGAAACAAACATTAAGTTGACTAATATGAAATAGATCAACAACAAAAGAGTTGAAACTTTAAACCGCCCAATATTTACCAAAATTCTACTTTCTTTGTCATATAAATCCTTTAATTCTTTGTGTATGTCTCTAAGAATTTCTACTTCTTTTTCGAGACTCATTAGAGTAGCATCTTGTTTGTTTACTTCAGTTGATAATTTTTTCAAATCATTTTTCAGTTCTTCTTTTTCCAATGACATTGTAACTATCTCTGATCTAATTCTTGATATTTCAGTCTCCACTAGAAATATAAAGTAATTATTGAGTATTTAAAACTGTCTACTCCAACTATTAATATACCTACTAAAATAAGTGGCCTGAAAATCAGCAAAAACTATAAATATAGTCATTAACTTTCACTTTTTATGATTAGAACTGTCGTATGTGATTTCATTCTGGGAAATAAACTGAACATTTCTAAATTTGGTGGATAGTCTTAAAAAAGTATACTCTCTGATGGATAAAAAAGTTGATATATACCTGATAACAAATCCTTAAAGAGTTGAACAAAATATAAACAATTACTGTATCTTGTATGGGAAAATCATTAGAAAAAGAAATGTCACGAGGATGCATTCATACTTGTTTATATACATGCAACTTTAAGAAACAGGCCTTAGACAACTTCTTATATCATCACTTCCCTGGTAAACTATGTAAAAAATAGTGAAGTGCTACGCAATGCAAGTGCAAACTACACTGAGAAAAACAAATGGAGAAACAGATGGGATAGCAAGGAAATGATGATGTCCTGACAACAAAGGTTTCATCTGGGGCAGCATACACTCAGAAACTAGTATCTTATCTGGATCAAGTCCACAACTGTTGGAGTGGCCAAAATATTTTAAAAATCTGCTTAACATATCAAAACCAATGATAGATTAATGAGCAAACAATGTGCTATCCAGATGTATAAGGTTTTGGTAACACATATGCTGATCCTGAACCCCATGATGATATTGTGGTTTTATTGCTAACTACAAAAACACAGAGCATAATTAATGATAAATTTGAAATATGAAACTAGAATGATTGAAGATTTTCACAAAATCATCACCTGCACCTTACCAGCTATGTGGTGATATATGCATAAATAGTGCCATGAGAGTTTTAGCATAGTTTTTCAATGGTACAGCTCATACAAAGGAGGTAGATATGGAAAAACAGCAAAGGTGGAAGGGGCAGGCATTTGAGATACAAGAGAGTCAATAAGCCATCGATGATAAAAATTATACAATATGACTTGTACATTTTAACATATCAGTAGGAGTAATACAAAAGACTAATATCAACCAAAATATATACTTCCTTGCCAAACAGGGCTCCAAGGAGGGCTAGAGTTATTGATGCTAAATTCAACTCAGGGGATTAGCCATGAATGCAAGGCCTTCACTTTGATTTATATTATTATTTCAAAATTTGAAACCTTTGTAACATCTTATTCACCACCATAGCAATCATAAGGAGGAAGAAGTCGATAGGATATACGATCAGTTAGAGGACATAATCGCATGTGTCCCGCTAGGAAAACATTTGATAGTGATGGGGGATTGGAATGCAACAGTAGGGGAAGGAGGAAATGGTGATGAAGTGGGGGACTATGGTTTAGGCACGAGGAATGACCACGGGGAGAATACAATTGAGTTCTACTGGAGACAGGGGTTAGTCATCACCAACACTTGGTTTAGACACAACAAAAGGCATAGGTATAAGTGGAAAATGAATGGTGACTCAGAAAGGTATCAGCTAAATTATATAGTATATTATATATAGTTAGGCACAGGTTTAGGAACAGTGTGATAAATTTGCACAGCTTCCCGGGAGCGGATGCGGACTCTGACCACAAATTGGTTGCTATGAAATGTAGCATCCATTTCAAAAAGATAAGGCAAGGGCAGCAGGTTAGGAAATGGAATGTAGAAGCATTAAATGGATTGACAAGGAAGGAGTATCAGCAGGCTATAGAGAAAATCATGGATGACAGCAAAGAGTTGAGTACTATTGAAGAAAACTGGGAATGTATCAAGAAAGGGGTATCGAAAGCCACAAAAACAATTATAGGAACCGTTAATGGGAAAAGGACAAGGAAGCCATGGATTACAGAGGTAGGAATGAAAGTCGCAGGGGAATTCATAAAATCAGTTAGGTTTGCTGATGATCAAGCTTTAGTTTGTCAGTCAGCCAAGGGGTTGTAAGCCTTTCTGAGTGAATTGGAAACTCAGTGCGATAGATATGGGTTGAGAATCAATATAAATAAAATAAAGGTTATGCGATTTTTCAATATGAGAAAGGCTAAGCTAAACATTAAATTAGGAGGGAAAAAATAGAGCAGATGGAACAATTTACGTACCTCAGAAATGTTTTGGACCAACACGGTCAAAGTAGTAGGGACGTAAGGAGAAAAATTGCACTAGGAAAAGAGGCTTTCACTAGGAGGGAATTGATGACAGGGGCGTTGAGTAAGGATATTTATAAAAGACTCGTCAAAACTTTGATATGGAGTGTAGTTATGTACGGTGGAGAAATGTGGTCACTGAAGCAGGACAATAGAAGTAGAGTGAAGGCTTTTGAAATGTGGGTGTGGAGAATAATGGAGAAGGTGAAATGGACGGAAAGGAAAAAAAATGAGGAAGTACCAGGTATGGTGGATGAGGAGAGGGGTTTGTTGGGAGAAATTCTACAGAGGCGGGAACAATGGATGAAGGGCGTATTGATCGGCAATGGAATGCTGAAGAATGTAATAGTGGGGAGAATGTTAGGAAAACGAGAAAAGGGCGGGAACAGGATAGGGATGTTGGATGGGATGAAGGGAGGAAGTACTCAGAGATACAGAGGGACTTGATGTAGAGTAGGTTGCTGGATTGTGTTTTGTTAGGAGTCACAAAATATTTATTTAGTAGGTGTGCCCATCCAAAACCTACATTAACTGTTAGATTACCTTTTAATAAATTCACCTCCATATTGAACTCTTTAATCTTTTTGCCACCAATTGATGAACATGAAACATGATAGCTGTTTCCCTGGGTACCCTTGTTCACCTCTTATGTTGTAAAAACATAAGTATTGGTATGCACATAACCAGATAGATGAGGAAAGTTTGCTACATCAGGTGGCATTTGAAGGGATAAAATAATTAAAATTGATAATTCTTGGTGTGAATTGATGGAATTGATTAAAAGACCTGATAGTCCTCTTTGCCAATTAAAATGTCACAATAAAAAGTTGATGATATGTGAACTGCTTTGTCTTGAGGCATTATCATTAAATGTAAATTGAAGCTTAGTGCAGGTATTAAAGGTAAAAAGAATGAATGTAAGATCAGATTGACCAATATTTCATCATCCATACTATCTCCATTTTAACTAAATTTTGAAGCTGAATGTAGGAAGATATTCAAATCGAAAAAGGAAAATTAGGAATAGTTTTTAACTTGATGCTCTCTCGTTAGAAGTTATCGCTTTTTCACGTGCTTTCCTCATTTTCGGACGAAAATATACTAATCTTGTTGGAAGCAGTAACCTGGCTCGGGCAATGATTGTTTTATGTTACAAGATTTATTTAAACACTCTTTTAATTGAACATTATGTCTCGGTTTTTCACCCACCATATAAACCGTAACTTGGCTCTTGAAAGAGCCGACAAGTACAACTAATTCGATTCTTTAGAAAGTGAAACATATAAAATTCGGACACAGACACGGTTACACACACACACACACACACACACACACACACACACACACATATATATATATATATATATATATATATATATATATATATATATATATATATATATATATATTAAACTTATGAATATACCATATAAAATGTTTCTAAAATGGGGTACATACACGAGAACTTACCTGCATGTAATTCATTTCTTTGGCTTTCAGCATAATGTTCAGATATTTTTATATTCTCAATTAAAGCATCAATATTATCTCCGATGGAACTCATAGCACAAAAAACCCTTTACCTCTTAAATCAAAGCAAAGAATAAACCGTTAGCACACGCCCAAACAAAAAGTAAATCAAAATCACCGCTGACAGGAGAAAAACGTTAAGCCGCATGCGCGCGACTTGAACGAAATTTGATCGTCTTCATTATCTTCGCCTTAAGTAATTCGAAAAACTTTAATTTCAAAGTGAAGGAAGATTTAATGATCAGAATTCACTTGAATAGATGTTAATGAAAATCTTTGAGCATCGGCAGAGGCTGTAAATTGACCATTGAAGAGTCTAATTAAATTGCTGTTGCATTCATAATTCCTCCCTCGTGCCGATATTTACCAAGTAGATTCGTTGGATTATTCTCCCCTTTGTGTTCTAGAGCAATCTAATTAATCATAACTAAAACTTGCCTTACTATATTTCTATATAGCGACTTAAGTGCCGTTCTCCGTGGAATTTTAAATGCACTAATATGTAACGTACAAGGGTTCAACGATAAATTGGGTATCATTTATTAAAATTACTAAATCGTTGTCGGATGTAGCCAAAACTAGCAAGATTAGTCAAAGATAAATAATATTTCATTACAATTTCTGAAACTTCAAGAATGTAGAGTACACAGCGGCAAAAAATAATCATGAAATTTATTTGCACACAATATGCCGCAGGACATGTTCAAAACATGACAACATTAAGAGCACCAATGAGGAAATTAATACAGAAGCACAGAAAAAATAAATTACTGATGAACACCATGATGCTTTTGATATGTTCCTCCTTGATATTTTGATATGTTCCTCCTTGATATTTTGATATGTTTCTCTTCGTATGTTTCTACTCGAATGCCGCTTTTTCCTTGGCTAGCATTCATTCTTGTTGAGTTTTTAATGAGCCAAATTCGCCTGAGGTTTGGGATTCGTTAAGGTTACAACATTTCCAATTAAATCTTTCCTTCTGTCAGATCCGTTTATGTCCCCTTGAAATCCAGGCGAAGTTAAACTCCGGTCATTGAATTTAGAGATTAAGTTTGGAGTAAAACCCACGAAAATAGCGGATGACCATCCTTTAAAAATATCTTCTTTCGTTGCCATTGAATTGATGGTAGATATAAGGTTGGAATTTATACGATTTTCATTTTTAATACAATCGATAATTATACCCTCGATTACTTCCGGAAATATTTCCATGATTTTGTTAGTTCTGCAGTGGAAACTCAAATACTAATACATATACTCAATTTTTCAGCGCAGTGCACAAGTAGCTATGGCATCATGGGTTTAAGAATACAAATTGTTTGTGATAATGAGCTCACATAGGAATTCACCAATCATGGTTACCCGCAAAAATGTTTTCATTGATGAAATTGTATTTCTCATACTTTCGTAAAGCAGCTTGTACATTTCTGTTTTTCTCTTGCCTCAAACATCATAATTTTTTTAAACTTGAAGTTCTATTCCAGGTTCTGGTACAACTTGAATGTATTTTATAAGAATAGTGCGGAAAACTATAGTGGGTGATGTCGAGTTGTGTTTTTTGTTGGAGAGGCAAGTAAATATATTGCTGTATAAATGTTTTAGGACGTGACCATCGAAATCATAGCATAAGCGGTAGAATACCTATAACAATTATGCATATTATATTGTAGCTAAATTTTTGGTTTTCTAGTGCCCTCTTGTACCGCGCCTGTGTGGTCATTTATAGAGTATTTAGTAGAATTAGTATATTTTGGAAAAAAACGAAATATATTCGCCATACTAATGCCAATGTATTAACATAAGTGGTAATGGTATTGATAGGGAATGAATAGATCTACTGAGTCGGTATGATTGTCCGGAATACTGTTTTGAAATGCTAAACCCATGCCCCATTCCATACCGTAGCAAACATTATTTTTCCAATCCAACCTATTACTTACTCCCTGATTTCCTTTTTGAAACAGCAAATAAATTTAAAAAAAACAAATTAAACGTTTTCTGTGCTTCAAGGTAATCTGAAATCCTATTATACGTTTCCTATGTCTCAATACGGAAGATAATAAATATTTGTAGATGTATTTTGGGCATTGTGGATTTTTAGATGCTTGAAAAAGTAGAGTAGTAAGTTATGCAGTAGGGAAATAGGGCATGCATGCAGGAAAAATAATAATACTGGAATTGGAAGAGCCTTCCTATCTTCATTCTTGCCATTCCAAAGCCTATCTTAAGCTCTCCTCCCCACTTTCTGCTCCCATCATCCCCACGTGTCTCTTGTCTTTTAATATCCCACTACCTCTCAGTGTGTTTTATATCCAATTAATCTGACTTCCTCAAATTTTTCCTCACAGAATTCTTTCTCCTCTACCATTACTTAATTCATTTGCATATATATATATATATATATATATATATATATATATATATATATATATATATATATATATATATATATATATATATATATATATATATATATATATATATATAATATACATAACCACAAGCAGTCCCTACCTTGTAGGTTAATACTTATTGTGTTGAACTGAACCTGTCAGCTTTGCAGTCTATCTCTCTAATCTTATATTTGTGATACCTCTGCCCGTAGTTTGGGTTTGCCTGGGGTTTGTAATATGCTCCTTATGTTATCAGAAAAGGACCCATCTTTCAATGTTTTTGATAAGTTAAATCTATATTGTAAATGCCGCTGTGTAAGGGAATCCCAGCCTAAATTTTCTAGCTAAGTAATTGCATTACTGTGTTGGTCATAACAATGTTTGACAAATCTAGCCCCCCTCTGCTGAACTCAATCTAATTCCGTAACCAATTTATCTCTTGAGGATCCCATATACTGATAGCATACTCTAGGTGGGGCCTGACTAGGGCAAGAGAACATCGTTTCTTCACTTTTTTGTCGCATTTATCTAGCACTCTTTTTACAAATCCCAATTTTTTAGTAGCACAACCACATATTTCTCTTTATGTGCTTTTCCCAGGACAGATCGTGTGTAATTGTTACACCCAATTATAATAAAGGTCATCAAATTATTTATAATATTTCACACCAATTCCCTATATTTAATGCCAGTCTATATGCAGCTAAAGTGGTGTTCCTCAATAACTATGTTAATGAGATTTCTCACAAAATTTTGAGACATATTCTACCAAATTTTTTATCTGATTTGTTCTCTGCCATGACAATTGTGGTTTACTGACATTGGGACCATTGAGACCAATTTCATCTAAAGAGGGTCTTTTCAACAACAGCATAACTGCTACAGCTTTTTCTGGCATATTGAGGAAGCTCCCTCCACCCTTAGCCCCTCCAGTTTTTACTATGGCCAGTCTTTGCCCTCTGAAATCTTCATTTGGTGAACATCGTCCTTTGGGACTGATTTTGTCCTTCCTTGGGAAATGAACAAAATAAAATCCCACACTGCACTAATTCTAATATTCACTTACAAACTTTTTGACCTTTCTTATTAAAAACCACTAAAGGTATTAAACTCAAGAATGTAAAGATTTCTTTGAAGATCTTACACAATCTTACCTTTAAATATTATGCTCAACGTGCAATATTTCTCATGTTTGTTTAGTGAAGTTTATCTCAAACTCCCTTTTTATTCCAGGCTCCACCTCACCTAACCTAAGAAATATTTACCAATGACTTCAGGCATTTTGGCACCCAAAAATCAAAAGTGCCATTATTATTTACCTTTGTTTGATTCCTCAGGCTTTCGTATGCTCTTCTAAGAGATTTCTTTAAGCTCTAATTAACTCGATGCCTACATACAGGTATATGCAAGCTAAAAAAGTACAACAAAGAGGCAATCACAATGTTCAAAGGGGATAAACTTAGAAACAAGAATAAGTTGAAATATAGACTATGAATCAAAGAAATGAGCTATCCAAAAAAAGATAAAAATGAAATTTACCATGACAATAACTTTTAACAGAGTCATCCGCTAAATGTGCATTACAATGCAAAAATTTCAGAGTGTAAAAATCATTTGTCCATCCCAGCCAAGGCAAATGATTTTTACACTCTGAAATTGTTGCATTGAAAAACAGAGGTCTTCAATCAAGGTACTGGAGGTGGATGTTGGAGATCACATGGACTGATAAGAAAGAGAAACAAGGAAGCACACAAAAGAGGAGGAAAAGGCAATATAGGTGTAAAAAGTAAAAGACGAGATGGATACAATATGATAGATTTTCTAGGAACATAATAGAAAAAGGGAAGTTGCCATTAGGAAGACAAAGGAACCAAACTCATAGTCTAAGTGAAGAAGGATGTCCAATGGAGGAGCATATTGGTGCATATGAGTGAGTCAGAATTTAAAAAAGGAAAGGTAGAGAGGTGAAGTCAACCTAAATAAAAATACTGATGACATATCCATAGGGGCAAGATAAGTTTTGTGTACCCTTAATTTGCTCCCAAGGCAGCATTTTCACTAACTTTTTTAACAGGCATTTACTTGCCCAAATAAGCAAAACAGATGGCAGTCTTCTCCCGCAAGTAAGCCTGAATGTGACCAAGTAGCTGGTACTTCTACCACATACCCCATTTCACCCAGTACTGATACATGACTTGTCTTAGGTTCAGACTCATAAAGTGAAGAAAAATCAGAGTGTCTTTTCCCCTGATAGTCTTCCTTTACTTTTGTTCATCCTAGTTCTGCAAGTGTTTTGGAATCTCATAGGGGCCCTAAATTGGATAGGATGAAATAAATTGACTATTAATGAACAAGCATGAGTTATAAAATATAAAAGGAACAGCAGACAAAGTAAAATCTACAGCTAACTCCCTTGTATGATACCAAAAACCTATTCGTATGAATATAATAAAGAATTTATGGATTTTAAAAAGTTATTCCTTTTACTTGAGAGTTTACTCGCCAGACTGTAATCCCAGTAAACTTTGGTTTTACAGAAAATAATAAGGCATTAGAGTGAGGAGAAATAGGGTCTGTATAGCTCTAAATCTCCCCATTGCCAACTGCAGTAAATGACCAAGATTCCAGCAGCAGTTTGCATGCCTTTTAAGATATAACTGTGCAGGAACTCGATCACAATCGAGAGCTCACAGTCAATATCCACAGTTACCCTGATGGAATACGCTACTGTCAGTGCTGCTGCCCCCTATTCATCACTTTGTCATCAGCAAAGTATTGCTTGATAATAAAGTCATAAATTTACGTGCTATTAGTTGTGACAAATGTGAAAAATAAATAATATGAATGATATTTCTTTTATTTTTCACACAAAAGTTAGTCGGCTGAAATTTTAATCTAACATCAGATTTCTTTTTAAAAAGGGATATTTTAATACCACCCCTTTTCAAATATAAGCTGCAATATAGAAATAATTTTACGCACCTATCCATTATGACCTACATCATCTGAACATGGGTGGAAGGCTACAAGCCATGTCAGTCACCTCACTGGCCACCTTACCCTCTCCCTCCCTTTATATTCACTCCCTTACCGCTTCAACTGATGATGCCATGTGGTGAGTGGAAGTCGGAGAAAATTCAAACAGGCTCAGTTTCACCAAAAACAATCATTGCTTGATCACTGATCATATCACAACATTATAATTGCTTGAGCTGAAACGCACAAGAAGAGACTAGCAAATAGACTTAAAATTGCCAAGTTAATGCTAGCAAAATTATCCATTGGCCAACAATTAATGAAATAAATGAGTCTCACCACCCATATTAGCAAAGGCATACATTTTATAATCACTGGTAAAAAGTCTCATTTTTTTATGACAGAGTTATTGCAGCCCTCTTTGGAAATTATCCATGCCACCAAGGTTCTAGGCCCAATTAAAGGAGATTCATTGGTCCTTAGAATACTAGGAAACACTATTGCTTTTTTAAATGTATTCTAAAATACATTCTGTACCATTATTTAGTGCTGAAACATACTGTACCTTGACACAGTCTTTTGAGTGCATAAGAAAGAGTATAGCAGCTTGAATATTCTCTTAATAATAAACATAACTTTATATTTAATGTGCACTTAGTATAAATAATTTTGAAATCTTAGTATGAAAAATCTTTGGAAATTATCCATGCCACCAAGGTCCTAGGCCCATGAAAGGAAATATTCCTGCAGACTGCGCTCTCTTAAATTTCAGGAGACCAAAACTACAGAAATCTGCCAGAAGTTTGTTTTGATAGGGGATGGTGAAGCTCACGGAATGCCAAACCCAATGGCATGCAAAATCAACACATCAGTAGGGTGGTCAATGCCTATGATTTTCCAGGGAGGTTTGGTATCTAAAAATCTTCCAGCTTGGGAGATGCCGATAATAGCTAGAGACAACACTTGCAATCATACCCTGGGCCCTCTGGGCAGTAGGCCAACACTCAAGCTACTGAGCTACCATTCTTCTATTTTAGATAAAGCGAGTCCCAAGGAAAAATCAATGTACATTTTTCCTACAATCTTGATTTTGCCAGTCTGGAGGGAAGAGAAATAGTATGGAATACTAGGAAACACTACTGCTTTTTTAAATGTATTCTAAAATACATTATTCACCATTATTTAGTGCTGAAACATACTGTACCTTGACACAGTCTGTTGAGTGCATTAGAAAGAGTATAGCAGCTTGAATATTCTCTTAATAATAAACATGACTTTATATTTACTGTGCACTTAGTATGAATAATTAAAATTTTATTTAGTGATATTTTCATGCCATTTCTAATTCCACCGTTAATTTGAACAGTAAGTGATTTTGGTTATGAAGATTCTGAATCTGACTCATGAAACATTAAAAGAGGAAAATTGGGAAATTTTGGCACCATTTTACTTTGAAAGTATACATTTTATATTGATTTGGAATGGTACAGTTGGAGAAACATGGGTTGAACTTAAAAATGGAATAGATAAAGAGCAGTGATGGAATCAATAGGAATGGTAAAAATAAGATAAATAAGAACCCATGGATCAGAGGCAAGATGATTGAGATGGATGAAATGAGGCAAGAGAATAATTCCAACATGTAAATGGGTAGAAGAATTTACAAATAGCTAAATAATGAATCTAGTAGAGGAAGTAATAGGGACAAATAAAGATGATAGTAATATCAATGGGAAGAGATAGAGATTTTCTCTGAGTTCGGAAAAAGAAGTGGGAGTACAAAAGTTGTCTGTATCTAGCAGGAAAAAAAGGGAAATGAGACTGGATTGATAATGCAGGTAGAAGAAATTCAGAGAATGTAGAGAGGATACTTAGAAGAGTTAAATTGTTCAGAGATTAACCCAGCCAGTTTAGACATGAAATAGACTGCTTAGACATGGAATGGGAATAAGGTGCAGACAAGGGAAAACGACAATGAGCAAGGAAGAGGGTTGCCTGTTTTTGTTGGCATTTATCAACATATATGCCAGGCAAATGCTAAGGGTGGCATATGAATGGCTTGGGCTTGGTCCATGAGGTGAGTCAGAATTGCAGGTGATAAGGGAGAATGTAGTTACTCAGCCAGGGGATTCCAGTTACTGCTCTTTGCTTTAAACTGCAGACCCCTTGGCACCTTTTGACAAGAGTAGGCTAATGCCGACGCTCGGTTTCTCTCCACCCTTCCTTTCCCATCCATCCCTAATGACGAAAATGATCTTAGCTGTTGATTGTCTTCCCCTAAAACTTCTACTTCAATGACATTGTGCATCAAATTATAACTTCATCAAGACCAACTCTACCGCAGCTGACAAAGAAGTGGTACAACGAATTATCAAAAAAGTTGATCAAGCGATTCAAACTGATAGTAGCAGAATCTATCGTCTGGGAAAATTCCTAGACCGTATGATTGCTTAGATTGCTAGATTCCATCCCATCAAAGCCATGTTGGACCCGCTGGCCTCAGCTAGGAGACTATTCTCTCACTGAGCAGTGGTTTCCCCCTCAGTTATCAAGATTGTTTCAGACAAAAGAGGGGCCAAAAGGGAATACTTGAATCAACTTCGCCAGGCTTTAGAAGAGAGGATAAAGAATGTGAATCTGATTTAACCATTAAATATCAACATGGCTGTCCAAAAATCATTAACTCAAAAAACTCATTATGCCAGCATCAAAACAAAATCTCTTAAGCCATTACCAAAATATTAGAGATTTGTGAACAAAGTTACCTATTCTGAGGGACTCGGTTCTAAACTGTGATTTTGATTAAAGTGCCCTCATCGAGTCTTGCCTTAATCCTAATATTTAAACTAGTGAACTAAGCCTTGCTGACTTTAACATCTATAGGAAAGATCGAAGTGTTTTTACTAGCTCGAAATGCAGTGGTGGAGTCCTGATTGCAGTGAGATCTAAACATCTGTTCAATTTAGTGGAATGTGACCTTAATCTTGAATCCCTTTTTGTTTCCATTATAACTTCTCGATCAAAAATATTGATTGGCATGGTTTACTTACCTCCATACTCCTCAACTGACGCATATTGTGCTTATTGTAAGACAATTGAAAATGTCACAGACTTAGGTAATTATTCTGATAATAATGGCATATACATAATGTTTTTTCCTCGGATTTACTGAACTCTGGAGAACAGTCATCGTGTTTAACCTCCTCTCTGCTTGCTCCTGTGCTGATAGACTCTATGAGCTATTTGCAATTTCAACCAGTTAATAATATATATAATTATAATGGAAAATTATTAGATCTAATCTTTACAATTTCAGACTTCACTTCCATTTCCCGGGATAATAATCCTCTGCTATCATGTGATCCCTATCATCCTGCCATAAATTTTTTCCTTCAACTCCAATGTCCAATCCAGGTTATTAATTTCGTGTTGTACAAATATTACTTTAAGAAATGCAATTTTTTGGCTCTGAAAAATTACCTGCTGAGTATTAACTGGTGCTATGAACTCATAGATCTATATACAAATGAGGATTTAATTACTTTTATGATATTCTATATCATGGCATCCAGCTGTTTACTCCAATTGTCACTTGTAAAACTAGTAGTTTTCCTTGATAGCTCAGCTTTGAACTGAAACATTTAATTGGTAGAAATAAATTACAGCACAAATTATATAAAAAAACTGGATTGCAATCTGGTGATGCTAAATTTTCATAGTTAAGGTCAAATGTGCTAAACTGATAAGGAATTGTTACAACAGATACATAATACAACTTGAGTCAGCAATCCGATTTAATTCAAAACATTTTTGGAATCATACCAGCAGTATGAGGAAGACAGACAGACTACCCATTGTAATGCTATCTTATGATCTTTCTGCTTGTTCATATAATGACATAACAAACCTTTTTGCAAAGTATTTCTCATCTGTGTAAGTAAAACATGATAGTGCTCTTCTGCACAATTTTCATACTTACACCTCTATTTCTATCTCATCTATAACAATCTCAGAAGAAGACATCAAAACTAAACTATGCCGACTTGACCTCCAATAGAGTTGTGGTCTTAATGAACTCCCAGCCCTACTTCTGGGTATGTGTCATGTGTCATTACTTTATCCTTTGTGTATACTGTTTAATAAATCCCTCAATACTGGAATTTTTCCTAGTGCACTTAAATCCACATATATAGTACCAATGCATAAGCAGGGTAATAGAAATAACATAACTAAATATCATCCGATTGTCAAGTTCTCAATTATAGCAAAAATCTTAGAATCATTAGTTGTAGATAAGCTAACTCCTATCTTTAATAGTATCACTATCCCTGAGCAGCATGGTTTCACTAAAGGAAGATCAGCACTCACTAATCTTCTGGATTTTCAAAAATACCTTATAGAATGCATGGAAAAAAGCTTACAAACAGATGCCATATATATAGACTTCAATTAGGCTTTTGACACTGTTAGTCATGATCTTATTCTTAGAAAGTTAGATACATTGGGAATAAGTGGTACCTTACTTGACTGGATGGAAAGTTATTTGACCAACAGAGAAGTTACAGTAAAAATTAATGCATTTAAAAGTAAATATATCTATCCATCATCATGCATTCCCTGAGGACCCCATCTGGGCCATATCTGAAGAATTTTAGGATGCTAATTATTGCTGTACGATATCATTACATGTCAATTAGTTTTTCCTAATGCCCATTTAAAAAAATTTCTTAATCAATGCCACGAGGTCTAGTTAATAACGACTACTAATATTTATCATTTTGTACCATTATCTGGTCTGTAACACTATATTTCTAATATTCTGTTTCCATTTTTTAATTTGGAATATTATTTAATATTGATATTTTGTGTACATTAATTAATCTAACTAGGTATGTTTGCGTACCTGTATACCATCTGAAAATACCTTTCATGCTGCAAATCAAAATTTTACTTTTTCAATTCCAAATTATATTTTAATTTTCAATAATGATTATGTTACTTTATGTAGTTAATACCTGTTTGCAAATATTTTTTATTTTTGTGGAACTAATATGTTTTTGTCCTTCTTATAGTAACAGGATTATTTACATAAATAAATATCTAAATAATAAAGAAGCAGAAAAGCTGCATGAAGCATCAAATAAAAAAAAACTATTTCCAAGTCCTTTCACCGTTGTGATGGTAAAGGACTCTAAGAAACAAAGAAATGGATGACTGGTATGCAAAGACATTATGAAAAGATTTAATTAAAACTTAGGCATAGAGCATTGCATTTTATGAATCCAAGCTTAGATTGCTGGAGGAAGACGATGAGCAGAGTATAGGCTTCTGAGACTTCAGTATGGAGAGGGATAGAGAAGACATTATGGACAGATAGGATGATGAATGATGAAGTTTTAAAATAAGGTGGTGGGGGGGAAGTTGCCGGAAGAGATCCAAAAAGGGTTGAACAAGTGGTTGGAGAAGATACTGAGATAAGTGGGATGTAAGAGGTTGTGATGGGTAAGAGACTTATTAGATAAGCAGGGTACGGGAAGGAAGGGAAAAAGCCTACCTTAAAAGGCAGCAAATGAAGAGGGGAAGGAAGTTTTGTAATTAAAGAGGACCTTATTCACCAGTAGTGCTGGGTCTCAGGAGAAAATAGGGAGTAGTCATTGCACCATTCCATAACCAGTGTCCATTCAGAACCTACCTTAACTGATAGAAAACCAAAAAAATAATAATAGGTAGACTACCTTTATAAACTGCCATGCCAGAAATATGAGTAAAATCCCATACTTTGCCAAGTCCATGCAAAGTCTTGGCTAGGGAGGAAGGATTAAAATGCATTATGAAAGGCTCTTCATTAAAGAATGTTTAATAACCAAGACACAAGGATACATAAAATGAATGCTGAAACTTATAACTTCCGCGCAAAAGTAACTTTTCATATCACAAAAGATGGCATCACATACAGTTAAGTCTCACAAGACACTGAAGATGGATTACTAATTGCTAGCTCTGCATACTTTGATTCTGAATTTGCAATAAACTTTTGGTAATTATATCATTGGGTCCTTACTTTCTTAGAGATTAAATAACATTATAATTTACACTGCAAAATTAAAATGTACATTGCATTAATATCTGAACCTCTGTATACCAAATTTTACTGAGTGTAAGGACATGATCTATGTAAAATTAATAATTACATGGTTTAAAAATAGTAAAAGATGCAATAATGTAAAAATTAATACAAAATGAGCAACCTACTTTTCACAGCCTTCTTTACCATATCTATAAAACATTCAAGTTGATTTCTTTTTGATTGCATTTGCAGATCACCTACTCACTAAGCAACAATAGTCAGGAAAGCATCTTCTTCATAGAATTGCATTCATGACTCTTAATAAATTACTTCCACCGGAACACTTAAGGAAATGAGTCAAATTAAGAAACACGACTGGTTCTTTTTACAGTAAATAAATTGCATTATTACACAAACAATATTTACATTTCAAACAATAAAAGAAAAACATTTCACATTAATAATCCCTTCCAGCCATTTAAAAGAGTTGGTTTGTTTAAAGATGAGATCCGAATTAATAAATTAAAGTGCCTTAGATGCGTAAGCATTATAATTGCAAATCCTAGCTCTGTGGGCAACAGGTCTTTTCTCAAACCTGCATCACCGTTTTTGCAAACCTTAAACCACATTTTTCACATTGTCCATGAATACTACAAATAATGAAATACAGACCAAAGGTGGAACCAACTCTGGTGTGGACCGATTTTAGGAGTCAATGGCAACGTAATTGGATTGGGATAACGAATCGCCTTAAGAATAAGGTCGTGACATCACATTCACACACCTACATAAGGGCTGAGGTAACACCAATAATGCAATCACAGGCAATGCTGATAATGTAATTTCTTCTCAGTTTAGCAGTCACATTACATTTCAGCCCCCCATGTATTGTTAGAAATGAACAAAGGAAACTGCAAGGAGTTTTCCAAAAGGTACATAAATTTCACAACAGGGCAAATCACTCTCTTAATTTAGTGTAAAAACACCACACGTACACACGAATAAATTCATCAATCTCCATGCTCATGTTCGCGTTGAGCTTCTGCATCCCTCCAGTTGCTCTTAATAGTCTCGATAATGAGCGCAAATAAATCAGACTTAGTGAAGCCATAAATACTGCACAAGGCTATAAACACATAGGATAATATTAGCCAATAGTCATGCTGTTCAGAAGGTGTAAATGGAATTGGTCCAAGGAAATCGGCAGAAGTAACATTCACTAGTCCCTCGGGTTCCATTCCCGTATACTTACTAACGAAGCTAGTCATTGCGGGTAGAGTGTATTCTAATCCATTAAATTTTGCTATCGGACGACCATTATGAAATATTATTACAGTTGGAACCCCGACCACACCATATAATGTATTGAATCTGTGATTTGTAAATTTCATTGAGTCCACTGCTAGCATCATGACATTTGAAAATAAACGCGGTAGAGCATTAAAGTGAGGTGCAGTTATCAGACTGAATGGGCAAGTAGGTGAGTAAAAGAGTAAAACAGCACAGAGTCCAGGATCAGATCGAGATGTTATGTTTGCATTCACAGTCAGCAAATTTGATAACCTCTCTGAATCAACCACCTCAACTCGAGGTATTTCTGTCTGGTTCAGCGTAACACATGACAATGTCGTAAAGTTCGTAGCAGTTGCATTGGACAAAGTAGCATTTACACTGACATTGCCATTTAAGGCAGTCGTCCCATTTGCATGAACTTCTCCACTATTTGTGGAATTATTTGATTCTAATCCCGTGCCCTTGATTAAAGCAGCTGTGAGAAACATGAAGTCCGAAACCACTCTAAATATGTAATCCAAAAAATAATAGAATCCGTTGATTATCTCCTTCTCTTTGTCTGAACTAATATTTTCCAAAGGTGTCTTACTCATGACATTCTGGTCCGTTTCTTCCAAGTCAAACGGTAACAATTCCAAGTTTCCTGCCTCTGCACCCGAATCTTCTCCTTCTCCTCGATCATCTCTCTCCGAAGACAAGGCAATAATGGATAAGCAAAGAAATAACTTCAGCCAACCACTCATGATCATTCCCACAGAACCCACTGCCCAACTAATATAATTGGTGAAAATAAACTCTTCTGAAGAATCCTAATCATCACACATGCTAACATTTGAAGTATAAACTGCTCACTTAGGTGTCAGGCCTTCCCTAAGAATCCTTAAATGACACTGTTTTTCATGGGATAACGGAAAAATACGCATGTAATTCCACACATAAATTTATTTCATTACGCCGAATACCATGTTATCGCCAAAACATATGAGTAACGTTTTCATTTTGTGGGAATTTGACGTACTTTTTCCATTGTCATTCAAGCGACAGGTTTCAATAGAAGCCGGTCATTGAGAATCGTAGTACTTTTTGCAATAATATTGATATTAGATCGAAAATTAAGTTCTCAACTGCAAATTAAGATGCCTACGACGTTTGTCTTGAAATTGGGATTTCCAAGGACTACTCTTTCTAACGCATTTCATTATCGTTCGCGAAGCTGGACATTTTGTAGACTTAGACAACCGAAAACTTCCTCAAACACGCAGATGGGTCTCCGATTGTGAATCTGGAGCTAATAATTCCTCAGTGTACGGGAGATTATTTTTAGTGGGAATATAGTGACCACACTCATTTTCAAGGAAATCTTTATATGAAATTATAAATGTACTCATTTATTTAAATTTAGTGAGCAATAGTTAATCAAATGTATTAAAGAATCTTTCACACTTTGCTCCTTAGCATGAAAGAGGGACAAAAATAAATTTGTTGGTTCCGCTTTTACTTCCACTACTAATTTGGATGGAAAGACTTAATTAAATAATAATAAATTTAATTTAATGAATATTTAATAAATCAAACAGTGATGTTATTATATCAGTCATTGCGAGTGCAAGGATACCCCAGAGAGGAAACCAGAGCCGCTATGTCCGAATAGGATAAGATAAAGGGTGATCGCTGGATTGTGGTGGTGTACAAGGTGTGATCAAAAAAAGACACGATTGACTTTATATCTTGTTTATTTTGACGGATACAGCTTAATCGAACTTGTCGCCCCCAAAGTACATGTCTTGGCTGACGACACACCTTTGCCAGCGTTTCTTCCAGCTCTCGAACCGTGCCTGGTAAGCCTCCTTAGGGATCCTCTTCAGTTCCGCCGTACAATTAGTTTTAATGTCCGCAATAGAGTCGAATCGGCACCTTTTCAAGGTTGATTTTCACTTTGGAAACAAAAAAAGTCTGATGGAGCCACGTCTGGAGAGTAGAGTGGCTGCGGAATCACGGAAGTTCCGGTTCTGGCGAAAAACTCTATCACGACCAGCGCCGTGTGAGCCGGCGCGTTATCGTGGTGGAAACGCCATGCATTGTATCTCCACATGTACGGCCTCTTTCGGCTCACTGCGACCCTCAGCCACTTCATAACCCCCAAGCAAAAATCTTTGTTAACGGATTGATCTTGAGGGACGTATTCGTAATAAAACAGCCCTTGCCAATCGAAGAAACACACCCGCATGACCTTCACATTGGACCGGGACATGCGAGCTTTCTTTGGTCGCGGAGAATGAGGACCTTTCCACTGAGAAGACTAGGCCTTGGTCTCAACATCATAACCGCAAACCCAGGTTTCGTCACCGGTTGCGATGGTTTTAAGAAACTCTGGGTCGGCATTGGCTCGATTCCGGAGTTCCTGACAAATGTCCACACATTTTTGTCTCTGTTCATCAGTCAGCACCCGCGGGACGAATTTTGATGTGAAGCGCGTCATGCCCAAAATGTCAGTCAAAATTGTCTGACAGGATCTAAAACTAATGTTCACTTCCTCGGCTATCTCCCTAACAGTTAAACGGCAATTTGCCTGCATCAAATAGTTCACCAATTTGACATGGTTGGGGTCTGTCGAAGTGGAAGACCGCCCCGCTGTTGAATATTCATCTGTCGAGGTTCTGCCCGATTTAAAATGACTGTAACACTCAAAACCCTGGCTTCGACTCAAAACTTCATTAAAAAGGGTTACCAAATCATTCCAAAAGTATCCATAGCACTTTAGCTAAGTTTGAAACAAATTTACACGCACACATGCTCTTCCTCTAGCTCCTTCATTGCTGCCATTGCACGCGGCGACGAACAAGTTAAGACACGTACCGCTGCTGCTGCGTAACGACTCAACGTAAACACACGCAACGATTGTAGATTTAGTCGTCAGATGTGTCGCTAGATTAGAGTATATAAAGTAGTCGCACTGTGTCTTGTTCCGATTTGTTGAATGGTTTGCGATAAAATCAGTCGTCTTTTTTTTAGCACACCTTGTAACAGTGCAAACTTTGCATAAGGGCAAACAATAAATACAAATATATATACCCAGAATTGAAAGAATAAGTCCAACTTTGCAAATATAAATGCGAGGACACTTGGCTACTAAGCTTAATCACATTTTAATGTATGTACCAGGTTTACCTTGTTAATTAAACCTGAAAGAGAATGATTAGTTTGCCCTTTGGCACAGTTTCCACCATCTCAGTGTGGCCCTCAAGGCACATCCCTTGGTCTGTGCAGTTGATTGCACGGCAAACACCATTGGTTGTGTCTCCATGCACCCCGGGGGTGGGAAGGGAGATTTTGCTAAAACAAGGGACCCTGTACCTATGTTCTTCAAAGCAAATAATTATAGAATGTCAGGAAAGCAAGTGTTTCTAGTAGGAGAGAAGGGTGGAAATTAGGAGTCTGCTATGAGAGCCGAGTTGATGAGAGAGGAAGTTGGCAAAGGGAGTCTCAAAATCCATGGAGTACATTAAGATATCCTGATTTTATTCAATGTTCTTTTCTATCAACTTTCTCATTACATTCAGCTCCCCTTTCTAAAGTCAAACTGATCTTGGCCTTGGAAGTTGTTTGCACTATTTTGTAATCTTCTATTGATGATTCTGGTAAATAGGTAAGGGCAAGGTATTTAGGGGATGGGCGAAGAGAAAACCAGAATTGACATTCATTTACTCATAACAAAATAAGTCAAAGGACTCATTGAACCAATTCAATTTAAAATCTCATACTCCACATAGCACTTCAAGTAGGGAGCAGGATATCACCAAAATATTCTTATCCCCATATCTGATGAGGATTTGGTATTTGTTTTGTCTAGTATATGTTTTAAACCTATGTTAGAGATATTAAATTTGGCATGATGCAGCTTTCTAAAGGGTAAGATCTTCTACACAGGAAAGTATTTTTAGTTTATTAGATAATTTGAATTTTCTTGAGAAAAAGGTTCTGTAACAGTTTGAATGCAGAGTAAAGCTTTTTATTCAAGAAAGGTAAAAAGAATGTTCAGTTTAATGTTTGTGGGAAACTGGAGAAAGGGTGATGGTGGGCTGAGTTTTTGAATTTAAGTTTCTTGAGAAATAGATCCACCAATTTACTCTACTGATCACCCACTACCAACAATAAAAATTCTGGAGTGTCAACTATTAGCTTATATTCTAAATCTAGCTATAAAAGAAAAATACTGGTAGTAACTTTAGCTTCTGGTAAATTACGTTTTTGGGGTCTCAAATTGTGCCTTACAAGATTACAGGCCTTGTCACTTGGTAATACTAATTTAGTCAGATTACTATGCCAGTAACCCTTCCAAGTACAAAAGAGATACATGATTTTTGAATTTCATTCCTACTTACTGTACATTTGGCTATTAATAACCCATTCTTTAACATATGAAACACTTATTTTATCTAAAAAAACAGATAACACATGAAAATACAGAACGAATATAATTTATTAGTGCATCAACAGTTGAAATTGGCCTCACATCATTCAATCAAGCCATTTAACATAACAGTATGAGATTTTATGAAAACAATATTTTCAACCAGGTACTGCTGCTTTCCACTTGTTAGCATTTCTCGGTGAAACTATTTCGCTGATGAAATCCATCAAATCTGGCAGTCGAAGGTCTAAACACTCACTCTTGAAAACATCAAACACTTCAAATAATGGGTCTGCCAACAAAGATTTTTTTCCAACAACTATAATAAATGGATATCCAGTTTTTCTTGCATCTAAAACCCTCTTACCGATAGTTAATGAGCCTCTATCATCAATAATAACGTCACCACGTAAGGAATTTATAGAATTCAGATCATTGTAAAGCTTATATGCAGTTTGAGATGCAGCTTCTTCCTTACTTCCATCCTAAATCATAGAAAAGCAGAAAATGGATTACTAAATGCTGACGAGTACATTGAATCATATAACACCTTGCATACTTGGGTGACATCAAAATGGCTTCATCAAGTAGCCAACAGTTCTTCTAAAACTCTTCTGCATTTTTTCCCAGCATTTCATTATATTTGAACAATAACAGAAGAATACAAGGTGTGTTCAATAAATAACAGGAATTTGATTTATTTGGCAAGCATGTTTTTTATTCATCTATACAGAAGTTATCCCCTTTAAAGTAGTCCCCATTATATATTGTACATGTATGTCAGCACGTTTTCCAATCTTCAAAACACTTTTGGAACTAGATCTTTTATATAGCTTTTAGCTCTCTCAGTTATGCCTTTTTAATCTCATCTATTCTTGTAAAACGATGACCATTTAAGGTTCTATTTATTTTTGGGAATAGAAAAAAGTCACACAGGGCAATGTATGGTGAAATATGCGGCTGGGCCATCATAACAGTGCTGTTTTTGGCCAAAAATTCATGAACAAGCAGTGAAGTAAAGTGAAGAAGCATTATCGTGGTGTAAAAGCCATGAATTGTTTCACCACAAATATGGGTATTTCCCTTGTACAGCTTCATGCAAATGGCTTTGAACTTGTAAGTTGTTCTCAATATTGATTGTTGGACCTTGTGGCAAGAATTCATGGAGCACCATGCCATGCACAATGCAAAATTACAAAATTCTCATTCCTTTCTGAACACACCTTGTATAATTCCTCAGTAATGTCACTAGGCAATTAATGTCTTCTTTTCTTTTTCAGGATTGAATAAGCAATAAACCCTATGAATTAAACATTATAACAAGCTCATTCTGTTACTTCTTCCTTTGATAATCACAACACGAATACGAACAAATTAAAACAGCAACCCTAACAAAAAAATGATGATTTATGAATGTCACAAACTCATTATAAACTTCTATTATAATTTTGACAATGACAACAGGAGCATAAAAAATATAGCAACCTTAGCAAACATACATAACTTCAAACATCGCACATCAGATTTTCACACAATAATAAACTTATGACAAAATAAAATCTCAAATACTCAAAAGATAACCCTTGAAGAGGGTCAGATCGCACATCAGATTTTCACACAATAATAAACTTATGACAAAATAAAATCTCAAATACTCAAAAGATAACCCTTGAAGAGGGTCATGCACTCATGAGAGACCATTGCCAGGTACAACCTATAAAATGCAAAATTGATGTTAAAAACTATCTTTTAAAATCAGTAGTTTTTAGGCTCAACATAGCAAAATATAACCTTGAAGATTGAAAATAAAGTTGAAAATTGTTTATAGTGATATGGCTGGTTTCATCACATAGGTGGCACATTCAAGTACAGAGTTTAAACAGGGCACATTATTATACGAGCAGTTGGCTTTGTGACGTGGCGGGAGAAAGGTACAACGCTGGTATTAAAAAGCTGGTTACAAAGATGCAAAAAGTGATTGATCATCAAGGCGACTATGTAGAAAAATAGCTGAATGCTTAGCCTTTACTACGATGTACACAAAGTTGAGAATAAATTTTATTTTTTATGAAAAAAATAGAAGATTTTAATTTTCGAAACACCCTCGTATTATGAATAAGAGGTTGGATACCAGGCGGAGTTTTATGCTGCTCAAAAGTAAAACTCCGCCTGTTTCCATTATGAGTCTGGGTGTCGGTCTCAGCATCAGTCAGTGTGATTATTTTAGGGGTTTGAGTTAAATTAGTGACAGGAAGTTTCATTAACATGAAAATTATTGCGTTGAAGAGGATAGTAAAAGGCACTGATTTCACAGAGAGAAAACTGAGGACAAATATTTCTCCCATATCTCCCCACCCCACACCCAGAACTTCTCCATTTGTTTGCCTTTCTGTCCACTTTACCTTCGCAATCCTTCTCCACACTCATATTTCAAAAACCTCCAATCTACGCCTATCATTCTGATTCAATAATGATATTTCCATGCCGTAAATAAATACACTCCAAATCAAAATTTTAACAAGCATTTTTTTAACATCCTTACTTAACATCCCTGTCATCAATTCTCTCCTTATTCTGAAAGCTTCTTTGCCTAATGCAATTCTTCTCCTTATGCCCCTACTACTTGGACCATTTTGGTCCAAAACACTTCTGAAATATGTAAATTTTGCCATCTACTCTAGTTTTCGCCCTGCTATTTTAAAGTTTAGCTTAGCCTTTCTTGTTTTGGTAAATCCCATAACCTTTGTTTTATTTGTATCGATTCTCATCCCGTATCTATTGCACTGAATTTCCAATTCACTTAGCAATACATGCATCCCCTTGGATGACTGACCTACTGGAGCTTGGCCATCAGCAAACCTATCTGATTTTACAAATACCCCTCCGACTTTCATTCCTACCTCCAGTTCTCCCCATGCCTCTTTAACCCTCTTAGTGCGGCGGGCCGATATATCGGCTTTCGTATCCCTGGCAAAAAGTGCGGCAGGCCGATATATCGGCTCTTGCATAGGCTATTTTTTAAATCGTTGTAACTTATAGTTTTTTCTTTAATTATTTATGATTTTTGTGCTATCGATAGGTTGAATTCCATAGAATTACATAACTAATTTTTTTAATTTTTTATTAGCAATTTTAAATGCTTTTCAAAAAGTATAATTCCTACTATAATTTTTCGTTCAGTTTTGTACATGTCGGGAAGCTCAGCCTAATTGTTTGCTCGTTTTTTTCTGAGTGGTCGTTCCACTATGAAAAGCCACTGAAAGGCTACTAATCTGTTTTCATCTGTAATCTTTTGAATGTGTTATGGTGTGGTGGTGTTGATATATAGCTGCTTGTTCAGACTTTGTTGATACGATGGAAATAAGAGCACTGCTTTGTAATCATTTTGGTTTCTCTTGCCGTCCATCCTATCTAATCAATTGCGCCCTGTGTATTGGATTACATTGTCAGCAGTTCACTGTGAGTTAGAACATGGTTTTTTTCTGCCTTTAGATTGTAAGCACATTGCCGCAGTCTCAAGGAAAGGGGAAAAGTCCCAATTTGACTCAGTGAGATCAGCCTTTTCAACAAAATCGAACTATGCAGAGGCTGACAAAAAAATTTGCAATACACTGGTTTTTCTTTATTCATTTACAATATTTTCTACATGTCTTTTTGATTCTTTATTATATTTAAATATCGTAGTTTTATTGAAAAATGTTAAAAAAAAAATATTAGTATCGTGTCTAAAAATCGAAATATTATTGCTAAAAAAATATTCTTCAAATTTATAATACTGTAAAATTTACATTTATTTTTCAGATGATAAAAATGTACACCATTATTATTAACTACAATATTTTATTTTAAAATAAAAAAACTGCATATGGATATCTAAACAAATAACTTCATAATGTTTTTTTCCTAAGGTGATACATTTTCTTAAATTACCCTTCGCACTTCTCACTAGTACCCCTGGAATCCCTGTCGCACTAAGAGGGTTAATCATTTCCTCTACATATACGTTGAACAGCACCGGTGATAATGGATAACCCTGCCTTACATCTACCTTTTCCTAACACTGCCCATCCCGACTCCCTGTTCCCTGCCCTGCTCGGACCTGAGCAGTCTGAGATATGTACAGGTTGTGGATTAGACTCCTTTCCCTCCAATCTATTCCTATTACCTTCAATATACTCATTAGTTTTTCCCAATTTACTCTATGAAATGCTTTTACAAAATCTACGAAACAGGCAAATGTTTCCTGATTGTATTCTATATTCCTCTCGATTAGTGATCTCATTATTGTGATGGCATCCCACGTGCCTCTCCCTTTCCTAAACCCAAACTGATCATCCCCTGAGTAATTATTTGCCTGCTCTCCATCCCCTTGTTAATGATTCTGAGAACCAATTTAGCTGAATGTGAAATCAAACTTATTGTTCTGTAGTCCTCACATGATGTAGCCTTTATCTTTTTTGGAATAGGAACCAACACTGATCTCACAAAGTCTTCCGGCCAGATTCCTTCCTCAAAGATGTTTCCAATTAGTGGTATGGCGTACCAAAGAAAAAATACCTAAGAAATCACATATTGGAACACGTAAGTAGCTCTGGATTCTTTATTGCCCCATTTAATATGGAAATAGGAATTATATATAGTTATCATAGCATAAACATGAAAAGTTAATAATTGGAGTAGCTCCGGATAATCAATTGTGTTTAACAAAGAATGCCGAAAGAACATATGAACAGATTTGGCAACTCAACTCATTTGTGCAAACACAAATATATGTATTACGTATGATAAATATGCGAAATGGTGCAATCTGACGGCCATGACGTGGGCTATAGCCCCACCCACTATCGGCGCTAGTTGCCTGAGACCTAATGAGCCATCTGTGCATAGTGGATCGTCGAGCTGTGCATATGGTGCCAGTTATGTTAGTTCCTGTTGTCCTTGTTTCTACTGTTTGTCGAAAATAGAAATTGATGAAATCACGGTGCAACGCATCAACATCAAGTTTTTAGTGAAGTGCATTAAAAGTTATCAAGAAATTACTGAAATGTTGACAGCTGTTTAAGGTGATAATTCTCTGAAGAAAAAATCCGTTTTCAAGTGGAGTAAGCATTTTAATGACACAAGACGCCACCGATAATGCAATGCTGGGATGACCTTCAACCACCTGTGCTGACAACAACATTGATTGTGTGAGGTTCCTTGTCCTTAACAATCATTGAAAATTGTCTGAATGATAGCTGATGAACTGACTTTAGGAAAATCAACAGCACACACTATTTTAACCAAAAATTTGGGTTTAAAAAAAAATGTGTGCAAAAATCATGCCCATGCTGCATTGATTGTTGGCCAGTTTCTGGCAAAAAATTCAATCACCATCCTTGACCATCTTCCTTATTCGCCAGATCTCGCCCCCAGCAACTTTTTCCTATTCCCAAAATGCAAAAATGTAATGACGGGACATCATTGGGAAGATGTGGACACAATAAAGCAAGAAACGACGAGAAAACTAAAAGGCCTAACTGCCGAGGACTTCCAAGGGTGCTTTAAACAGAGGAAAATAAGATGGAATAAGTGCATGGCAACGAATGGAGAGTACACTTTAAACAGGGGACTAAATTGATGTAGACTAAATTTTGCAAAATAAAATTTTATGGTCTCAGTTTGCATATTTATTGAACAGACCTCGTGTACCCAACAAATCACACACAGGAACACAATGTTTCACAAAATCTTCATTACTCATTTCAAAGTGGTTACTTGCATCCTGCATACATCAGTATGCCCTGTATATTTATTCTACACATTAAAATTTTGTTTCATGCATTACCTCTCCAATTTTGCTTAAAGAATGAATTCAAATTTAAGTGAAGAATTTACAAAAAAAATTAAAGAACTCAATTTTGAAATTAACTAAATATATGCCACATAAAATAATAGGTATTGCTATACAAAATTAATAATTACATTGTATTGATAAAATAGAGAAGTTTTGCAGAGTTCTTACGAGATAATTTTTGAAGAACCAAACTTGCTAATTTCACCTCGCCTGTTTTACTCAACCGTTCTGGGGATTTTTAATGTAGAATAATAAAGGTCAATGCCCTCCTACTCTTAACTTTAATGATTTTAATACACCAGGTGAAGACCACCAATGTAAACAAACGGCTGTCATATTGAAAATGTAGTCAGGTGGAGTCTCAAAGGCTGGCCGTGGTATAACTCTGACCCCTTTGTGTGGTATAACTCTGCCCAAAACTCATTCGTTAATAGTTCTGGGTGGTGAGACTCATTTCAGATGGTTTCATAACATAGGTGTATTAACTCTACAGATGGTAAGGGGTTCATAATAGCTCTCTAGGTTGATGGTGGGAGGGTAGAAGTCAGTGAAATGAACAGGGAGTAGTTGGGGGGAGATAAGAAGGGAGTACTGAGTAGTAGTAGTTTTTAGAGGAGGAGACCGACAACTGAGGTCATTTGCGCCATAGGGGATGGATAGGAAAGGATGAAGGGTAGAGAGAAACCCGGCGTCGGCATTAGCCTACTCTTTACTAAAGGCGCCAAAGCGTCCGCAGTTTAATGTCCCATCCGACGGACGGCATACTCACTCAAAGTGCCCTCCACAAAGCACCTTAAGTAGGGATCGAGATACCTCTGAAAAATATTCAACACCGCCGGGATTTGAACCCATGCCCTCAGGGTGGGAAGCCAGTACGTTAGCCCCCACACCATCTCGATCCCTCGGGGGTACTGAGCGTGCAGCAGAAGGAACATATACAATCACAAGACAACAACTAATATGACTTAGATAGGAAGATCTCCAGCACAGATCATTTCCTGCACTTCAACACCTACCACCACATTTCTACTATCAGTCTTCCATTTCCTTCTAATCAGGTAAATAATATTCCTTGAGCAGAGGAAAATTTCATTCGGGTATTAAAACCATTAAATGTATCGCAGTGATGTACAGCCACAGTAAAAATATGATCAAGGAAATTCTATGTTATTTAAAATAATTACAACTTCTTAAATGTTGGAAAAGAATGGTATCATCATACTTTGAGGAGTAAGTCCTACAAAAATCTTGAAGCTTTCAGGGTAGAGAGATTATATTTAATCTGTAAATTAATAACACACCTCAAATAAGTTATATAATTAGATTAGAACCGTGGCCATTCCTTGATGTCCCCTTTATAATTGATAGAATTTTAATAATTAATTACAACTTCCTTTTAAGTCTAGGAAATACACAGTTCACTACTAACATAGAAATGAATTTAATCAGTTACTGTGGATGAATTTCTTCATCCACGATTTCTAAATATATCAAATCTATTCTTTGAAATGCCCTTATTCGTACTATCATATTGCTGCATAAATGCATCATCATTAAGGTAATGGGCTCTCCAATTCAATTATATAACATACAATACCATTATTTACCTTTGGCGTGATTATGCAAACAGTATATGGTGTTAAGACCAAAGGCCAACGGATTTCATCTGCTGGGGATAATGATTCAATAGCAGCAGCTAAAATCCGGGTCATCCCTAGTCCATAGCTGCCCATCTCTAATGGGTTAGCTTTACCATCAGAGTCCATAAATGTTGCATCCAAAGGTGCCGAGTAGCTTGACCCCAACACAAAAGTATGTCCAACCTAAAAGAGCATCAGAGAGATATTATTTTTTAACAATGACAAAAACAGGCTTTATTCTAAACAGAGAAAAAAACACAGGCAGTTATCATTTATTTTATCCGTTTCAGAATTCCATGCGATTTGTCAGAACTTGTTCTCCACTGGGAGTTGATATGAATTTTTTTTAATTGCAAGTTTGGGATGAGGAAAAAATGTTTTTTCTATTGGCCAACTCCTTTTAGCTTCACAATGTTTACACATACATTCCAGGTGTTCCATAATCTTTAACTATTTCAAACCTATTTTTTTGTATGGTAATAAAAAAACTAGCTGTTCCCTACAACTGCAGAAGACATGATCTATTTAGATGCTAGGTACAGACAGGCCTAAAATTTGTATTCATATTACCTCACTTGTTGCTTACTGCACACTGAGCAGCTAACAATTTAACTTTCACTAATCACATTCAGTATTTATGTTCAAATGGGATAGTCAATATTATTGGCTGATACTTTGTGGAATTTCATGATTCACAAGGGTTTATAAAAATCCTACATGGATGGAATGTCTCCCTCAGTCCAATCCCTTTTCAATGCTGTGGGTGGTCAGCACTGCCACAAAGTAGGAGAAAGCCTGTAAAGGTGAAGTATAATGGCGCTGTGTTCCCTGTGATCAGGTCTTAAAGCCCTGATCACAGGGCACATCATGATCAGGATCAAGGCCTTAAAGGAAACCTGAATAATGAATGGTTTAAGGGGTTCAAATGAAGATGTTGCTGCGTCACAGTAACATGAGTTGGCTCTCTCTAAAGGCTATGGTTAAAAAAATCCCAGATTAAAAATTACTTCATCATATATACGTAGTGGGTGCATCAACTCCGAGAGCATGTGGACTGGCAACTCATCACAGTAAAAACTTATTTTGCTATTAGACTTAAATCGGAAACCAAATTGTCCAATAGAAACAGACATAGAAAGGCAAAACACTAGTAGTGGTACATAACGGAGAAGAGGAAAGAAAGAAAAACATGGTATAAGTCAGACATTAAAATTAAAACGTGGAGGGTGTCAGCCAGGAGAAACAAAGATGTTGCTAAATTAAACAAATAACCTGACACCAAGTACAATAGCTCTTCAAGAAATGTGTTGGACTGGAAGGCCATCCTTGGCCTGGAAGCCAATATACTATTTCAATACTACAGTCAAGAAAGACATGAATTTGGCCCAGGATTTTTCAAGACTGTAAATACTAAATAAGAAAATTCTTTAATCATAATACAATTGATTCAGATTAATTTTAATAATTTAAATGACTTCTTTAATGTTCATTATTTCCTCTTTTCTGGCATACTAACTATAATCATTTCACTTACCTCAATACCATGTTTTTCTTGTATTTTCCCATTCTTGCAAGAAGGGCAATTTTCTCCTTCAAATACTTCCTTATTAGCTCCATATTTACAGGTATCACAGAGCATCAAGGAGTCCTCCCCAATCTTTGTAAGGAAGTGATATTCATGAGACAATGACCCACCCATTATCCCATTATCACCAATAACTGAAGGCAAAAAGAGAAAGTGGAAACAAAAACAGTACAATCCTTGAAAATAAGAGTGCAATGAGATGAGCACCCAATGATTTAATGTGGAGTGGTATCAAATGCTTAATGCAGATGTAAATGTAGTAATGCAATGCAGAAGACCAGTAGATGAAAAAAATAATGACAATCAATTTACCACAGTTTATAGTATTAAGATCACTTGAACTGCAGTTTAAGAAAGAAAACACAGGAAAAAACAAATTAATAAAATAATGAATACAAATATCTTACCTTTTGCATATGAAACCCCAATTGCACCAAAAATCTTATCATAAGCTTGACATACTTCCGCGTAGGTATTTTTGGCAGCTGGTAGTGTTTGGTCAAATGTATACAAGTCTTTCATAATAAATTCTTTTCCTCTTATCATACCAAATCTAGACTTCTTTTCATCACGGAATTTACTTGATATTTGGTACATTCTAATGGGTAATTTATGATGGGACACAGGTGAAATGGATGCAACAAGTGCTGCAATCGCTTCTTCATGTGTCTAACAAAGAGAAGGGAAGAAACCTTTTTAGAGAGGAGGCATACATTTATTCTGAAAGTTTTTCTAATCCACGTGAAAATTAATAAAGTCCCATTAACATCAAAAAATAAATCGAGTATTTAAATAGCAAAACAATATCTATTTAAAAAATGATCAACTTATTACTTTTATTTCTTTCTAAAATAAATCTTTAAAATAAATAATAATATACCCACTGGACTTAAAATATATTCTTTACTATGACGATCCTTCATTTTAAACAGTTCTGCACCAGCTGTTTGCCATCTGCCTAAAATGTAAGAAAAACAAGGTTTACTCTTACTCATTAGTTAATTCCCCACTTTGAAAAAATATTGACTTAAGAAAATTTAAGTATTCAACTGCAAGTAACTTCTATTTTTCCACAAATAAATTCACTCCCCTACACCTACGAACAGGTAATCCAGCTGCCTATTCTATTGTGTGATTTGAGCACTAGCATCTATTCACAGTAATCAATGCTAAGGTAACCTACCCTAACTCGTAAACTACCAATAATAATAATGTAGTAATTCAAAGAAGATATTTGAAATTGGGACAAATATTAAAACAGATAAAATATGCAATAGATTGGATGAGTCCTTCAGGGTGCCCCTCCTTTCCCAAGGTAATTATTATGTGGACACTGAGTAAAAGAGGCATTAGTGGAATGAAACTACTGATAGGCATGTGACTCAGGATATGAGGGAGCTTAAATATCTAAACATTTTGAGTGACTAAGGAGTTAGGGCATTTATTTTCTCAATTCTGAGAGCCTTGTATTTGGAAGAAGCATGTGCAGGTGCACTAAAGGAAATTCAAATTGAGTTTATGCTGCTCCACACCCTTTCAATAATTAGAAGTACCTAAAACGCTAAAAATGGAAGTTACAAAAATTCAAGAGTCCATTAAAAAAATCAAATCTATCTTACAGATAAGATAAATGGGGAAATAAATTGTAATATAAAAATCTTTGAATGTTCGTGATTATGGGCTTGACTCTTGATTAGCATGAAAGATTAATTATTTCACTGGAGCAAGATGATTCTGTCTCAGATAAAAACTATTAAGGACATGCCGCTCCACAAGGAGAATTGTCACCCAAAAAACGTTGAAATTCTGGCAAAATTGGAAGGTTTAAAGATAATTATTTAACTTTAAGAAAATCAACACGAAAGTCATGCGAAGTAGGCAGAAATCACAGCATCAAACCTCAAGGCATAATCAATTGAGACTAAAGAACTTTTCTCCTGTGACAAACTAGGATACATCTCAAAATAATTTCCTGAACTCCAAAACCAAGAAGCAGTGGTGAACAAAATAATCAAGCAGCTGTGTTTGGGATTAGGATCAAAGGAAAGCAAGAACAGTAATAGGCAATGTCAATATTGTGGAAGTATTGTATGTGTTAAAGGAAGAACTGTAACATGTGCAGATTGATATTGTATTTAGAAGTCTTTTACAAGTGAAAATATTTACCCTTCACTTGAATAAGATGAGGAACTTATTAATTATACACGTAATAATTTAAGTGACACAGTTACTACAGGAAATGGTGAAATAGTAAGACACACAAAGGGAACTGATGCAATGAAAGTGAGTCATTTGTGGTGGATGGAATTAGAGACTATGTTCTGTCACACACCTAAAAGTAATGGCAACTTCATTTTAATTAATACTTTAAGAGAGAAAGGTGCTAATTTAATGTTTTCAGGATGGGTGAGTACAAGAGTATATAGTGATCACATTTTATGATAGAATAGTTTATACAATAAAAATTAAGACAATGAGGTACGAAAGTGAATGCAGGAAGTCAGATACCCGTTCATGGAACAGGCAGTTTGGGCTCTTGAATCAGGAGGCATTGGATAAGATTCTATTTTTTCAAGGAGAAATGAGGTAAAATGACTAGAAGAACTGTGTACAGTCAAGCATCAAAACTTGAACTCATTCATTGTGATCTACTCGGGAAAACCATTCCTAATGCCCTGCGGTGGGCTCAGTATATTATGAAATTAATTAATTATTATAGTAGGTGCGAGTGTCACATTACGCAAACAGAAAAGTGAAGTGTTTGCAGAATTAAGTTTCAAGCTGAGAACTTTCACCAGGGAAATACAACTCTCCAAAAATGGGATGGTGCACAGTGCTATGCTGGCTTTAAACAATTAAGTCAGGTACACGTGGATATCCTTACGTTACAAACGATATATACGACCATTCCATAAGAATGGCATTGATCTAGAGTGTGGTTTACTAGTGTCATACAATAAAAGGCAATTTACCCATTAAATGTAGGTACGGACGGCATCTACTAGGTTATACGCGTTCACGGAATCTAACAGCTGATTGACCAGGTATAAAATCCCATTAGAAAGCTTTCAATGATGAAATAATTATAGGCAGCATTACTTAAATGTTACAAATCCGGTTCTAAAAAGTATACAGTGACTTGTCATTTTATGAGTATGTCAATCCTACTTAACAAGTTGAATCAGCAATTTCGTAAAATTGATTTTGAGCACCAGAGAGGCTGTACAGTAATCTACCTCAGAAGTGTAGGATAGATTTTTAAATTGACTGTAAACCTGGAGTAGCATGCGACTGGGGAAGACATTTTCAACAGCTAGAGGCCATTCAAAAAAGGAAATGAAAGACGTTCCCAGCAGGTTATGAAACAAAAACAGATGATTGTTCATTTTTCTGAAGTAATTCTAACCCTCTATAAATGACCCATAATTTATAAAAATATGTAATAACTGAGAAATCACTTTTTACCGTCAAGAGTTCAAATATTATAATACGGTGACTTTCAACTTCACACTTTATGCTGACCGTAACCTACGACAGTATCCTAACGTCGCTTATGCTGGCATATTTTTACAAACCCTTGGACACGAGTGGAACTTCTAAAATCCTTTCATTAGGATTTTTAGTGAAAATTTGATGGGACTTGGTCATTTCTGGCAGTAATAGCTTTAAAAGATCATCTTATGCACCACATCGGATAAATAATAAAGGCACCTGCCAGACTTAATCCAGAGTTTAGCATCAGTTAACGCTGGCAACAACACTTTCTGGGCATTCAGCTTGGCCATCTCTTTGTCCACCAATTTAATCAACTTCTCCAAAGCCTTCATGCCAAGTGGCAAAATGTGAAACATACCATTGCCACTTTGTCGAATAATTCCATTTTCTAGCATTAGCTAAAAGAAAAATACAATACTTCAAATGCCAAACATGAAACATCTTTGACAAGTACAATTCTCTCCAGTAATGCAAGCCAATAGCGAAGCACACCTTTTGGCTATTCGATAATAAATTGTCCCCCTTCAATGTTGCATTTTTGGGAATTACTTTTAAAGGCTGAAATAAGGTGGAGATGCGTTCAATTTTCCTAGCCATTGCGGCGGACTCAAATGAATCCACTAAAAGAGATTGGAAATATTTAACACACTATTGAATGCATCTAAAGATAAAGGCGGTACTTAACCCCCACGATAATTCCTAGACACAATTGAACATGTAACGAAATACATGCATCTTTTGTTTAGCGAATGAAATACATAGAAAATTCTCTTCGAAGCAAACCGGTGTTTATGGCAATGGATGCTTAGCGGACTAAAAAATTAATAGAGATGGAATTAGATTTTGGTTTCCGTTTCATGAAATAAACAAATGTTTATTCTTTAATCGTATAATTAGAGAAAATTTATTTGCCATGCTAGGATATTTCACACTCTACGGCCCTTGGGCATCAAATGTATCACTACGTGAGAGCCAAGTGCTGCCAAAGGGAAGTGGTGTTTAAGAGAATTATTTTGCTAAACATCTTTATAATGAGAAATTGTTTGTCTATGGTTGCACACAAGACATGTTTACGTCCATTTATATTTGAATTGAAATTGAGTGCGAATGACGGCGATAGGGACAGGCAAGCTAATGTGGAGAGGTCAATTTACACTGACAGAGAGGTCAACTTTCAGTGACCTGCCTGTATTATAGAGAAAACCTTTTATATCTTCATACCGTAGTTTAAACAACAATAAACATGTCCTCGTTTACTCCCGGGACTGCCTCACTGCCTACGTCTGAAGTGGAACTTAGCATTTCATGCAGGTAGAATTTTTACCTGTTTTCAGTGATAAGGAAATCGAATTTTTGGTATATAATTCCCTTTAGTAGAAACACCCTTTTTTTGATTGACATTGGTCTTTTATTTTTAGGTCATTGCAGGGGAAAGATCTTTTATCGAAGTCTGATCCTATGGTAGTGGTTTATAATCAGCCTTTTGGGGAAAGAAGATGGGTGGAATTTTGCCGCACGGAAACAATCAAGAATTGTCACGATCCTGATTTTACCAAGAAAATTACGTTTTCTTACCACTTCGAAGAGCTACAGAATTTACTCTTCAAAGTTTTCGATGTTGATTCCTCTAGCTCCAAGCTAGAACATCACGATTTCCTTGGTATGGCTACGTGCACTTTAGGCCAGGTTAGTTCTTTCTATTCTATTGGGACCCACTTTTTATGACATAACTCATTATCAGCGTCAAAGGTCTCCAATCTGAAGGGTGTTTCTTGCAGCCTTCCAGGTTATGTGCCCCGTTAACTGACGCTACTAAATATTATGTCTCATCTCTTTATATATAATATTCGAAGTTGGCATTCACTCATTAAATTTAATCCTGATATGGCTGGTTATTCCGGTGGTCAGAAGTTGAATTTTCATGGCTACTTGAGGATTAATAGAGAGTCTTAGTTTATTCCCAAGAAAGTAAATTCAGTCACCAAAATATGTATATTTCTGACTTATGAGACGATTTAAAATGGGATTAATTTAGACGATGCATAAAACATTTATGCTCTACGCACAATTATATTCAATGAGCTATTATGGACTGTTGGCAACATTTTACGATGACTAAATAATTCTACCTTATAGAAGGAATATCGTTGTATGGTTAATTATCCAGGCAGGTTTACACTGTAGGTATTATAAAGGCATTACCAAGTCAGAAATAAATTAGTCCACTGCTCAGAAAAGATTCAAAATATCCCTACAGTCTTGTAGTCCTACCAACAAATCCTAATTTCATGCTTTGAATATTTGCAGCTCATCCCCCATGACAGGCTTCATAAAGCTCCTGAAAAATTCAGCAATGACAGGGTCCATATCTGTGACCTTTATAAGGAAAGTCTGCAAATTAGCCACTATAGCCTGCACACACAGCAGCTGTGATAGAGATAACATATGCATTTTTTTTTTGATAAAGTGTTCCAATATTATTATTTGACTGGGATCATTGGATTAAGTTAAATGTGTAAGGGCTGCTCAAAATGATTTGTCATGATTATTTCATGTGCATAAATTATTGCACAGAAAGTTAATGTTATATTGTTAGCATAAGGGGCCATGGCAGGCTGGAGCACTAGGCCACTAGCCAGAGAGCCCAAGTTTGATTCTGGATGATGCTTCTGGAAATCCTTAGTTTTGCACAACTGGCGTGGTTTTTCAGGCACCAGATCTATTAGAGAAACCACAGGTGCCATTGGGAAAGGAACTGGCCAACCTACCCTGATATGTGAATTTCACATGACTCATAGGGCTTAGCACTAGATGAGTCTGACCCATCAAACCAACCTTCGAGTTGTTTATTTTAGCTTATTGATGGCATACTGTGTAATATAGACGTGATGTAAGTTTCATTAGTTTGACTGTAGTATTGTGTCAGCAGCAGCAGCCATTGTAAGTTGAAACACATTCAGTTGGCCAACACAGTTTTGATGTTAGAGAATGCTTTACCCATAAGAGCTTTATCACATTGAGGAATAGAAAAGATCACATGGGGTGAGGTCTAAAATAGGGAGTAAGAAGAAACATGCTTCACATTGATTTTTGCAAGATAACAAAATTTCAACACCGTAGTGGGACATGTTTCTTCCATCATTTCCATTGGCAAACTGAACATGTTTCAGCCAACTGAAGTCAAATCAGTGAAACTTGTAGCACATACACCATGCATATCCACCTTACAATATGATAGTATTAAATATTTGTACAAACTGTGTTAATACACAATCTGTGATCACTCTTCATTAAACAGCCCTTGTAGTTGAAACAACTGCTAAGGCGTGACAATGTGTGTGTGTGTGCTTTGAAATATTACCTGTATGCTAGCATTTGGGGCATTTTTTAAATTAAATTCAAGGTTTTTCTGATGAGTGGTGCAGCTGAGCATCACACACTTTTGCATCGTGATGTACAATTATTCCTAGAAAAAATGAAATGATGCATTTTTGGTTACATTTAATTTCTAATATCAATTCCTATTATGTCATATAACTTTTAGAATTGAAATGGAAACATTTTTTGGACATTTTAATTGAATATTTTTGTTTTGTAGGATCAAAAAATAGGCAATGTCTTCAGTCCACTCTTCATCCACTCTGCCACCATGCAATCTTTCCTGACGTGAAGGAAAAACCCAGGGGTTTTAGGGGTCCACAGGTGTTCCCCTAATAGACTTAGATGTCATTGGTTTCACCTCTCCACATTCCAACATTTATCACTCCCCCCCTCAAATTCACCACGAAGACATAAAAAGGGTGTTTCATGATAGAGATGCAATACTTCTGGAGCTGATAGGGGATGTTATTTTGAATATTCTCCCATGAACTTATGCTCAGAAACCCATAGTTTGTGGAGCTGTGATACTCATTTCCTGTAGCATATTTGTCAATTTCAAATAAGTAGCTTAATTGCCATCATACATGCTCTTTGTGGTATACTGATACACTTAAGTACATTTCAGGAAATAATAATGTTTATAAAAGTGGGTAACTTTATGGTGTAACCAGTCAGGGACCAATTCCAGATAAATGTTATTAGGCTCCTAGTCAAGTGTATGTAACAACCCTGGCTTATATGTGTCATAAGTGATGTTGTACATAGTTGTGAGGAACAACTGGAAAGAAATATTCACTGCAGTAAAGGAAAGTTGACCCTTTACTTTTTCTTTTAAATACTGAATACTTGCATGGATGACTTTAATGCAGGACAAACTCCTTTTCCTGTCCCTTAAGGTTCATGAAGTTGAACTGCATATAAATATGCACCAGGATGAGGCTAACAGGAGGTTTTGAGATCAGAGAAGGGAATACCAGGCATTTTATCAGTCAACCTAAAGGCATAAAATGATCCATTGCACCATTATCTTCTCAGTAAAGTGATATTATTACAAGTGTTTTCCCATTTATATTGTTAAATTATTCATCATTAAAATAAAAATGGAGACCGTGGTCTCACTTCTGAATATTTCAAATCCTCTTTCATATTTCTCTCAGGCCGATCAGAGAATAGTTCCTTTGCTATTGTGTACAACTACATAATACCCTGCAAGCTGCCGCGAGGGTATGTGTAAGGTCACCACGCTTAAAAGAGAACAAAACCACATGCAAACCGACACCCATATATTGCATATCTTGCATAAGCCCTTTCAACTTACATGCATGCAAATACATATACTATCAACTAACAAACAAATGCACCTTAGAATGTAGTAAAAGTTTATCCATTAACGTGTAAGCTAGAATTTGAAAAGAAAGAAGGTAAAATTCCACCACCACATGGACATGCAACATACAATGGTCTCCTCCCCCAAGGACACAGGTAGGGAATATGACACAATGCTGCAGGCAGCAGTAGGGCCCCCCCACAGAGAGAGACAAGGGATGGAAGGGGAAACTTAAAAACAAACAAAGCAGAACAAGCAATACTGTAATGAGCACTACATTTTTTAATGGCTTTCTAATGCGGTCATGTGGGAAGGGTTTAATACAACAAAATACATAAGGTCTCTGACAGTGCGTGCAGTTGAGTACAATTAATTATTCCCTAGACACTTTGGGTACCAAGTGGAATTAAACTGTCTAATTGCTGTCTTATTTGCAGTTTAATTTGTATTCATTGATATGATTCTGGATGACATTTATTCCTGTTTTGAGAGGAATTTTAATTCATTTGGTATCTTGAAAAATAGGACAGCTAGAGTGCTTGGTGGTTTTAAGTGAAGTGCAGTTGAGTATTTTCGCTGAATACTTATCATGTGAATTTGTAATTATTTTTGCGTTCAACATAAGATTTATGTGCATTGTTAGTAGCTTAATCCTGCTAAGTAATCCAAATTATTTTGGTATTTAAGTTTATTTCATGTAACTGACCTGATTTTTTTTTGTATACCCAGGTAGTAACTCGGGGAAAGGTTCAGTTACCACTGTCTATGAGTTCATCTGGAAATAAGGGTCAGAATATCTATGGCTATCTTATTTTGAGCGTTGAAGAGTTGGGTGCTGTCAGAGATAATGTAATACTCCAGTTTCAAGGACGAAGATTGGATAAAAAAGATTTTTTTGGAAAATCAGATCCCTTCCTTGTGTTTTCCAAGGTAATGTATTTTAATTTTATAAAAGATATTTAAAATAAATGTTTATGACAAGTAAGTATCTATGCATTCCTTTTAGTATTTGTAGAAGTAAAATTGTGAATTTATTTGTTCATAGTAGAATCTTTCAATGTATTTTCTAAATAAATTAAATATGAATTATATTATATATGGATAAGGATGATTGTATGTGTATACATTGAGTACTCACTTTAACATCTTTAGTTGTTCCATAGGTTCCACTATATGGAGAAAAATATAAAGTTAACCCAAATGTTTTCTGGTTTTCTGTCATTTGTTTCAGATAAGTTATTTGGATGTTCAGCCATGTATTACATGTTGACTTATATTTTATCCATTTGGTTGCAAACTATGCAGAAAATTAGCTTTAGTAAATGATAAGGTTTTACTGCATACTTTAATTTACGACATGAAAATATTCAGTTCCAATTGCTGGTTATGAGAAGTCTCATGCTATCCAACAAATTGCCCATCCAACTAAGGACAAAGTCAGAGGCAAAAATTTTGCAGAGCCATAATTTTCTCTAATTAGCCTCAGGCAGCTGGAAGACTGGGCTGGCTTTTGTAGAAGCCATTTCCCCCCTAAATTTCCCTATGCATCCCCTGTTTCAAAATAATGTAAGTCTTGAAACAAATTTGAATGAGATACCAGGCATCAACGTAAATGATACCTAATTGAAAGTTTTAATGAATTGCAACATAGAGATATTTTTTACTCATTAAATGGCATGAAATAGGTTCATAAATTTCAGGCATACATTTTTTGTTGACAGTTGAGTGTCATTAAAGTTTAATTTCCCAAGTCTGCAACTCACCCTCTCAATGTGGTCATATACTGTATTTCCCAGGTGTTTCATTGTCATGAAAATAACGACCACTCATAAAATAGGCTGCAAGGGGAAACTTGGGCAAAAAAATATCATATAACAGGAAATGGGATATCTTAGAATGATAAAAAACGAGGCAAAGACAATAGGGGAAAGGGAAGCCTTTTCATGAGTATTTGCATGAGTTAGATACCCAACATATTCAGTGAAATTATCTCCAATCTTCCTGTTTCTATTTGCCTCTGTGCTCGCAAAAGTTATGATATGATTTGAGCAGAGGGGGAATGTCTATCATGACTAACCTTCTCCCTGTGAAACTGCTAATTGAATTCTCTTAATCCTTATCATCAGCACCCATGCCTAAAAACCAGTAAACTTCCAATCTTAACGCTATGGGAAATTTAAAGAATTAAATTGGCATTGTGTTGAATATGAGGAAATGAAAATCTTCATTAAAACTCACTGTAGTAATGCCAGAAGTGTGAAACTCAAGATGCATGTACTATATGTAATTGGCATTTGTAAATATTGTGGTTACGAGTATGATCGCTTAGTTGCATCTTAAGTTGATGAATGGAATAAATTAAATCGTGTGAAATAATAAATTTAAAGGAGACCATAATTATAATGTTTGAATGTAATAATTAATTAAGCCAAAAGCTTCTTTGTAAAGTTCAATTAGAATATTATGAACCCATTCTATTCCTGGAAAAATGAATCTGAATTGGACATGAAGTCTGAGCTGCTGTTTTGTGAATATAATTTTTTTCAGTGATAATAAATTCATATGCCTTGATGTACATTGTATTTTGTTTATTGTTACGAATTATTGAAGATCAAAAACTACTTTTGATATCCCCCTACCTCTTTTAATTTTGCTCTAAATAGTTGGTGTTTGCTTTAGATTTATTTACACAGTTTTGTGTAGACCCGTGTTAGAAATGAAGAAACCATTTTTTCAAAAACATTTTTTTTATTTTTCAACATAATCCCCTTTTAGAAAGATACACTTCTCCCAACGTTCCGGCCATTTTTTAACCCCTCCAAAAAATAGGATTTGTCGAACTCTCCAAAATACGCCTCTGCTTCGGCGATAACTTCCTCGTTTGAGCTAAATTTTTTTCCCGCGAACCATTTCTTCATGTTAAGGAATAAGAAAAAGTCGCAAGGAGCTAGATTGGGTGACTACGGGGGATGCGGCAGCAATTCATGACGTAGTTCATGCAGTTTGGCGGCGACAACTCTGGATGAATGTGTTGTCCACCGTGAGCAATCGCGGCACCCATCGGGCCGACAATTTTTTCATCGCCAACTTATCATGTAAAGTATTAATTGCCATTCTGGTCAACACACCCATGGCCTCTGCTACTTCGTGCACTTTCGTTCGTCGATCAGTGAGAATCATGGCATGGACTTTTTGAATGATTTCCTCGGTAACCACGTCTGCCGGGCGTCCTGGTCACTCCTCATCAAAAACAGATGTTCGCCCACGTTTAAATTCGTTGAACCAATATCTAACTGTGGTCATAGATGGGAAAGTGTCCCCATAAACAGCATCCAACTTTGCTTTTATCTCCTCGCATTTTTTCCCATCCAAAAACAAAAAGCGAATTACCGAACGATACTGCTCTTTTTCCATCTTAGCGAAAATCACGAAAGACATCTTACTGGAATGGCTGCCAAATACAAACTAACCTTTGAATCAGTCAGAAATTTGTTTCACTGTGGTTTGATAGATGGCAGCACACGATGATAACATAAACTTCCCTCAGGAATGCCCTTTGTCGTCAAACACGGGTACTTATTGAACTGCCCTTGTATGTGGGTTGTTCGAATGTTCTTAGAAAAAAATAGAAAAAAACAAATTATTTTGGTAGACTTATTTTATTTTTCAACGTAATCTCATTTTAGGATGATACACTTGTCGCAGTGTTTCTTCAACTTTTTTAAGCAGTCGAAAGAGTAGGAAGTCAGCCAGCCCCAGTGGTGGCAGGGTAACATCCTCATCTCCCAACCCAAAGGTCGCGGGTTCAATGCCTACCTGGGTGGGTTTTCCTCCACCTAGGGCTTGGGTGTTTGTAATTGTGTCATTGTTAATAGTCTGATGTAAAGGCCAAATAGAACATATTACGCTGTAGATATCTTTTTAATTTATGCCTGAATGCAGTAGTTCCCTTTGTATCCTTGATACTTTTGGGTAGTTTGTTATATAATCTGATGCCCATTTCATTGGGTCCTAATTTCAATGCTTTAGTTCTTATATGCCCATAATGGATGTCATTCCTGATGTGTCTGGGTTGAACCTTAGTTATAGACTTGCAATGGAACGCATATTTGGAAGATTTGTATACATAGTAACAAAGAATATTTCATGGTATCCTGTGTTCTTAGATTATCAAAATGTTTTCAGGGAATTTGATTTAATTGTAAATGTGGTTGTAAAATGGTGAATGAAGTGAAATTCTGTCTTTGATGATGATGCATCATTTGTACAAATCATTTTATTTATTTGTAAACTTAAAATGTTCCAAGCATTGGGAATACCACAATAATTGTCTCTTTTTACAAAGAAAATTGGGATAAGTGTAAATGGAGGAATTATAGCATGATTAGTCTTTTGAGTATACCAGTAATAGATGGAAGAAACTAGTGAAAGTTATTGGATTTGCTCAAATGACCTGAAGTCAGGTTTTTTATGTACATATGTGATTACTTTGTTATTACATTATTTCCTGTATTCCCATGTAGTTAACATTTGACTGAGTAAACAAATTGCTCTATTCATTGGATTTTTGAAATTTTACGCTTACATTAGAGAATTATTTGAAACTCATTGATATAAAGCTTAAATATTTTTATTGCTCTTTATTTATTGTTTATTAACACCATCTTGGGTTTTGCTTGTGACATTTTATGCCCTTTCCTGATGTGATGCATACTCTTCAGTTGTACCATGAGTAAGGTATTTTGAGGTGCAAATATAATGAATATAATTTCAGCGTTATTTATGACATTTGAAGATTTTTTTAAAGCCATGCATTACGTTCAGTAATCATTTTTGTTTTCTTCCAATTTTGTTTTCATCAATAGAAAATAAGTTAATACTTTAATTTCAGTGCTTTTTGTGAAGGTATCCTATGGATTTTCTTTCTTACAAGGCGATGGAGACTGGAGATTACAATCCTGTGCACAAGACTGAAGTAATTAAAGTTAATATTAACCCTGATTGGAAAAGGTTTACAATTCCCATACGTACCCTTTGCAATGGTGATATGAATCGCACAATAAAGGTGAGTTGTTGCCATAATGATGCTTTTATGCTATTTCTTATGTTATTCATATTTCTTTTTAATGTCAATAGCAAGAAAACAATGTTTATGAAATCACCTATCATGATCTTGGGTTCAAAATCATACAGCTTGTTTTGTATGCATTGATTACTGTAGATAAATGTGATTTTTCCTTTATATTCCCACATTTCTTTTAAAAGTTCCAAAGCCTGAGGTTGCCTCATAACCTCAAGGAATGCTGATATTTCAGCCCATGAAATCCTTTTCAAAATTCACTGTTAATATCTATTGCTATCTTTCATCCAGTGGTGTACTGGTTATTAAATGAATCCTGTATTATCAGTTATGTATGTGATACCCTTTTGACTTGCCTTATATTTGTATGTCAACAAACCAATTTGGGCCAATGAATTATTATTATTTGTAAGTGACTCTTACTGAAAGATGACTCCATGCAATATCTTGTATCAGTCTGTAGATAATGTAATGTCGAGTAGTTTGTTTAGAATCTCAATCCTGCATTGTTTTGATTGAGACTGATATAATTAGATTCTCTATGCATTTAAATTACTTTTAAACCCATGAATTATATGTGAAATTGAGGTCTTCCTTTTATGAGGTCTGTCAGAAAAGAAACCAAACTTTTTTAATAACATCCTAATGAACTGACACAGAGTGATCATTACTGCGGTATTGTGTGACTGAAAGTTAAAGCTTTGTTCTAACAATTTCTCATTAAATCACAATAGTTATTTATTTAGATGTATGTGAAAGAGAGGAAATGTGCTGGTTATTTTCAAGCAAGTTTATCGAAGAAGAGTCTTGCAGAGTTATGCAATTGCATACAATTGTTTCAAATTAGAAAAAAATGTATGGAGACTTTTCAAATGTTGCAACAGGCTTATGGAAGGAATTTTTTTAATTGTTCACTATGTCATAAGTGATACCAGGGGTTCAATCAGGCAGTGCATCCATCAAAGATGACACCACATCTGGTTGGTTTTCTTAATAAATGGCAAACTTACATGTAGAGGAAGTCTGATTCTTGAAATATCAGCTAACTATTAATAAATTTTCTGAGTAAGTTGGTATCCACTAAAGTTCCTGCCAAAGTATTTTGACAAAGACCATTTGTGCCAAGTGTCTGCTGACAGATCTACCGAAAGAGAATGGGTTTGCAATAAATCAAGATGTTTGATCAAATGAACCCTGATCATATACAGGGATCCTGTACACCTTGACTTGACTGCAATCTTCTGATCCCAGATTTTAACATCCCATCTGATAGATGGCATACTCTACTTAGTCTCTACATGGGAGCTAAGTAGGGATCAGGATACCTTTGAAAGATTTTTCTACTTATCTGGGATTCACACCCAGGTCATTGGGAAGAGAAGTCAGTACCCTTGCCACCTCTAGACTGCGGTGGTGAAAGCATTGTGGTTAAGACTGTGGTAGATAATCATAATTTCCCTCTTGCTCCTATTGAGGTTTTGCAACTTATTAAAGTTCCATTTCTTGGTGTAAAGGTTTAAAGCAGTGTTGTAACCACAGGCATGTTCATGGTGAAAACCTGCTTGTGCCAGGTAGCTCATAATGCCAAATGTATCTGAGATTATGTCTATATTTGTGAGTGTATCTTTCACCACCTTTAATTCCTGCATTTGAAGTTGGGGAATACAGAGATATTAAAATGTCTGTTCATCATTTAGATGATTCATGATGTTTTAGTAGTAGTATTTAGGGGAGGCGACTGACAGCTGAGGTCATTTGCGCCATAGGGGATGGACAGGAAAGGATGAAGGGTGGAGAGAAACCTGGCATCAGCATTAGCCTACTCTTTATGGAAGGTGCCAAGGGGTCCGCAGTTTAACATCCCATCCGACGGATGGCGTACTAACTCAAAGTGCCCTCCACAAAGCACCTCAAGTAGGGATCGAGATACCTCTGAAAAATATTCAACACCGCCAGGATTTGAACCCGGGCCCTCTGGGTGGGAAGCCAGTACGTTAGCCCTCGCACCATCTCGATCCCCTTGATGATGATGATGTTTCTACTAACGAGTTGTAAATCTTGTTTGTCTTTCAAAAATGTTTCCTATCCCCAAGTGGATGATTTCCTATAATCTAATGCGGTGTCCATCCCTCGCTGAATTTCCAAAAATAAGGGACATAGTTATTTTGCACTGTTTGCATAGTTGTTTTGTGCTCAATGCTCTTTAGCATTTTTAGATAGTTATAATTATATGCAACTAAATGAAAATTATTACAGGATATGTATCTTTTTAAGCTAGCCCCATATGTCAGAGCTTATATCAAAGATGCTCTATAGTCATAACAATATCACTCTAGTTGAAGTCATACTTATAAAATTGGGGGATCGAGATGGTGCGGGGGCTAACGTACTAGCTTCCCACCCTGAGGGCGCGGGTACAAATCCCGGCGGTGTTGAATATTTTTCAGAGGTATCTCGATCCCTACTTGAGGTGCTTTGTGGAGGGCACTTTGAGTGAGTACGCCGTCCGTCGGATGGGACATTAAACTGCGGACCCCTTGGCGCCTTTCATAAAGAGTAGGCTAATGCCGACGCCGGGTTTCTCTCCACCCTTCATCCTTTCCTGTCCATCCCTTATGGCACAAATGACCTCAGCTGTCGGTTGCCTCCCCTAAAAACTACTTCTACTACTACGTATTAAATTACTGGATCCTGCATAAAAATTTTATATTCCAATTCTATAACTTTCATCTAATTGATTAATTATACATTTGCATAAGTCTTCTTCTTTCCGGTTTAACCAAATGTTACTTTCAGTCTGCATGCTGGATCATCATCTTACATTTTTTCTTATCTAGAGCCATTCCTTTTTTTACTCCACACACTTTCATATCATCTCTTTCAAAATCCATTCAGGTTTTTCTTGGCCTTCTTCGAAGACCAAGAAAAACCTGAATGGATTAGCTCTTGTACCCTTTTCCCTGTATAGTTTTCATTGTATATCAGCACGTAGTCATGCCATTAAGGTCTACTTTCTTTGACTTTCTAAGTTATGGGGCCAAGGTTTAAGGCTTCCCTTAATAAACTCATTTCTTATTATGTCCCAACTACTAACTCTTCTGACTCACTGTAATGTATGCATTACATTGTCATGCCGTACACTTTCATGGTGAGATTTAAGCGGTCAACTCTCTATGCATGCATGTATTTCTGTAAAAATTAAGTAATTCATAAATCTTTAAAAAATCAATATTCTATTGACATTTGATGCAGTGGATGTAAGATTTTATGTTGCAAAAATAATATAGTATGTAATAATAGTTTCTTATTTATTTTTAGGTGACATGTTATGATTGGAATTGGAATGGAAAGCATAGCTTAATTGGAGAATTTGACACAAATTTGAAAGAATTGAGTGAAGGTCCAGGCGCGACAAATGTATATTGTTTGATCAATAGTGAAAAACAGGTAAGTAAGGTAAAAGTTGTTCACCTAATTAAATATTTGTTGCCAAAGGAAACTAAAATTATTAGTGAGTGATTTTCATAAACTGACCGATGTTTTTGCCAAAAATAAAAATTCCAGTTATGAACGTGATTGATGTAACTCAAAAACATGATTGATTGTTCTATATAGAGTTTAACCCTCTTAGTGCGGCGGGGATTCCAGGGGTACTAGTGCGAAGGGTAATTTAAGAAAATGTATCACCTTAGGAAAAAAAACATTATGAAGTTATTTGTTTAGATATCCATATGCAGTTTTTTTATTTTAAGATAAAATATTGTAGTTAATAATGATGGTTTACATTTTAATCATCTGAAAAATAAATGTAATTATTACAGTATTATAAATTTGAAGAATATTTTTTTAGCAATAATATTTCGATTTTTAGACACAATACTATTTTTTTAAAAACATTTTTCAATAAAACTACGATATTTAAATATAATAAAGAATCAAAAAGACATGTAGAAAATATTTTTCATAAATAAAGAAAAACCAGTGAATTGCAAATTTTTTTGTCAGCCTCTGCATAGTTCGATTTTGTTGAAAAGGCTGATCTCACTGAGTCAAATTTGGACTTTTCCCCTTTCCTTGAGACTGCGCCAATGTGCTTACAATCTAGAGGCAGAAAAAAAACCATGTTCTAACTCACAGAGAACTGCTGACAATGTAATCCAATACACAGGGCGCAATTGATTAGATCGGATGGACGGCAAGAGAAACCAAAATGATTACAAAGCAGTGCTCTCATTTCCATCGTATCAACAAAGTCTGAATAAGCAGCTATATATCAACACCACCACACCATAACACATTCAAAAGATTATAGATGAAAACAGATTAGTAGCCTTTCAGTGGCTTTTCATAGTGGAAAGACCACTCGGAAAAAAAAACGAGCCAACAATTAGGCTGAGCTTCCCGACATTTACAAAACTGAATGAAAAATTATAGTATGAATTATACTTTTTGAAAAGCATTTAAAATTGCTAATAAAAAATTAAAAAATTAGTAATGTAATTCTATGGAATTCAAACTATCCATAGCACAAAAACCATAAATAATTAAAGAAAAAACCATAAGTTACAACGATTTAAACAATAGGCTACGCAAGAGCCGATATATCGGCCCGCCGCACTTTTCGCCAGGGATACGAAAGCCGATATATCGGCCCACCGCACTAAGAGGGTTAAACAAGTAGCAATGAAATAATTTTTAAGAACTTGGGACTCAGAACTAGGGAGGAGGAACAAGTGGAAATCACTCATCCCATAGTCTAGAAGGCTAGAAGAGGTGGCAAATTTATGCCATGAGTCACCCAAAATGGAAATAGAATTCACCGAAACCTAAATGAAGTGGGTTTTCAACTGTATTGCTTAGTGTTCCTAGTGGGAAAGCCAAAACATGTAGTTTCTAAGCATCGTCTAATTTAATTTGCTTCTCACCTGACTAGGTGAGGATTAATTCAGGAGTAGTTGTCCAAAAAGGAAAAAGGTTTCGGTGGAACCACATGCGTGTTTCAACTGTATTGCTTGGGTGCATTGCCATGAATCTCCAAACTTTCATTTTCACTGAACACTTGTGCCCAAATTTGCTGTCATCAGAAACGGGCAAAAACATCTTTTGACATTGACAAGATTCTTATTTCCTGGAATCCACTATCCTAAAGGTTACATTTTTCTCTCTACATATGTGACAGTCATGATAATACTCTTTTGATATGTAATACCCACTTCAAATTTTTAGTGGAAAGTTAAAATTTAGTAATGTTAGTCTAATTTTATCTAAAAAGACATTGATTAAAAGGAACTGCCTATCAAAATTGATTAATGTGTTCTAGCCTCTTATTATGATACATTTTAATTGATTTCAAATGTATTTTATTGCATTAACCTTGTGTAATACAAATATGACTCTTGATGGTTTAGCACATGTATTGGTAACGTGATCAATCAGATTTAGATTCAGGATAAGTAGCTAGGTTGGTTATTTTCTGATACTTTTTAGACACGGTGAACAAAGATGTTTTGTTTTTTCCTTGTTTAGAAAGAGAGTATGGGTGGAGATTGATCAAGTATATGTGGAATTGATCCAGAGTACTGTCTGTCTGATTGTTTCTCAGTCAAATTTATCTTTTAACACCTATGAATATAAGTACTGTTATTAGCAGGCAATATTGATTTAGAGAGAATGTTATACATAACAACATCCTTAATTAATGTTCTTTCACAGTTTTTGTTTCCCTGTTTGATACTAAATGCTAGAAATTTTGGATTAGAGCAGTTATAGTGTAATGGCTCATGGCATAGCCATCTCCGTCATGGCGTCAGTAATTTTAATAGAAATGGTTTCACTCTTAAACTATTCAAGTTATTACAAGGTCAATTTATATGAGCCTCTTGATTTCACCACTTCTACCCTCCCAAATCATGGAACTTGTTCAATATTTGTCTAAATCCTTCTTAATCCCCCTGATACATACCCAGGTTTGTCTCCATTTATCTACACTCACCTGCTGAGAACCATGCCCTCAATAGCCTCCCCCTTGTGCTCTTCTTGATAGAAACCATTCCAGCATAATGCTTGCCTCTTTCTTACATTTCTATATTCTGTTCACATAGATCCATGAATTTCTTTTTTTTTCAATTCCAGATTATGCCACATTAAGGTGAAAATAATTGCAGAATATGCTCGAGAAAACTGTTGAGAAGTGCAAATGATTTTATTTTGATTGATCCCACAAATTCATTAAATTTGCACCTGAAACTGTTAATTACATCAATTAAAATAATGCCATTAATAAAAAATAAAATCACTTTGGACTCTTAATTGTACTAATTTTTTTATAGCTATGCAATAATAAATGCTAATTCATATTGATTTTTCTAATTACTTAATGTTATCCTGCAGAAAAAGAAGCCAACGTATACAAACTCAGGGGTAATCAGACTTGCCTATTATGAACTGCAGAAGTCATATTCATTTCTGGAATATATCAAAGGAGGCACCCAACTTCATTGTTCTTTTGCCATTGACTTCACAGGTAACATACTTTTTCAAATGCTTTTATTGTATCCAACCTCATAAAGAGTTACATATGATCAAAATCTTCATGTAAGCTATTAAGGATTTATTTTTAGAAGTTATATTTTAAAGTTGATTGCATTTTCTCAAGTGAGCTGGTCTTTATGACCCTTAAAGCTATGCCGAAAGTAAATGGAATAAGACCAAAAGAACTGGTCATAGGTGTTGATATTTTTTTATCCAAAGAGGTATCTGATATCATTACAATGTTGTATCATTCAGCACAGTCCTGAGAGTCAACTACTATCAATTTATTGTACTTAAAATGATACATTTCTTGTGCTGGAGTCCAAAACAACAACCATAGCAAAATTTTAAGTATAATTGCTGGAATAAGGTCCACAGGTAAAATAAGTTGTGATTTGCTGTTAGGAATACATATTATGGCACGAAAAAGTAACTCTACTGAATGATTATCTGTATTTGGATTTGTAAACTGAAGGAATGCTTTAAATTATTTTTCATTGTGCTATACCCTAATATTCCACTTAAAATTGCTTATGTATGTATATATAGAATTTGACATTGTTGTTTTATGTCATTCTTTTAAATGAATAGGTTCCGTGGTCATGAAATGATATTTAAAATCCTCATACAATTCTATCCTAATGCGTATGATTAGAGCTATATTGTATTGTGGCATGCATTACCTTGATGATGACATTACCTTGACATTTTGATATTAATTTGTCGTTTGTGCAACTATATATTTCCAGTGTTGACCTACCAGGTACTATAATTTGGCATCTATAATATCCTTTTTTCCTTGCTGAATAGTGTGTATATTGGATATGGTTGGAAATGGGCCCTACCATGACTGGAATATTTTTGTAGGGTATCCGAAGATATTCCTTAATGGATTGTTAGCTTGTTAATCCTTTGTTTTATTGTATTCAGCTAAAATAATTCAAAATATAAAAATACCAAGTAGGTTTTTTAGAGCAAAGAAGGAAAGGTAGAGAAGACCACCTTTCGAAGGTCGAAGAAGACCAAACTAAAATTTCTGCTATTTTCCCAATAATGTTGTAAAAGGTCACTTTGTCTTAGGGTCTAAAACTTTTGGAAATGGTGTAACTGTCGACTAAAAAAGCATAAAATAATAAAAAATGTTTTTTTTCACCATTTAACTGTTTTTCAATCAATCAGGTAATAACTAAGGTGTTAGTGACTGCGATCAATTATTGTTTTGTTAATATTATTATCCAAGATTACATCAAGTTTTTTTGACATTCACTGCACCGTTTTTACTTTTAACTTCTTTAAAAGTTGATATTGCTCCATGTTTTTTTGAGAGAGCAAAATCATCCTGCTTATCTTTCCATTTCTCAGCTAAGAAGGTGATTCTTCCTATGGAAAATTATTTCACCTTACTTCAATTTATTTTTTAAGATTTCTGGTAAACTCTTCCTGTTTCACATAACAGTTCCTACTGCGAGAGTTTGTTTTGCAATCTTTTGGTGAGACATCATTCAGCAGGCATTTTTATCTGAAGGAAGACGTTAGAATAGTCTCATATTTCAAATTATAGCAATACTATATTTTTAATATTCTCTTCATGATGCTAGCATGTGACGTCTTCCATGGTCCTCTTTCCTGTAACAGAGGATGAGGTCATGAAGTGCATTATGAGCCTTAAAAGTAAAACATTGGTCGTAATTGACGATATCCCTACTATAATTATAAAAACATGCTTCAAGGTAGTAAGCATACCCTTAAATTTAATAATAAATGAGTTTCTCACAAATTGCAACTTTCCAGACTATCTAAAAATAGCTGAGATAAAACTTATTCATAAAAAGAGGTTGAGGATGATATTAGCAATCACCAACCAGGGTCATTATTGACTAATTTTTCTAATACCCTTGAGTCCTTAAAGATAGACAAGCTTATGAAATATATCATTAAAAATAAAATTTAAAGTATTGAACAATTAGGGTTCCAAAAGTGAAAAGGCACCAATGATGCTCTCGCAAATTTTCTAAAAAGAAAATGACTTATTGGAGCTCGAAGGAATACTCTGTTGGTGTATTCAATGATCTTTCTCATGCATTTGATACTGTGGACCATGTAATTCTTCTTAGTAAATGTGAATGTTAAGGGGTTCGGGGAATTGCCTATAAATGGCTTCAATCACATTTAAAGGACAGGAAACTGATGGTGGAGGTTTCTGGTGTTGGGGTCAACAACATTATGATAACTCATATATCACCCACAGAAATAATAAGTGTTGTGTACCACAAGGTAGCTTTCTTGGGCCATAATTATTTCTACTATATGTCAATGATTTGCATAGATATATTGAGAATAAGAACATAGTTCTGCATGCAGATGATACAACTCTGGCAATGAGCCACATGGACCCTAATTTGTTGCAAACTAAGCTTGATAGCTCATTATTGCTCTTGGAAAAATGGTTTTGACAGATGAAAAAGTTGACAAACTGTCTGTAAATGTGTGAAAAACAAATAATATTCAATTTAAGAAAAGAAGGAAAGTGCCTCAGTTAGATCTCTGCTTAAAAGGCCAACCCATATAAAGGGTACACAGCGCCAAGTTTTTAGGTTTGTCTGTTGATGAGTCGTTAAACTTGGGGATCCATACCAATGGTCTATGTTCCACTTTGGTAAAATGTGGGTTTATTCTAATAAATGAAACAAACATTGTAGATTAAAATATAATGAAAATGGTTTACTCTGGCAACTTACATTCACATATGAGCTATGAAATTAATTTTTGGGGAGCATCACCTGGCTTACATATAGTTTTTATAATGCAAAAAAGATGTGTTAGGTAAATAGCAAAAATACCCCCATGGCAAGCAACAAACCTTATTTTAAAGAATTAAATCTCCTAAATTCACCTTGTATTACTTATTATTATATTTATTACTTATGTATTAAGGTTATTATTAAACAGCAAATCACCAATGCTCAAGTACATGGACATGATACTCGACAGAGTGTTGGTGTCCATTTGTTCTGCCACTCTTCTGCTATGTATAATAAGAGTCCCTTTCATGTGGCCATCAAAATTTTCAACTATTTGCCCCCAGTCATAAAATCTGCTCCTTCCAGGGGTACATTTAAGAAATATCTCAAGCATTTTCTGATAGATAATTGCTATTGTAGTGTGGAAGAGGTTCTGGAGTCTTTGGGACACTGAACTGCAGATTGTTTTTCTCTGACTGTCCTATATTTTACTTTGTAAAGTCCTGGGACCAATAAATATTATTTGTTCAGATTAGAGTGAGTACTTGACCGGCTATCCAGGCGTACATTTTCCCCTGTACAAGTTAATCAGCCAGCAGAACATTTTATCTCATTTTTTCTCTCTTACCAAAATACTGTTTTTATCTTAGTTGAAGGCATACTTATGTTATTTATGAAGCTAGCCTGAAGCATTGAACTCGGCTGTTGATCTCTGCCGACAAAATCATTAAAAAAGGGCTGATGCTGTGATGCCCATAATTGTAATCTTGTTAATGAATCCTGGAAATCCGATATTCTTTCTGCTGAAAACAAATGAGCCATATAAAAAAATAGGCATTACACTTGGAAATTATGGATGGGAAAGCTGAGATGGTGGAAAAAGTGTTTGACCACAAAATATTGGAACACTTTTATATTTCCATTTTTATGTAGTTGTTTAACCACTCATATTAATGAATTGGAACACTTTTATATTTCCATTTTTATGTAGTTGTTTAACCACTCATATTAATGAATTATCACTATGAATGTAATGATTAGGTCTTACTGTTGCCAATCTACTTTATATGTTAATCATAGGACAATGAACTGTACATTATTGGGACATTATTCATTATATTGAGATTCTCAATATGTTAGGATTCTGTTTTACGAGTACGTTTATTCATTCCTGCAGTTAATACAAGCTAAACAAGTAAAAGATAGTTGTCTTTAATTTTTAATTGTCTTGTAAGTTTATAATAACATTATCTTCTCTGTCAGAATGCATCTGTTCAGTTTTGTAGAAGCCAGTCATGTAAATAATGTTTGTTTAGATAAATAATCCATATGCATATTTGTGTAGCATGAAATGAGTAATGTTTCAATGTTTTTTCCTAGTTACAAAATGTTTTCTCTACTTTCTCTTTGCCTATATTTTCTGGTTGTAGTTCCCTCTACAAAGCTTCTGTGGCTGTTGTGTTCAGAGGATAGAAGACAGCTTTAAAAATTGCTAAGGTGTGAGTGCAGAATTCTACAATTCTTCCCAGGTCACTCTTCCTACTGACAGCAAACTTGTTTAGGAATTTCCTCAATTCATAGAGTACTAACATTCTATTTAATATCACACAATGCATCAACATTAGTATTGAACCGATTGGACATTTAGCACAAGGCCACATTAGCACAGTCTTAGTACTTTTATTGCCACTAACTTTGCCATTGCTGAGTTTAATTACTAATTTTATTCTTCATTCCATGGCTCACAATGCTTATTTATATCCTACTTCATACTTCACAGTTTCTTTCAGCTTGTTTTCATTCAAGTTGTGTGATGGAGGTTTGAATCTAAGGAATTATACTAATAAAATATTTATATTTTAAGCTATAGATAGCAAAGAAGTTCTTCATTATTACATCCTTGTTGTAACTGTATGCAACTTAATGAAAGGTTGTGTTTCATTTAATTAGCTCTAAAATTTGATATCTGTATATAATGTATTATTACATTATCATAAGATGAAATTCCATTTTCTCTGTCAAAGTTTTAACACCCTGATTGTTCCTTGTTTGAAAAAAAATTACTTTCTTGTCAAGTACCAGTACAAATATATAATAAAGCTGATCTTAGCTGAGTTAGCACCTAACTGGATGACGGTATTCCTTGAATACAGTGTTGATAGGGTACATAACGTAGCTAATGTTTTCTCAAACGCATTATATAAATAGGTGTAATATTTAAAATTTTCAAAGTGATATTATTTAATAGCCCTAACCTTACAGGCTAATGGCTTATACTTTACTTATATATAGTAGCTTTTGTTATCCATTGCTGGTTAATTATGTAGAAGAAATCCAGGCCATACATTAATTATTCCAATGCTTTTAAATGGTATTGATTTATACTTGTCATCTTATAGGCATTCGTTTTATTATTATTGTTTTCTATAAATAATTTTAAAATGATAGAGACATTTGGAACAGTTAAGCTTTATTCATAGTTAGGAGAAAGATAAAGACATACCATCAGAGGAAGTTATGTACCTATCATAAAATCACATACCTTTTAGGAAATGGCTTCATGTATGCAGAGGCATCATTTAGGGAAGGCAGAAGAAGTTCCTCCCCATCTTTCATGATTATTTTAAAAACGATTTGTATCAATCTTATTAATGCTGAGCAATTACTGTTAAAAGTATGAGTAAAAGTAAAAAGAAAACTGGAAATATGTAGAAAAGAGCTAATCTTACCTTCAGAGAATTAGGGAAGGGGTACACCAAGAGTCATTACCTGCACAGTCTTTCCTAAAAAGTCTATTTACCCCCCTCCCTGCAGTAAAAACTGAAATGATGCCCCAGCATGCCTCTTTTAGCATTTCTGCCTTAATGATCACTGCCCTGAAACGTAGAAATTTGGTACTGCAGCATTCTGTTGGTATTGGTATTAATGTAATTTTTTCTTAGCTTGTGGGTCGCGGTAGTCCAGGGGGTATAGCATTGGACTACTGACCGGAGGGCCCGGGTTCGATTCCCGGGCAAGTTACTCTGGGCACCTGCAGCTCCACTCAAGCTATGTGATTTTTCGGGTACCAGATCTTCCTGGGAATCCATAACTGGAACAGGGAAAGGAACTAGCCCTGCTACCCTGATGTGTGAATTTCACAACCCGTCGGGCTTAGTTCTGGGTGAACTCTACCATCACCTACCAAACCGACCTTTCGGGTTGATTACTGTGTTTATGGTTTTTTTATATCTTAGCTTTTAGAGTACCAGTATTGATATTCTGTTAAAAAATAGTGTTATCTTTGTTTTGAAAATAACCACCCATAATTCCATGTAAAACCGCAATTCAAATGATCTAAAATCGTAACATCGGTACATACTTTGTGCAGCTTATAGAGTTTGTATAACTGAGAATGGTGAAAAGTGACTGACTGAATATCTTTGATTTTATTAGTTCCCTTGAAAAATGATCCACATTTATTCCTCTCGGGAATGTCATCCCATTTCAAATTGTTAATACTCCTCTTGTGCTCAAAGTGCTTGTGCTTTATTATTTGGTAATGGTATTCCATGTAATAAAATAATTATGCTAATGCCAGTTTTTCACATTTTCTAGTAATGCATGCCAGTATAAGTTACACATTGTTAGCTGGTAGATCCTCTAGTTCATCGTTATGATTTTGAGTAACTTTATGGGTTTTGCTTTTTTTATGTTATACTTTGCATTAGGTAGTACAAGTAAATAGACCCAAATACCAAGAGTAGTTTCCTTGGTGGTCATTTTCCATGCCTGTTTTAGCTTGCTGTGTAGTATAAATGATATTTACTGTTTTAAAGTTACATGTCATGTTAATCATGCAATGGAACACTTTAACTTTTGTATTTTTAAATATAGTTGTTTGTGCACAGTAATGATTTGTTAATTGTTCACTCCACATTCCTAATGAATAAAAATCTTAATTGTTGTAAAGTGGCATTTTTATGCTACAAGATAGCTGCATGGTGAATTTTGAGGTAAGACTATTTTTGTCATTGTCTGGTACTGAAGAACATTTAAGTTCTAATTATCATTTATTATCAGGCATCTGTCACTAAGAATATACTTAAGAATACCAGTGCCTCTTAGAGATTTTATTATTACTTCATTTTTGTTTAAAAACCATTGAAGCATAAAAATTTCTCCTTTTAGTTGTGCTATAGAATACATGAAGAGAGAACTGAGAAGTGAGATTGCATTGGGTTTATCTCACGCCATTGAATTTTGTAATTTTATGTTAAAAATTATCCCATAAATGTACTATCATAGTTGAATGTGATGATGCATGGCCAGTTTGTGAAGGCAATTTATGCATAAAATAAACAAATGTGCTATTAAATGTGCAGCAATGGAGGAATTTCTACATATTGAATAGTAGGCCTCTTTGGGTTATTGATCTTAATATATTGCATCAGTTTGCCGTACTTGTGTTAATTTTTACTTTGTGAATGTATATCGTTCTACCAGGCCTTTAGTCAAATTTTAGATCTTTCTTTATGCGACCATATTGTCAAGAGTACTCTTGTCTCTCAAAAAATAGTTTTATTCCCAGAGCTTTTAATAGTGATTTTTTTCTGGTTTTGCCCCTTACCTGGATAATACCCAAAAACCCAAGGCTGGGTATAAGGTATTTTCACATGTTTGGTAACTGCTTAAAACAATAATTTTGACTTTTCTGTTCTCTCACATTACCCTAAATGTAAAATTTCTTCTCAAAATGCAGCATCTGTTCATTCTGATGTCAATGTTAGAATAAGCAAATATCGTTTGTCTAAGTGCATGCCCAGTCATTTGGGTTATGTCAGATTATCAGTAAGTACACTATATTTTACGATTTCTTGGTCTACATTGAATTCCTCAAAATTACAATTTCTTTTAATCCAGGTTCAAATGGTGATCCAACTTCTCCACAGTCACTCCATTATATTAGTTCAATGCCAAACTCTTATGACATTGCCATTCAAGCTGTTGGCTCAATAATTCAGGATTATGATAGTGATCAAGAGTTCCCTGTTCTTGGTTTTGGAGCAAGGCTTCCTCCTGCTGGGGAAATATCGCATGAATTTTATGTTAATATGCGTGCTGATAACCCTTTTTGTAAAGGAATCAGTGGTAAGTAGCAGAGATTATTATTTTTTCTGTTATATATTTTTTCTCATAGTTTATGAGTAAAATCAACATTAAGAAATGCCTGGCAGTGCCTTTTCCATTTAAAGAAATGGGAACTTGTGTTAATTTATGTGGGAGGTCTTAGATCTATTCAAGGTGATGGATGAACTGATCTCAAACTAATCACTCATGACTTAAACAGATTCATGTTGAATTATTCAACACTTTTTGCTCTTGTTCCTTAGCCCATTTCTTTTTTAGAACCGACAAAAAATGTTATGTTCTGGAGTTAACTTCACACCCACTCTGTATGCAAGCTATCTTCCCTTACTTAAGGAAAAAACCCCTGATATTCCTTATTGTGATGAAATATGTATCAATAAATATTTGTTGATGACTAAAAAATATTGTGTACATTTAGCTTGAAGGTACATTTATGGACAGGATAAGTAGTCTTTACATTTGCAGTAAGTTTTGGATGGGCACTGACTAACTACCTATACATATTTCTAAGCCCTGCCTAATATGACACAACCTAACAACCTACTCTTATACTCCTAAATGTACTCTTTTTCAATTTCGCCCACTTTTCACCTACCTTTATCTTGACCTATATCCCTATTCTTTTCATCCCTCTCCTGTCTAATGTTCTCCCCTCTATCATAGTTGTTAAACATAACATCACCAGCTAAAACTTGTGCATCCACAATTTTCTTGCCTCCTTTGGGTTTCTTTTAATAGTCCTCTCTCCTCCCATACTATGGCTGGTACTGCTGGGATTTTATTTTCTTCCCATTTTTTTTTTTTCAACCTTCTCTATATCCACATCTCAAAAGCCTCCAATCTGCACCTGCCATCTTGCTTCAATGACTAAGTTCCTGCACCTTCCAAAACTACATATCAAAGCTTTCTCTAATCTTTTCCTAGCATCCTCATCAATGTTCCTGCCATCAGTTCCCTTCATGTGAAAGCCTCAGTTCTTAGTGAAATGTTTTTCTTATGTCCATATTACTCTGACCATTTTGGTCCAAAATACTATCAAGATAGATAAACTGTTCCACCTGCTCCAGTTAATGACCTCCTATTTTAATGTTTAACCTAGCCTTCCTTTTTATGAAAAACCTTATAGCCTTTGTTTTGTTTAATTTATTTCTCATCCCATACTTATTACTGATTTTCAAATGCACGCAGCAATATTTGCAATCCCTTGGCTGACTGCCGAACTACAGCTTAATCATAAGGGTAGAGAAAAAAGACAGCTATTCCACGTAAAAAGGTTTTTTATTTTACCCGACCATGGTTTCAAAGCTGCACATCATCATCAGGTGGTGGTGACACCTGATGATGATGCGCATTATTGAAACCATGGTTGTGTATAATAATAAACCTTTTCATGTGGAACAGCAGTCTTTTTCTCTACCCTCATCATGAAGTAATTCCACCTAGTTAAGTCTGAAACTGTTATGTTTACAGCTCAATCATTGGCAAAGCTAACTGATATTATTAATTCCAACCAACTTGCATTACTACCTCCAGTTCTTCCCATGCCTCTTTTACCTATTCCTCCATGTATACATTAAAAAGGGAGGGTGGTGATGGATATCCCTGTCTTACCCCCATATGTTATTTGGTCTTTTATTAAACGAATTATTCAATATTTACTCTGCCATGATCGTTTTACAATCTTAACATTGACCAAAGCAGCTTTCTGTTACGACTCCTTTGATTCATCATTTAATGTGTGTGAAAAGGAAATCATTTGTACTTTCATTTCTTCTTCCAGCTTTTTAAACTCAAGTAGCTCACATCAAGTAACACAAAATGGCATTAATTTATAATTGAATTTTATTCAATAGCCATAGTTATTGACCTGAAGGTTAGTTTGATAAGTGATGGTAGAGCTCAATGTACAAAGCCCAATTGTGTGTTAAATTCACACATCAGGGTAGGTAGGCCAATTCCTTTCCCTGTGCCCCTATAGTTTCCAAGGAAGGTACCCAAAAATGCTCAAAGCTTGGGTGTAGCTGGGGGTGTCTAGAGGCATCCCCATGAGTCAAACCAAGGCCCTCAGTCAGTAAACTAAATGTGATAGACCCACTGGTCTACATTGACCCATTTTATTCAATCAACAAGGAAAAATTAGTTGGGAGATGTACTGTATTAATTATGTATCCACCCATATTTTTAGATGAACTATGAAACTAGAAATTTGTTAGAATTTCTGATTCTGCTTATTATTTCCTTCAAGCCTTTGCAAGAGTAGGTATGGGTGTGAAGTTTGCCATTTAATGAACCCCAGCATAGAAATATTTCTTCTCTTTTGAAAATTGGAATATATTTGAAGAATTTGACTGGAACATGTTCTTTTGCTGTTCCAACTGAAAAATATACTTCATAAAATTCAATTGATATCACTTGATGTGTTCATTATAAATAGATTTGGTACATATAATAATAATCTATGTTCTTATATGTCTGGTAACACATGTAATAGTATGCTGATGTTGTTTTCTTGTAGACTGGGTAGTATGCATAATGTTCCTTTTTTCTCAAAGAAAATAAGGTATATGAAGAACAGATGTATTTGTAGTTAGATTGTAACATTTAGAATGCATGAATCATTATTTATTGTTACAATTGCAGATATATTGAATGCCTACCTCATTTACATCATACAGATTCAACTGTATGTCATATATCCAGAATAGGTGTCATTTTTAGTTACAAGGATTGTCTTTAAGTAATGATATTATAACTGAAAAAAATTGTGTGAGACATATATTGTTACAAACATAGAATTCTTCAAATTAGTCTCCTTTGGCATCTTATGTATCTTTGCAAGCTACTCTACCATACACTGTATGTATCCTGGAAGGTATCAATGAGAACTTCATTTAGGGCCTTTGCCACAGTGGTTTGGATCATTTTGATGGTCTTCAAATGAACTTCTTTCCCACCAATTTTAATCTTGGGAACAGGATAAAGTGTGATAGAGTGAGGTCAGGACTGTTAAGGGAGCTGGGATAGCATTGGGCCAAGTTGTGCTTGGCCAGGAACTCTCAGGAACACCCTTGGCATGGTTCACAAAAAAATTTGCATTACTCTATGGATGAGCCTTGTAGATTGTAACATTTAAAATACATACATCTTTCTATGTTGTTTTAATTGCAGGTGTTCTGGATGCCTACCACAAATGCATCAGACAGGTTCAGTTGTATGGTCCTACGAACTTCGCTCCTGTAATTAAACATGTTGCTAATTTTGCTGCTGCATATAGAGATGGGAGGAACTATTTTATTCTTCTCATAATTACTGATGGTGTCATCACAGATATGCAGAAAACTGTCCAGGTGAGATATAATTTCGTAGGTATTGTTTCCAATCCACAATCTTGACATTTGATATGTAAGCAGTGTATTTTGGTTTAACTGCTAAAAAGAATTTATGTTTATCTTGTATGCCTTTGTGTTGTCTTCACTTTTTGCAGCTATTGAACTCCCATCAAGAGTAGACAATGTAGGTGCTATCACAATATTACTAAATAACCATTTCTCAATATAAAATAGTTGATCCATGAATAGAATTATCATTCTTTGTTAATTTTTTTGTATTTCAATTCAACTTCAATTATTTACCCTTTTCTCCTCTTTAATCTCCTCGATGAAGGCTATAGTGTCTGCTTCCTCTCTGCCCATGTCCATAATTATTGTTGGAGTGGGTGGTGCTGATTTTTCTGCCATGGAAGTATTGGATGCCGATAGTACTCCTTTGATTGCACCTAATGGTGTAAAAGCTGAGAGAGACATTGTCCAATTTGTTCCTCTGAGGAATTTCTTAGCGACAGGACTTGATCCTGTTGCTGCAAAAGTGAGGCTTGCTAAGGAGGTGCTTGCTGAAATTCCAGCACAATTTCTGAGCTACATGCGAGCTAACAGGATTGCACCACAGCCTGTCCCGCAAGGTGGTCAGCCAGTCATATTACCTCCAGATCCTGAGCTTCTTCTGGTACACTGAAAAATTATACTTCCAAGCTGCACACAAGCTGACTTATATATATATATAAATGTGTTAATGAAATATCTGCTTAACTTTCTACTGAAATATCTCTACACTTTTTTAACTATTTGTATATGAATATATGGTTTTTAAACCTATCTATAAAGTCTACTATAGCTTTTTTTATAACTTCAACTTTATAAGTACAAATATTCAGGTAACATTTGCTGCATATTGTCTTAAATGCAAGAATAAATAATCTTTTTACTAAACTTTACATGGAGCTTGTCTTGTAACAAGCTCAAAGTAATTATAAAATTATAATGTATTGTAGTTAGCAAATATTTTCTATTTCTTCCAATTTAACAAATGGAGTTAATGTGTTAATTTCAATGTGGTGTGGTGTATTATATACTAGTTGCAAGTTTGGAACTCACTTCATGAAGTCAAGGTGGATTGTGATATTGTTAAAATGAATTATAAAATATTTCTAGTTTTATGGCTTTAATATCAATCAGATTTCATATTTTGTGTTAATTTAGAAGTTTTAGTAATTTTTCAATGAACATCACAGATTAATTAAAAACTTAAATATATTCGTTTTTGTCATAAAGTTGGGAACAAATATTTTTTGCGAAGATACAAGAATCCAAAGATATGTAGTTTCCTTTTGGATCAATGGATTGCTGTTGTGTTTTTAATTAGTGTGCCCCTGTTTGCTAAATGCATAGTGTTATGTGTAGTAGAATATCTTAGTAATGTAGATGTTAGAAATGTGATTGATTTCTATTGGATTGAAAGCTTTATTTAATGCTAGTCATTACAGTGTGCTTTTGTCTTAATTTTTATATAATTTCAAAATTTTATGCTGGTGAAATTTTTGTACTTTTTTATTTCTATTAATAATTGCATGTCAGATATCTACAACATGTTGTAAGTTATATAACTGAGCCAAAATAATTAGCAAGGGTTTCTCCACCAAAGATATTGATATGACCTGCACGTTATGTTCCCCAAAAATGGGAGTATGTACTTGTGTTACACCTCTTTTTAAAATTTAACATTAAGTGGTAATCCATAACAAACAAATAATTTACATGAACATACAGTAGAGCACTGATTAATCATGGTAATTGAGAGAAAAGTCACATAATATGGTTCGAAAGTATCCCCTAGTGAAGTGAGTATTTGATTTTCTTGGTTATTTCTTAAACCAATCGTTCATTCCATTCATCATTTCAAAAAGTTGATAATTACTGCTTGTTGAATACATGGGAGTTTTGGCACCACATATTTATATAGAAAAATCAAGGGAAAATGTTTATGTGCATGTAATGTCTATGCAGTAGTCATGGTAATTCTCTTTCCTTATCTTTCAAAATGAGTTGAGCAGTAAGGATTTTTAATTACTTATTGTAAAGTATTGCTTTCATTGCATAAATTAAAATGTATCAATTGTAAAAATAGCCCTTGGACTTAGATTTGGACTTGCACCCAAAAATGTTATTGGTTCAGCGTGGAATATTCTTCTGATGTATTCACTACCACTTGTCTAAAACCTGATAATGATCAATGGAGAACATTGTCCTCCAGCATTCAAGGGCAGATACATATGGTCCCCTTGAGAGGGCCTTTCAGAGGTTTTAGTACTTCCAGCCAATAATCCTCCCTACCTTGACCCATTCTTCTCCACCAGAGCAAACAAATCAATGTTACCACACTCGTTTACTCACAAAAATCTGGCAATGGTGGCCTATTATATATACCTCCATGCACTGTGACTACCTAATTGAAATTTAATCAATGTTTTATTTATAAATTTCACATCAAAATCAGGTGCACTTTTTTAAAATTATTTCTAAAGGAAACACAACTAAGAATATCAGTTAAAGGAATGGACACTGGCTCATTTATATCATACTAATACAGAGCAATATTTTAGAAGACTCATCATGATGCAATTATTAGATTATGAGTTGGATGATAAAATTATGCAAGTGCAGAAGGAAAATATTTTCCAATGGATTAAGTATCATTAGGTATTAGCGTAGACATGAGAAGGGAAGGAACAAGTTTCCTCGTTGGGGAGGGAAATCCTATGGCTGGACCAATGAATAATCTGCCCATCAGATAACTGGATGTTCCAGATAATCAGTGCTTTACTGTAATCTGGCTAAAGATGCATGTAATGAAATAATAATGTTATTTGTGTGCTCTGCGCATATTTTAATTCATAACCACTATCACTAGGTAATTATTAACTTTTCATAATAGTTGATTTCTTCAAATTTATCTCTGTAATTTTTTTACTTCCATAGTGATATCAAAGAAACTAACATCCATCACCATAAATGTTTTCTCTTGACTGTAGAATGTTTCCCATAGATTACAGTGGTATACTGTTGTTTTTATTAATTTATAAATGTTTTGTTGCTAGACCCATAATGAAATTACGGGTACTCCTCGACTTACAAGTGCTCTAACGATCTGGATTTAAGTCAGGAATTATATACATATATAGAGTAGATTATGGCTAAAAAATCAGCCCCTAATTATGCTGATATGCTGAGTTATGCAATGTCATTATAATTTATTACTTGATTTTATTATGAACAATCAGGTAAATTGATGCATCACGACAAACAAACTCATGCAATGTTACTGCTTGAAAAACTATTAGCCTAATCATTTAAATAAATGCTAAGACTTTTTGTAATGATTTCATATTCAAATGCTCACCATTCAATCCATTCATTGTAAGACAGAAAGAACAGCTTTAAGTCAGGGGATAGTTAACTAATCATGGAGGAAGAGGCCAAGAGATAGAGAGAGAGTATTCCAAAGGAGAGATAACACACACACAACTCACACACAAAAGGGCAATACTTCAAAACTAAATTTACCAAGTCAGCTGCCGTGCTGAGATAAACTGACCTCAGTGCCCTTGCTTCTGTCTGTGAAAGTTGACAAGTTTGGTGCTGAAGGAACGCAACATGCTTGTTTTCTACCTGACCAAAAATGGTTTAACACTTGAAAGTTGGTAGCCACTCTAATCTCTCTCTCCTTCTCATATCAGGTCATGTCACATGGTAGTCAGCTAGTGAGATAAAATGATCATCAGAAGATATTTAGTGTAAATTTTCTCTATTCCTGGTACTCCTCTTGTACACGAATTGCAGAAACATAATGAATGTAGGTACCTCACATAATGCTCTTTTTGTCCGCCAATGTTTGAGTATGGCCAATGTAGCATGTTAAAATTACAATAAACATTACATGTACAGGGTGCAGCGCTTAAATCCAGACAAATACACGTTTCCTCGAATGAGCTTTACTAACCAGGTTAGAGAAACCTTCCCCAGACTACTCCGAAGCATTATACTTAGCCATAAAATCATAAACAGTTGATCTGGGGTACCTGAAGAATCGAACTAATGCACTGGTCCAATGCCCTGCGCGAACACTTATGACACTAGAGCGACTCTTCGATTGTACTCCGCACTTGTACATAACATCTTGGCAATGTTGAGGTTACGACTGTTTACTAGATACCTATAGCTTTCAAGAACGCCGATCACCAGTTGAACTATGATATGGCAGTAAATTCAAATTGAAATTCATCCGAATTTAAGTGCCGCACACTGTATAAAAGAAATATGAAAAACATTCAAAATGCTATTTACCATTTTTGTCTTATGTAGGGTAGTTTGTCTCTTAAAATTACCACTAATGAAAAGTTTGAGTAGTTTTAGCTACAATACTTTTAATAGGAGGAACATGATTTAAGGACACACATTAAGTTCACATTAACATCAATGATTTTGTGCTCCATTTCATTAGAATAATTTGGGGATGTGAGCTGTTATTGGTTGTCAAGCTGTGTTTAGGCATTTTTCCATGAAGTGTCTGATTGCATCAGGATCGGTTGTTATTTTCTCATCATATGTATATTGCTTTATGGCCCAAAGGAGATAGCTGGATCATTCTCGCCCACATTCACATCCATACTTTCTGATATATGAAGTCCATTACATTATTTAAAGGGATTCTTCTTGCCCTTGGTAGTCAAGATGTGAAATCAGAAGGGAATAAGCCAAGTATGAAGCAATAACAATATTTTGGATTGGCTGGAGTTTGAGAATTAACAATTTTTTTGGAGAAAAATAAATTTAATATTCTCTATCTTATATCAAGTTTCTTTCTCATCCACCTTCTCAGCTTATAGCTGTATCAAGTCTTCATTTGATAATTCTTTAATCATTAGTAGGCAAAAACTGCACCACCCAGTGTTACCTGCTTTATAATGTCCCATGTTTGCCAATTTTTCTTCCAGAACCATAGACTTTATTTTAACACTTCTGAAACTGCTATGATCATGGCTCATTTAGCTCATGGGTTGTGTTACAAACAGTTTTTGCACTGGGAAAATTTTAGTGTACATTCCATGTAATGCTATGGGTCATCAGCATAATGTAAACCAAGCATATTCACTTCAACATCTTTTGAATTCATCGGGAAAGCTTGCAGCTGCTTCTTTATCATCACGCCCTGATCTACCCATCAAAGTGACACTACACATGTGTGTTTGCAGTTTAAAACTCTGGACCCAGCACTTACATTGAATGTTTCAGAGCGTTTAAAATCCTCATTATTTTTCAGGGACTTTTTCAGAGATAAAGTTGAAGTTCTGGCACAAATGACTGACTGCGTAAGAGACATTATTTGTCAACACCACTTTGAATCAACCCATAAAATACAAAGTTTTTTCATTTTTTCTGATAATGCACAGGGTGAATGCATGGATATTTTCACTGAAGTAACCATGGCAGAGGCAATTGAATTTTTTTTTATTTTTTCTCTTTGTTCAAAATGATGGTTCCATCTATAGCAGTGGTGAGCTCAAATTTGCATTAAATATTCCTCTGATGCTATCGATTTCCAAAGCACTCTGTATCAATTTCAGTTTATTCCCAAGATTTACAGTTTCCTTAACAATTTTGAATGATTTTCTGTTTGGTGAACTACATACTATTCTCTGAAACACAAAATTAAAGCAATATTTTGGTCGATACAATAAATATAACTGTAAGAACTGATATTGGATCAACTATCTGATGCAAATGTAAAAGAAGGACAAAATTAACATCATCCAGTACCTACATTCACTTTGCAAGTGCATGAGTGATGTATAAAGTTGGTTCAAAGGTCATTGTACCATAATTAAGAATATGTGGAAAAAATGAAGTTTTAGCTAAAAGTCAATCTTTTGCTACAGTGACATTGTAGTAAACAAAATTGAATTGAACAAGACACTTTCTCATTTAGCTAAACCAATGAAAGAAGTTGACTTGCTGTACCCAAATTATATGTATAGTTGACAGCCTGTTGTTAAATTGAGTCAAATCATGGAGTTTTGGGGTCATGAATGAACAACTGAAACTTTTCATCGCTTCGATTAGATTCCCACCTATTACATTAATTGTTACAGATTAAAAAAACATAAAACAAATTGGCAATATCATTTTCTTATATATAGGTAAAATCACGACTTTGTGGTGCTACATGTTGTAGCAAGTTGTAATTTCTCTGACACAAAAATACTCGTGTACCTTTCCAAATACTCTCTCCTTTGAGTTTGGCTTTTGCTTGGACTCTCATTATGTTTTGTAATTTTGTGAATTCAGATTCAGAGGGGTGCTTTGTGGTACTTTTGCATATCATATAGCCTTTATATTTACACATTGTGCCAGTCATGAAATTGTTATTCATATTATAATTTTCATTATTCTAATAATCTTGAACAATGTGACAAATGTTGCTGTACAGTATTTCCATACTCTGTGCATGATTTTCAAAATTTAAAGTGAAATTTAATGGGTTATATATTTATGGAGGTTTTATTTATATGTGAGTTTTATTTATATGGGGATTTTATTTGTATAGGAGTTTGGTATGGAAGTTTTATTTGTATAGAGTTTGGTGTGGGAGTTTTATTTGTGTAGAAGTTCATAATTTATGATTTATCTATAAAATGTTGGTTTGTGACTTCGGGTGGTCATAAGTCAGATGGTGGTAATGTGGGGAGTATCTCAGCACATATAATGTGTCAAACTCGAAGCACCGAAATTGTTGTTAACATTTACCATTTAAGGTATATTCGTGTCCGGAATGTAATTTTAATGTTTTATTTTTTGCTTAAAGAATGTTACATTATTTCTAATGTTGCATAGCCTTTTTCGTTAATTATTATTTCGTGAATAAGTCAGACATCTATATGAGTGGACTAGTTGGGCACAGAAGAATTGATAGCTCTATAATTACAGTTATAGTAAACATTTTTAAACAAAGATCATGGAGAATTTTATTTATGCCTAGTTGTTGTTTACAAACATCACTCATTTGAGGGAAGAGGGGCTAATTAATTATAAGTTGTATGAATCAAAACATTTCTTAAATTTTTAGTTCTAGTGTTATATGCATTTTGCCAAAGCTGAAAGATATTGTATTTAAGATGTTTTAGTTTAATGAGAAACAAATGATGTGGTTTTGAACAATATACGAATAACATGGTAACTATCAGCAGGAAGGTGTACTTCTAGTTAGCTAATTATAGAAACATCAATCAGTTATATTTTCAATACAAATTTTAAAATAACTTAATGCTGCTCAGAATGATAGCTGTTTATTTATGCTGTCATCAAAATTCTGATCACATAGGTTAATTACTTCTGCAATGCACTCGCAAACATATAGGTATATTTGAGCAAATGGTATTAATGTGTTCATGGTGGACCTCAGAAATTTATTAGAATTTTAACTGAAAAAAAATATCCGCAAATGAAGAAAGTGGAAAATATGTTTTTCCAATCATTGTGTGTTAAAAAATTTTGTGGTACCATAAATAAAAGTTTGAAAACTGTGAGGGGAAATGGATTAAGTTTTATATATATGTATGTGTGTGTGTGTGCATGCGCATGTGTGTGTGTATATACATGCACACACACACACACATGAAAAGGATTCCGGTAGAGTGAGATATAGTGGAAGATTATTTATCTGGAATATCAAGCAGTGAAACATTTAAATAAAACTACATGAGCTCTGTTGTTGGCAATAAAAAAAAATTTATAAACAGATGAAAATTTGTACATCTCAGAAAAATTTAGCGATCCCTCGTGACCTAGAGTCTTTTGAGCCACTGATAACTGAGGATTACTGGTCCATACCAGAATCATATGCTGGTTAGAAAACAGATGCCTAATGGCACTTTAAGATATAGTCCGTTATGTAGTCATCAAATGTGCACATTTCTTAAAGATCCTCAATGAGTTTGCAAAAAATCTGATTTGTTGGTGCTAATTGCCATTTTGCAGCATTTTTGCTTAACTTAAAGGCTATGTAACGAGCATATCCAATGGTTTCCAAAACATTACCAATATTTTCAGGCTTGTTGGAAGAGGGTGGCAAAAATATTAAACCCTAAGATAAGTGTAATATATATATAGAAATAGGCCTTCTTATGAATGAAAAACTGCATTTTTACCCACCTTACCAGTTCATAAAAATGTAATACAAGTGATCAGCCATATTACAGTGCAATTTGGAATGGAAGCACATAGTTTGCAGACTTCATAACAAGCTTAGATGAAGACTATGTACCTTCTTCTACCAGACAACGACTCTTGATGGCCTGCTGGCTAGTTTTATTATCATTTTCAAATATCTTCGGGAATCAAAGGCTAACCTAAGTTATTTAGGACATGGAAAACTTGGCATATGCCTATGAAGGGACCAACTAGGATGTGGTGGTCATGGTCTAACCTTTCAAAAATTCAATCATTCTCAGAAAATGATAGCGTTCACTTTGTGAGTGTGTGCCCTGTTACCAAACCCTATTGGCTTCATTTCGCTTGACACTCCTAGTGATTTTCATTTATTTTATTCATTTTCCCACTTTGCGTGCTTCATCCACCTTCTCATCTTCAGATTTCCTTTCCTTTCTCTCTTCCTTGTTTTTCCATTACCATGTCTACCTGTCAGCGTCGCCATCTGTATTTGATGCATTCTCCTCACGATGATATCTCTTCAAGGGCTTAACAAGGTTCTTTGAAAAGCTTATTGGGAAAAATTGGTGACAGACGGGGGATTTAGGGTAAAATTAATCAGATTATTGCAAGGAACATGATTATGATACTTTTTAAAATCAACTTTTAACAAGGAAAATATATAACTTTAGTGTTTACATGTACCCTTGGGAATTATGGAGGCAATTTCTTTAAACAACTCTAGAATCCCTGAGTTAATATCTAAGACAAGACCCTGCTGTGAAAATTATTGCAGCTAATACCCTCCCTAATGTTTAGTGACCGTAGCATTGACCTATCAAATACAAACGACTTCATATGAGCCATGGGCTTGTGTCCTCATGAGATTTCCCTGGAATGTTTCAGTGTACATAATGTGGTTTTCTCAGCCAGCACATGCATCTGAAATACAGTACAAGTCAACTTTGAGGTTGATCTGGCAATCATAGCCCCTGCTTCTTGGAAGCAGAGCTGCCCAATCAGATCAAAGCATGCACAAAGGGTCAGCCCCATAGATATTTGAAAACAATGATGCTACTAGTATTTTTGTAAATAGGTGCTCCAATGTCTGAAGTATTAATTCACAATTAACTTTCCATGTAAACTTCCATTATACCATGAAACAATATTTATGCTCGAGGAAGAATTAAAGTCCATTATGTTAGGGTTAGTCGCTATTATGATACCCACTGGACTATCCAGTTTGGCATCACTTACAATGAGAAAGAGTCACAAGAGGCCTTTAGAGTTGCTGTCATTGTAGCAGAATACATGAAGAGGTTGCTTCCTCAATATCTGTGATATTCTGTGGTGCAAGAGATGAAGTGGTTTTTCATCTGCCCATTGTGAACAACTTTTTGTAACAGCAAAGAGGTTCTTGCAAGACATTTCAGTGATATTGTATTACGTAAAGTGTTACTTTAGTGTAATAATGTTGGTTATTGAAAATGCTCTATTTATCTTCTTAAACCAATGCAAGGTATTATTTAATCTTAAAGACATAAAAACACGAGAAATATTATTTATCCAAAGCACGTAAGGTCTTTGACCTTCCAGATAAGTTCTCTTCTACAGTATCTTCTTATATGGTGCTTTTTGTTTTATTAGGGGATATGAAAGGGATAAATCAAAGAAGAAGAGGTGTTTTTCATTCATAGTATTTGGGGATCCTCTTCAGTCTAGTTGGTTGATTTCTAATTTGTGTGTGTAATGTGTTTAGCTTGCATTGCTTTACTGTTGATATTCATTTGTTGACACAAACAAAATTATAAACTGTTCATCTTATTGCTGAAAATTATAAATTATTGTTGTTAAATATTAATTTTATTTTTATCCATAATGCTGTTAACAAAATCAATTGTGCATGCAGCATATTTTTCTAAAACAAAGTGTGTTTGTTAACTGAGTACCCCTTATTGAAATATATTTGACATGGTCTATGTTCATTATTAGTGAACTGAACTTAACTGGCCATGTTGATGTTACAGCTTCTTATGGGATTTATCATTAATGTAATCAGTATTTCAGGTTAATAAAATATTTCAGCCTTTTTTTGTACCCAAGTGCATTAATCAGAAATGATTCAAGTGTGGTATACAATTCTCCCATGCTGAGAAATAAATTGGCATATAAGTTTCAACTCCTGGTCATATCAATTCCTCTTACTATGACTTTAAGATCTAATCCTCATCCTTATGACCATTGGCTGGTATAAGAGCCGAAGCACGTTTTTTTTATATTTTTCACATTTGATTCTGTACACAGGTTACAAATTAAGATGAGAACAATTTAAAAAATCTCCAGTAGAGGATTGAGAAAAGGATTGAGTAGATGAGAGGTTGAAATGATTCTCCCATCAGTATGTTATGTCTGGGGTTTGGAGATAGTTCAAAGGGCTAATACAATTTGATAGTGAATGGAACTATATATTGTACTCAGTGCCCAATTATTTAGTTTCCAATTTAATCAAAATTTCTATCAATAGAGAATGAAAATCCCATTAATTCTTTATGAAGAGTTGAATTTGATGTGATAGATTTTAAAGAAGTCCCAATTGAGCTGTATTCACTGGGCCCAACGTATCCGCCATTGCTGAAAAATATTTTGGAACCCATTTTTTGACATCTTTAGAACTGTTTCCTCCTCCTTTGGAATGGCCATTGAGGAGAGTAAATGGTGGCTCCACAGCTCTAAATTCATACCAAGGAACAGGAAAACATCACACTGAGTCCACAAACTTAAAGGAGATTGCAGCATAAATTCAATGTTTGGTTTGGCCAAATTTTGGGGAACATTTTTGGAAACAAGATGGTGGGAATTAACATGGTATAGGCAGCAATGAGATCGACGCAATTCAGGGTGTTTTTGTTGGATATCAATAACTCTCGTAAAGCTTTCTGCCCAGTAATTGCTGTATGTGAGGACACTGTGTTGGTAAATTATTCCATGATAGTGAAAGAAGAAAGTCGCCATAACCTTTCCTGCTGGCTCAACAGCTTTGGCCTTCTTTATTATCAGAGATGAAGTTGCTTTCCAGACTTCGCATGTCTGCTTGCTTTTAGACTTGCAGTGGTCAAGTCAACACTCATCCTCAGTAATGATGGAATAAAGATTGGCCTCGACATATTTTGCTACCAAATGCTGAAGATTCTTGTAGTTGCACCACCTTCTGCTCGGGCATTAACAATATCAGCACCTATCTTGCACAGATGGTGTATCTGATGTTGAAATTATCGTGCAGGATGATAAGCCCACTGTCATGAGGCATGTGTAAAATGTCCACCAGATGATCCACTGTTACTCTGGGATCTTCCTACAAATTGGTAACAGCTATGTAAATCATGATCTCATCCACTTTGATAGCTGGAGTGCAAGTACCACTGTGCTTTGTCATTCAAATAATTCAATTCTCCTAAGATTGTTTAAATTATCAAAATGTGGTTGATTGTGGAAGACAGATTTTGCACATTATGGATGCACTATTAACAAAATATATTGCTCATAATGAACCAACTACAAACTCCAAAGTTGACTGCCAACCATAAAATATTGTCTGTGCACTACTATCATCTACATGCGTGTTGTGCCTCTTACTATGTACCATGTGCAAACAAGAGCTGGTCTTCTGATGTTGGCTTATTTCATCACCGTTTGGCCTCTGCATGCTACAAAATAAATTCATTCTCGTGCTTTCTTGACTAGCCCTGGTACAAGGGCTTTTCAATGAAGAGTAATCACACTGATTTTATTTGTATAACTTTTTGTTCAACATTTTATTGAATATTACATAATTAGCTCAATTTTTAATGCATATGTACTATAAGTTTAATTGATTTTTGAGTAGTATTGCATCAGCAGCAAGTTGCTTGAAACGTGTTCAGTGTGCCTACAACAATGATGGAGATATCACCCAACACTGGAAATTTTGCTTTCTTCTGAACAATGCATCAGCCGAGGCCTATGTAATGCTACAGAAGACTTATCAGTCTCTTCTTCCTAATATAACAGGTAGAAGATGATGTTCAATGTTTAAAGTGGAAAGGCTATTTCAAAGGAAGGTGGACCTGGAAATTCAGTCAATAATCTTTTGGGAGTAAATATTTACACTTCTACTGCCCTTGCAAAAGAAGATCATTGGATAACATTCAGAGTACTATCAGAAATATTGATTTCATTGGGTGCCACCTGCATGTGGCTAACAGAAAATATTCACTTGAGGTGTGTTTGTGCACAGTAAATTCTGAGACTGATCACACCTGAACAAATAGACATTTTTGTGCAGGTTATATGATGTTGAAGCTGATGCTACTGAGAGATGAGTTTCATTAAAAGGATATCCTTGCAGATGAAACTTTGCTTCATCATTTTCGTCCTGGAAAGAAAATGTTGGTGGGTGTTGAGACAAACAGGGAAGAGAGTGTCCTTCCTTGAGAGGAGGGTTTACTGCTGAATGGGAAGTAGGGAAAGTAATTCCATTATGGATTAAATGTCCTGAGTTTCTATCTCATTTCCAACTCCTATGTGGACTGTGCTTGTATCCATCCTCCACCCTGTTTACCTCCTCAAATGGTTACCTGAAACCAAGCAGGCTCCCTCTTTCATTTCCAAAATAGATTTTCCCAAACACTAATCATTTTCCTTAATCAAAACGTTTCCAGGCAAAATATCACCCAAGGCTTAAGATATTGAGATAATTTGCTTATTGAAGGAGTATGGAAAATATCCATCTTCCACCCTTGGTTAAATCATCAAGAAGGCTAATTGAGTTGGAAGAACATTGAGATAAATTAAAAGCCTCGTAAGGCTATTCTTTTGAAAAATAGGAATGATATAGGTAATTACTAATGCCTGATAAGTTGTAGAATGTGCATTAGCGAATTTCATGTTTCTGATGATGAGATTCTTTCCGTTGAAAGTTCCATATAAGTATTGTCTCCTATACCCCTTAGATAATTAATAGTAGTCTACTGGTTAAGGTAGTTTTTGGTTGGATCCAAAGATAAGGCACTATTACACTTTCAGCCCAGTTGCCGCTGAGCTATAGACCCTTCAAACTTATTTCATAATTTATAATTTTGGAACTCCATAATTTTTTTTACCTCCGTTCATTCAATCCAAAATGTCAATTCTTTTTTTCCCTCTACTTTTATTGAATTTCACCTGCACGATATTTTGATGCATATGTTTTGTGATCTTAGATACTGTAGTCGAGTATTTGTTTCCTTTACTTAACTCTATTTTACAGAATTCCATAGTTTAACACTAATAATGTATGATTTTTTAAAGTATACATGTAATGCTATATTTTATCCAAGAAACACAACAGACAGTAACTTTTTAGAGCTTGTAAGTTAATTGGTAATTGTATTAGCTGAGGCATCTTAAGTTTCTGATATTTTGTTGTTGTGCCTTTGAAATGAGCTATTTGAATTTTGAAATATGAGATAAACATTGCATGTTGTGATTTCAATCACATATTTCAAACTTCAATTTTCTCTAATTTCATTGCAAATTATATGAAAATATTTTTTTTAAGCCAGCCTTGAGAATCTTTTCTGTAACTAGTTTTTCTGGTACAGTAAAAATTTGCTTGTATGAATGTTAGTGTGGACATGCTCCATCTTACCAAACCCCAGTTAATTAGTTTAGATATAATCTTTGCATGCTGCCAGAAAAAATAAAAATCACTGTTCCTCCATTTTGAGCAGCACATTCAAAAGGTACTGAATTATCATATTTGGTGAATCTATTCTTCTCTAGAGATCATTTGTCATTTTCTAGTAATCTACAATTTTAATTATACAACTTCCCATTCTTTGTCATAATGTTCACAAAATTATTTTCAGATGGCTAATAACAACATAATCTGATGAAATTAGAGATATATTTTGCCTGTGAAATACAGGTTTATTTAGTTGTACATTTTGGCAAAAAATATTTGGGGAAAATAGCATAAGGCATGACATTTGATTTGGTGGAATCCCACTTTTGATCAGAGGAGTGATTTCAAAATCTGAACTCGTCATATCAATACCTGTTTGTCAAGATGATAAAATTTGGGCTCTATATTCATGAACTACTTGGTGAGCAGATGATCATGGCATTGAAATATTCCCTTGCAGCTCAAAAATATTTAAAACACTTGTCTATTTTTTCCCTGCTGTTTAAATAGTTAGTCATTCATGTCAGTAACTCTCATGTATTGACAGCATTCCAATAAATACTATACAATGCCTAAAAATAGTATTTCTCAAAATCAAAAACACTAATCCTCTGCTGAAATATACTTTAAAATAAGATATATATTTTAAGTTGATATAATAAATATTTTACTCTTTAGTATTCAACTTTTTAAATGTAAAGGACCCGTCCAAAGTGACCCAACATAGGTAGATGTTATTGTGTCGTAGCAGAACTGGCTTTTTCTGGGCCATGACGTTTTCCCTTTTATATATATATAGATGAATGTAATTTGTTTAATTGATTAACAAACAAACCATTTCATATTGCCTGGCTCTAATTATCCTCTGTATTTGTGAAAGCTAATTTTTGGAAAGTGCTAAGTTTAAAATTGAAAAAAATTATATCCAAACTTTTATTACATACATGAAGGTTGGCTAAATATATTGGCAGAGATTTTCTTTTTCTTGACGCCTGTTTTTATAAATTTGTACTGAGATAGGTATTGTTTCTGGATACAAACATTCACTTTCTTTGCTTCTGTGAAAACCAAAAGATTTTCTGCACCAATTAAAGTGGTTATTCAGCATTTTAAGCTTAGTCCAAGTTCAATTTAAGCAATCAGTTCACATTTTCCAATTTTTACATGATTTGCTCACTTTAAATACAAGCACTCATTAACTAGTAAACCAACAAAAATAAAATAATTCTATGAAATAGTCTGTAGATAGTGAATTGAATGCCATAATATATGCAAATATATTACATTAATAATGCATATTGCGATGTAAATTTACTTGGTTACTGTTTTAAAATAAAAACATTGTTTAGAGCTCTTACTACAGAGTATTCGTATGGAAGGATTCAAGTTGTTCATAGTGATCCACAGCCTTCCATTCTTTTATAGGTATAGCAGTTAAATAGTGGATTAAATTCTACTGTTGTTTCAATTAGTTTCCTCTACATATTTGATATTGAGTGCCTGCTAATTGCCAGAATGTCTGCTGTAATTGAGAATATTACTCAAACATATAATTGCAAATTTATATAACATCAATGCTTATTATTTATCATTTTCTCTCCATGAAAATGTCATCATAATCAAAATTGTCAGGCACATAATATACTTACCTGACCCATTAATAATTTTTTTTTATTAAAACTTGTTTCATTTGTGACTATTTACTATTCCAACATAGAGAGTAGCTTTTTTTCATATTTTGCAATGAATACTACATGTGTTATAGTAATTAGAGTTGAAACCAGTACATAACATCACGAAAAACTTTCTAGCATCTTTTAAATTGAACCTCATGATTGAACAGTGTTGTCTTGCGTGCACATTCAAATTATCTTACATTAAAACACTTTTTGTACGTTTATAAAAATTAATCAAACCATTGCTTCCCAATTACATATATTCACATTAGTACTAGCAAATATTTGTACCACATCTTTTAAGGTCAGATTATTATGACCTTAAATTATGTCAAACGTGCTAACCCTGAAAAGTACAAATTTTATGGTTGATCTTTTGCCAATTGTGACAGTTATTAGCTTTGGTATCATTTATGCAATATTTTTGTAATGTGGTTGCTCAAAACTTTACCTCAAAATATTCATTGATGTAATACCTTGTTGTAAATGTGAGAGATTTAATATCCATAAGATGAATGTGGAATATTTTATTCCCATAAAATATTGGCCAGGGATGTTATTACATTTATTTAAATAGGATATTAACATATGCAATGTTTGTATTTGAATTGGAATAAAAAGTTACCATATTACCCAGTGGCACCTATGCTTAATGCTTCAGGATGTGCAAGGAGTCACTTCCATCTCCACTCCGATCTCCCTCACTCATGTCTGAAAATGATTTCCTCATTTTACACCACTATAATTCTCATCATTAACAATTATGATGTTGAATAGCCTTAAATCGAAAGCAATTGTGAGAAATGAGCATTTTACACCTCAAGCATTATTGTATTAAATCAAATAAATTTGCTGATTTGTGAGTCAACTGTTCCAACTTGTTAATAATAGTTGGCCCCTTCAACATCTCTCAACAGGTTCTTGCCAAAACATCTCTCGTTTGTCTGCATCCAGCTTCTGACTCACGCTTGCCTGCTCTTTTCTGTTGCCATTGTCTTCACTCCCAAAGCCTTTCAGGAAGCGTTTGAGTGAACATGCCTTTTGGGGGTTGGGTTGATTCCTCCCTTGCCTAGCCCTTCCTCTTCTTCAAAAGCAACACAAACAAATTTCCCCACTAATCCTAAGCTGAGATAAGGGTTCATAGTCGATGTTTCTTTTGTCCATAATGGGCCGCATAAGAGATTTTTCAGATGCACCCAAACTTTTGTAGAATAATAAAGTAATAGGCCATTTGCAGTTAAATAATTTATCTTTCGTTCATTAATGCCCACATTCCGAGCAACATTACTTTACCTCTCCTATTAAATGTACATACAAGAATTTTGTTTTTCTATATGTGTACTTCTTTGGTGCATTACATCTTTCTGTTTGATATACAAAGACATTTAATGATGAAGATATCAATTTTCTCATTGTGGCAGTCTTATTCTCCAGTGAGAGAGGAGCGCTTCTATCAAATCATGCACTTTTTTCCTTAAATACAATTTTCATTTCTTTTAGCATGGCACATAGTTCACTGAACAAATATTTTAAAATTAGATTCATTCCGATTAACATGGAGGCGAAACCGAAGATGGGAACCTTATAACCTTTAATTTGATATTTATTTGAGATCCAGCTACGAAAATCTGTATTTTCCATTTCACTTGTAATTTCTAGTATGCAATATTACAAGACGTGGGAATTAGATATCCTTTCAATCTTAACAGGAGTTCTTAACAGTGGCCAATCTCCGCTGAGAGCTCATAGCTTCCAGGCTTAAGATTTTAAAAAACACTACAAAAACAACTTTTGGGACTTATGTACCAATGCTTGGTCCAGATTGAATACAAACTCATTCTAGTCGGATATGAGGGTAACATTCTGAAATATATTTGTGCCATGCCAAGAAGCAGTGAAATTGATGACTTAGCAAAGGGGGACTTCCCACTTGTGTATGAATGCAGCAGCCATAATCAGCAAAAATCCGGCACCCCAGTTTTGATTAAGAATTTATAATATAATGGTTGTACGTAGTCTGTACAATAGATACGCAAACTGGTGCAATCTGGTGGCCATGATGTGGATTATAGCCCTGCCCAGTAGTGGCGCTAGTTGCCTGAGACCCAATGACCAGTCTGTGCTTGGCGGATCGTCCAGCTGTACGTACAGGGCCTATTAAAAAAGTATCGCAAATTTTGAATTTCCGCCAGTCATACATATTTGATTTTTTTGTGGCGTTATGTATGGTTCTTAAGTCTCCTCCTTATGTCGAAACATTCAGCCATTTTGAATGTTCCGTTAATTGTTGACAGCTGTTTTGCTGGGACGTGTTTTGGCTTGTTTTCAATTTTTGCCTGTTCCAAAAAATGGATCAAAAAATCAGTATCAAATTTGGTGTGAAAAACAAAATTAAGCGGGTGGATGCATTCTGAATGTTGACTGTGGCAAATGGAGAAGCCACCTTGGACCGAAGCAACATTTATCAGTGATACAAAATGTTCTCCGAGGGCCAAGAAAATGTGAATGATGAGGAGGGTGCTGGATGCCCAAGCATGTCAACAACAGACGAAATCATTGATGAAATGAAGAAAATAGTATTGGCCAATCGTTGAATCACCATTAGAGAAGTTGCTGAGGACCTAAACATATCGATTGGTTCGTGTGTGACGTTGTGCTTGGCGCAGCGTCACTTGCCCAGTTCGAATACGCGCGCCTCTCTCGCGAGCCGTAGAACGGCGGGGCGCTATCTGTTGGCGCCGACAATGTATGTAAGAAAAAAAGAGAGCGGGGCGCGCCGCGCGCGGAGAGTGCCGGCCAACACGTGGGAAGCGGAGTTCGTTGTGAGATGCCCGAGAGAGAAGGTCGTGTGCTATCATCGTCGAGTCACCGACAGCCTGCGAACACCGGGGGTGCGCGTGCCAGCAACCGACCTCGCCGTGTGGGCCCCCCGCAGGCCCCGACCGGAACATCGGGACCCAGCAGTCGACAGCGAGGCGGCCATCTTCGGCTGCCGCCGAGCGGCCACCCAACATCGTGGCCCAGCAGGCGTCGGCACCGCGCGTCATGTTTGCTTGGGAGCGCCCACACCTTTTCTTGTGATAATAAATAGTTCTTATGAAGTTTACTCGTCGGAGTCCATTTTTATGCGCCTCCTTGCGTCCCTCGTGATTTCAGCTGAAGAGCCGCTGCCCACCCCGGGGCACATCAAAGGTGAGCGAGCCCTCCCCTGGGACGAGGAGTGTGATGGGCCAGGTGACAGCCAGCGGCGTGACTCTGCGGCTAGCCATGCGGCTAGCCTGGCGCCCTCAAAACAAGTAGAGTCACGGCCTCCCTTGTCTCGCGGTATCGGGGAAAATTTATCTATAAATTAAATACCGCGTCACAAATGGCGCCCAACGTGGGGCAGCCTTTCTATTGTTGTGCGAGAAAAGTGACAATTATATCTCGAGAGTGCGCATGAGGCGCGAGTGTAAAATGGCGTCGCGTCGGCCTTGACGAGGCAACAATGGTGTGAAGGAGAGCGAGCGGAGTGATACCGGCATGGTGTGCAAAGCGTGTGTGTGAGCGGGAACGATGCGTGATTAACATCGCGCGAGCGCCAGTTATTAGGTACGTACAGCTCTTTCGCGAGCGGTATACAATTTTTCTATTTGATTTATAAATTAGTCCTTTTTTTTTTTGCTATACATTTTCATGAAATTAAGAAATTTAAAATTCTTTGTGAGGGAAGCAGTAAATAAGAGATTATAATTTCTACTCAATCTTTTGTACTTGAATGTGGTTTGTGCGGTTGCTTTGAGTGGTTGCTTGGCGTTGAGGGTGGGATGAAAGCTGTGAACATTCCCGAGGCGACTTGTTTCCAGTTAAGTTGCGGAGGGACGATCGGTTTCTAAGATTAACTACTATTATTGGCGTGAGGGAAGCTCCGTGCGTGGCCACGTATCCCCAGAGTGGCAGAGGATCCTTTGAAAAGAGGAAGTGGAGTTTGTAATTTTTGAATTTTGAGGTTAGGTTATGCTTTTAATATAGAATTCTGATTTATTCTACCCTATTTGTTATAATAACTGTAGAACAGGGAAATATCTTTAGATTAGGATTAAATTTTTGCAGTAAGCGTATTTTAGGTTAGGTGGGGCAAATCCTTTAATTATTCAATAGGTTAAGAATTTTCTTCTTCCTAATTTACAATGGAGGGTGACACTGGATTTTTGGCGAGATATCAGAGAGATATGAGGGCACTGCTACGGCATTCAGCGGTAAAGGCAGAATTTGAAATAATTAAGCAAATGAGTGAAGAAGAGGTGGAAAATGAGTTGTCAAGTAAAGGACACTCCTTGGTAGGGCCACTCTTAGTACGCAAAGAGCGATTATTGCGGGCTAAGCTTCTTTTGGCACAACCACGGTTAGGGACACCATGGTCAAAAGAATTGGACGAGGATGTGCAGCCTGACGATGTAATCCTCTCAGGAGCTCTACACGCCTTAAACTGGGACGAAGACCTAGAGGCAGGGCGGAAAACGAAAGGAGCATGCAGTAAGGGGCATAAAAAGAAGCACATCGAGACGGAGAAAGTTGCCGCAAGCAACGGAGAAATTAATGAGGAACTGAACCCCATTCGGACCATTACAGCAAACGCAGCGGGAGGCCCTCAGCCCAAACTGCCGCTGATGGACTCATATGATTTTCCGCCGCTGGGGGAAAGGAAAGAAGCGTCAGATTTGACCAGAGAAAAGGAAAAACTGCGCATTCTGCCTTCGGAAGCGAAATTAAATCAGAAAGAGATACCAGTACAGAGCGACCGCAACTCTGAGGAAATAAAGGAGTTGCGGAGTCAATTGCAACAGCAGAACGAGATGATCAACAACCTAACGGATGGACTTAGCCGAATTTTACAAAAATTGGGCAGTGAGAAGAACGATAAGGAAGTGAACTTGAGAAAGGGTTCCAGGAAAAAGTATCGGAGGGAAATAACATCCACTTCGTCATCTTCTTCAGAGTCGGAGGTAACGAGCGGGTCGTTATCTACTGACAGCAGTGATGACTCGGACGATGCATCAGGGGACGATGGACATAGACAGAGCATCAGCTCTGAGTTAGGAAGGGCCAGTGCTCCGAGAAAATTGGCATCTAAATCCAAGAGACATCGTACGAGCTCGTCACGCTCAGCTGAGATCTCGCAAAGATGCATAAAGGCGTTCCAGAGTTGGAAGCTTGAATTCCGAGGAGACGGCAATTCAAAGGCAAGAGAGTACCTCCAGAAGTTGGGAAACATCAGAGCCAGCACTAATGCCTCGGATAGCGATATCTTGAAGGTTTTGCCGTTTACTCTTCGAGATACCGCTTACAACTGGTATGCGGCCACGGAGGAGTACATCAAAGACTGGAATGACTTTCAACGGCGATTTAAACAGAGATTCGTCGAAGAGTGGGACGAAGAGCAAGTGATGAGGGAAATTACCAATAGAACCCAAGGGAGGAAGGAGAAGATAGCAGAATTTATAGGAAATTTACAACATCTTTCTAAATATTTGAAGAAACCGTTGTCAGAGAGGAAACTGCTCAAGGTCGCATTGAGCAATCTACTTCCAGAATATCGAAATGAGATAAAGGATCGACGACTTAAGACGTTGGATGAGCTGATGGATTGTGGTCATAAGTATGAAAGAAGAATGGCAATCAATGCTCGTTATCATGATCCTATGCCAGCTAGCGAGTCGCTAATCACGACTGGCGCTTATGTGAGGAAAGGAGAAGAGCAAGGATCGAGAAAACTAGCGAAAGTAGGGGCCCTGGGGAGTAATGTGGAGGAAATGAATAAGAAGACCAGCATTGTTAATGAACTTCAACCCAATGAGGTCAAGAAAAAGTCCATCGCGGATGGAGGAGGGAGAATACCGCCCACTATGGGGAAAAATGGCGAGCCGTCCTCTCCGAGAGAGGTCACGCCCAGCTCCTCTGGGGCAGGTTACAATGGCCGATGGGACAACCGGGCCATAACGAGACGTACGTTGTCTAGGCCTTCACAGGCGAGAGACCAGGGACCGGGCTTTGACGGAGCTTGTTATTCCTGCGGAGAGTCGGGACATAGGGCAAATGTGTGCCCGAGAGTCCAGTGTTTCAGCTGTGGCGCAAGAGGGCATATCAGTGTCAATTGCCCCAGTCGACAGGGTAGGACACGAGGAAAGTGCCAACTTTGCGGCAAGGTCGGCTTATTGGCAATTAATTGCCCTAATTGCAAACATCTGTTTACTCGGCAGGAAAACGGACAAGCGGGGAGTCGCCTAGCCCAAGCGGCTTCCCCGCAAACCAACCCGTCGAACACAAACCGGCTGAATTAGATTTAGATAATCATAGGAATAAGTCGATTAAGTTAGGAAATGGTGATTCGATTTTGGAAAAGCCGAGTTGGACAGCCAAATTCTGCGAACCAAATTCGATCAAGGAAGATGTAAATAGGGGAATAAAGGATTGTATAGGGAAAGGAAGGGAGATAAACTCAGATGGGCCAGATGAAACATCTGCTCCTGGGTCGAGTTGGACAGCCAACATCCACCACCCATCTGAGGCGTTGGCAAAGATCAAGGATGAAGAAATCTACAGATCGAGGTGGACAGCCAACCTCTATCGATCTGGCCAATGCAATGGAGCTATCAGGAAAAGCTCTCCAGCTGAGCAGTCGAGACGGACGGCCGACCTCCACTGCAAAGCTGATATTTGCTGTCCAGCCGTTGATTTCGCCGAGCCGAGCGGGTCAGCCCGTCTCCGCCCACCAAATCAACCGCATATGGGGCAGAAGGCGCATTGGTCGACGGAGTCAGCTCCGCTCTGCCAATCCGTTAGGTCGGAAAAAAGCGAAAGGGTCAAGTCTTTGGTAGGATCGAACAGGCCAGCCTGTCTCCAGCCGCCAAAGCAAGCAGAGAGTGAGAGAATGAGTGAGAGGCCTCAGAGCATCTCGTCGGTGCCACAAAGCCCGCCGAGACATGCGTGGAATGTAGATTCTGCCCAGTCGCTTCATGCGGGCCGGAAATCAGAGCAGGACAGCGATTATGAGAAATTGCCTCAAGTACTGTTCACTCTGGATCGGTTTTGTTCCGACAAAGGGACGGGCCGGAATGAGTCGAGTGAGAGTGTGATATACCCTGTAACCATTGAGGACAAACCTGATAGGCTGTGTCCGGTTCAGGGAGGGGGAGTCGGCGTTGAGTCCACGCCTAGAGTGAGTTTAGCGAGTGTGACGGCAGAGAATAGAGACCAAGTCTCAGTCCTGATCGGGGGAAAAGAGTACATTGCGCTCTATGACCCCGGGGCTCAAGTGACCATAGTAGGTCTCGAGGTGGTGCATCGTCGAAGTAAAATCCATGATTTGCCTGATGCACTATCTTGTATGTACGAGCAACTTTCTGGCGAAGAGAAGATCGCTGAAATTACGGAAGTAAAGGATGAGGACTACCAACGCAGAGTCGAGGAAGTCAGCAAATATCCGGAGAGGTATAAAAATTGGAAGGTCGAAGCGGGCCACTTGTATCGTTACAAGTACGATGAGCTGCTCGATCCAATCGCTGATTTTGAAGAGGGCTGGAAACTCGTGGTTCCAAAAGAATGTCGAGAGCGGGTCATAAGGGATGCCCATTGTGAACCTTCATCGGGCCACCTCGGAGTGGAAAAGACGTTCGATCGAGTCGTACGAGATTACTATTGGAGAGGGGCCTATCACGACATTCACAACTTTGTGAGGCAATGTCAGGAATGTCAACAGTTCAAAACGTCGCAGCAAGCGCCTCAGGGACTATTGGGTAAAAGAACGGTAGAGAGACCATGGAGCGTCGTAGCAGCAGATCTCATGGAGTTTCCGCTTAGCAAAGCCAAGAACAAGTACTTAATAATCTTTCAGGACTTATTTTCAAGATGGGTGGAGCTAAAGGCGGTCAGAGCTGCTACGGGGGCCAACGTGGTTAAAGCACTTGAGGAGCTTGTCCTATTTCGCTGGGGAACGCCGGAGTATCTCTTGACAGATAATGGAAAAGAGTTTGATAACAAATGCGTGAGAGAAGCATTGGCAGAGTATGGAATAACGCATACAACAACGCCTCCATACCATGCTCAGGCAAACCCAGTGGAAAGATCCAATCGAACGCTGAAGACGGCCATCGCGATGTTTGTAGAAAAAGACCATAGAGACTGGGATCAGCATTTACACGAACTAAGGCATGCAGTCAACACCGCGAAGCAGGCCTCGACTAAGATCTCGCCAGCCTACTTGAACTTCGGAAGGCATCCACTGCCAGTGAAGAGTTTGCGGCGCGAGCTTGAGAAGGGGGAAGGCATAGAGAGCAGATTGGATCCACAAGCGTGGAAAAAGAGGGCCGATAGGTTAGGCTTATTACGAGATTTAGTAGCCGAGAATATAGAGAAAGCTCAGAAAAAACAGGCGCGAGCGTATAATAAGGGTAGAAGAAACATCGAATTTAATGTAGGAGACCTAGTAATGCGTAGGACCCACCATCTGTCCAGTGGGATTGATAGGTTTTCAGCCAAGCTAGCCCCTAAATTTGAAGGACCGATCGCGATACTAAAAAAACTGTCTCCAACAGTCTATATAGTAGAAACGCGTTCCAATAAGCAAAACGCGAAAGTAGATATTGGTGACTTGAAACGATATATAGCACCAAGATCCACTCGTCAAAGTGGTGAGTTCTCCGAGCGCCAAGCCCACGGAGCACACTCTCAAAAAAATTCCTTATGAATTTTGGTATTATGCAATAGGTCAGCATTGTGTGTTTGCCTCATGTTATCTTGTCTGTGTGTCAAAGTGAGCGATTAATTTTTCAATGATGTGAAAATCTCTGTCGGACATTATTGTTGTTATGGCACATAGCCCTTGAATTGTGGTGAACGAAAGTTTGCAAACGAGGTGTGATGTGTTTGAGCCGAGGAGGTACTGCCTTTTATAGAGTGAATTATCTGAGCGAGTGATGCTTTTGTTGAAATTTTGTGAGAAATTCCCTTGGAATGTATGAAAGATTCATGCCAAAAGTTTGTTCATACCAAATGTATTACTTGATGTTCATAGAGAATGTGGTTAAAATTAGAAAAAGTTGTGCTATCCATTTTCTATCCAATAGCTGAAGACAGAATCTCAAAACTGAGTGAACTACTGGTAGAAATCTGTGAAATTGTTGTTATTATATTGTGTTCATAGGTTTCAGTTGCAGGCTCGTTTGTAAGCGGTCCACTCGGACGAGTGTCCGGCTTAGGGAGGGGGTATGTGACGTTGTGCTTGGCGCAGCGTCACTTGCCCAGTTCGAATACGCGCGCCTCTCTCGCGAGCCGTAGAACGGCGGGGCGCTATCTGTTGGCGCCGACAATGTATGTAAGAAAAAAAGAGAGCGGGGCGCGCCGCGCGCGGAGAGTGCCGGCCAACACGTGGGAAGCGGAGTTCGTTGTGAGATGCCCGAGAGAGAAGGTCGTGTGCTATCATCGTCGAGTCACCGACAGCCTGCGAACACCGGGGGTGCGCGTGCCAGCAACCGACCTCGCCGTGTGGGCCCCCCGCAGGCCCCGACCGGAACATCGGGACCCAGCAGTCGACAGCGAGGCGGCCATCTTCGGCTGCCGCCGAGCGGCCACCCAACATCGTGGCCCAGCAGGCGTCGGCACCGCGCGTCATGTTTGCTTGGGAGCGCCCACACCTTTTCTTGTGATAATAAATAGTTCTTATGAAGTTTACTCGTCGGAGTCCATTTTTATGCGCCTCCTTGCGTCCCTCGTGATTTCAGCTGAAGAGCCGCTGCCCACCCCGGGGCACATCAAAGGTGAGCGAGCCCTCCCCTGGGACGAGGAGTGTGATGGGCCAGGTGACAGCCAGCGGCGTGACTCTGCGGCTAGCCATGCGGCTAGCCTGGCGCCCTCAAAACAAGTAGAGTCACGGCCTCCCTTGTCTCGCGGTATCGGGGAAAATTTATCTATAAATTAAATACCGCGTCACACGTGCCATTCGATTTTTACCAATGATTTGAGCATGACACGGGTTGCCGCAAAATTCGTACCAAAATCGGTCAATTTCCACCAAAAACAGTAACGTATTAACATTGCTAATGAGGTGTTGGACTCTGTCCACGACGACCCAAATTTGCTCCAGAGGGTCATACCTGGTGATGAATCATAGGTTTATGGTATGGCGTGGAAACTAAAGCTCAATCATTCAAATGGAAACTGCAGCACGAGCCAAGACCAAAAAAAGCACGCCAAGTTTGGTCGAATGTGAAAGTTTTGCTTATAGCTTTCTTCAATTGCAGGGGCATGGTGCATCATGAGTTCTTACCACAGGGTAGCACGGTAAATAAAGAATATTACCTCTGAGTTATGCGGAATTTGCACGAAGCAATTCACCACAAATGCCCAGATTTGTAGAAGAACAAAAATTGGCTTTTGCACCATGACAACGTACCTGCTCACACATCATTACTTGTGCATGAATTTTTGGCCAAAAACAACACACCAATGATACCACAGCCACTGTATTCCCCAGACCCAGCGACTTTTTCATGTTCTATAAACAGAAGAGGCCCATGAAAGGATGATGCTACGCTACGATATATGAGATAAAGACTCTATCGAAGGAGGAGCTGAACAAGATCACAAAAAATGATTTCTTGAAGTGCTTCAAGGATTGGAAAAAACGTTTTTGAAGGGGACAAAATAGATATTCATGAATAAATAAATAATTTTTGAAAAAACACAAAAGTCGTGATACTTTTTGAACAGACCTCATATGGTACCAGTTATGTTAGTTTCCGTTGACCTTTTTTTTTACTGTTTGTCAGAAATGGAAATTGATGACATCTCGGAGCAATGAATTAACATTAAGTTTTTGGTGAAGTGCAGTAAAAGTTATCAAGAAATTACTGAAATGTTGTTGGCTGTTTAAGGTGATAATGCTCTGAAGAAAATATCCATTTTCAAGTGGATTAAGTGTTTTCAGATGACCGACAAGACGCCATGGATGATGCAAGGCCGGGATGACCTTCAACCACCTGTTTCAAGCACCTGTTCAAACTGCATTGATTGAGCTGCTGCTCAAGGATAGTGATTGAATTTTTTGCCAGTTTCTGGCAAAAAATTCAATCACCATCCTTGACCATCTTCCTTATTCACCAGATTTTGCACCCCGTGACTTTTTCCTATTCCCAAAATGCAAAAATGTAATGAGGGGACATCACTGGAAAGATGTGGACACAATAAAGCAAGAAACAACAAGAAAACTAACAAATCTAACTGCCACGGACTTTCAAGGGGGCTTTAAACAGTGGAAAAGAAGATGGAATAAGTGCAAAGCAACGAATGGAGAGTACTTTGAAGGGGACAAAATCGATGTTGACTAAATTTTGAAAATAAAGTTTTTATGGCCACAGTTCGCGTATTTATTGGACATACCTCGTACTGAAAGCCGGAATTTAACTGCTTGTGTTTGTAAAAAGTAATGATTTTTATCTCCTGGGACTGTGATTAATGTTTGTAATGTTATACCCAGAACAGGCTATGCTTTTAAGATAAACATATATTTTGCTGAGACCAGTGATTTCCCTTTGTAAGGAAGAAATGTTATTAAAACAAGTTTCTAAATAATGAGTGTTTACTGTATTTCGGCACACCTTGGGTTAAATGTGTGTCAAAATGCATATGCATCACACCAAAATTATTTGTTAAATGATCACACACTCCCAAAGATGGATTCCAGGCTTACACATCAGTCTTTTTTTCTGCCTAAAGAACAACAAACTGTAATGATATTGATATGATGTGAATGGATAAGATGATTGTGGCAATAAAACGTAATAACTATCCTGAAAAGAAATCTATTCAGTTGATAATCAGAGTTAGATATAATGATGGAGGAATATACAAAAAAACATACAAAATTAAATCATTTGTACTCAAAATTAAATAAAATAGAACTTCATTAATTTATTTTAATCAACCTTGGTAGTATTATCACAGATACAACCATTTGTACATATTGAATGAAACTCAAATATCTAGTTTGGAATAGTTTTAAACAAATCACATACTATACTGACAGTTGACTCCAACTCAAGTACCCTGTTTGCCTCTTTTTACGATGAAATCTCAAGTACCATTTCTCTTTCTTCAGCTTCTGAATTTATAACAACAACAGCAGTGGCAACTTCCACATCATCCCCTAGGAGAAACACTCCGACCTCTCCATCAGGGGCCTTAAAAGTAATAAATTCAAATATTAATCAATTAAAAACACTAAAAAGAAATAAATGTGCACATACAAAATGTACAGGATGTTTCAATAGGAAGGGACAATACTTCTGGAGGTGATTTCGAAATTTTTTTTCTCCAGTGATATCCTTGAAAACCCTTAGTTTACACAGCTATTCATATCAGATGTGAAAGAGCCATTGAAGGAAAAGAAATATAAATACATGGGAGAGATTAGGCAATAGGAGCTAAGACTGGTGTCCCACTGTTATCTTTGATGGATATGATGACAATGATCAGTAAGAGTGTAGTTCTAAATACATATCAAAATAGTAAATTCATAAATACAGGCAGACTACATTAAAGCAAAAAATATACATATGCAGTCATATATAAACATGTGGCTAGCACTAAATGACTATAAATACACAGTCATACAAATAAAATAGTTTAAAACCTTCAAAGTGAAATAAAAATACACTAGCCTGGCTTTAAAATGTGGTATGTTAAGCTATGTAGCAGATTTAATGAAGAAACAAGGATTATTATTTTTGAATCGAAGAGAATCCATTATGCTTCTGGCTTGCATAATTTTCAGGAAGCATTACATGATGACTACAGAATGAATATATAATGAGATCAAATAACCTGTGAATCAGTATGAGAAGTAGACTGCTTCTGGAAATCATACTGCTTCTCCTCTTCCATCATCCCTGTTGACTCTCTATTTATATGGCTCTTAGAATGATGTTTTAGTGTCAAAGAAGATCTGAACTGTTGCTTGCACTTTTGGCAAGTATGCCACTGAGCCTTCCTTAATTTTGATTCATTGGCATGATCCCAAAGCAAATACCGCAAATCTGCCAACAGAAAGTCAGTGACTTGAATAGTTCCCGAGGGCATTCCTTCTGGATTGTTAATTATTCCTGTTTCACCCTTAAATACATCTTCTTGATTTCCATGAGAGGTTTTCTGAAAATGCAGAAAATACTATAGATAATCATAATCTTCTTTAGCCTAAAAACGAATGCTTGGACCTGTATTTGCCCAATAACTCAGTCTACAGTTCCAAAAATCAGTGATTCTGCTACGTTTCTGAAGCTTATTAGGCATATAAATGAAATTTTAAATATGTAATACCATTGATGTAGAGAGATGTATGCATAAAAATACTAATATTTAAATAAAAAAAAAGAAGACATCCATTGGTTAATATTACAATAACAAAATAAGTCTTCCTCAAAAGAGTAGATAGAACTCGTACTTTTTTGCGTCCTTTGTTTAGGATGCCTTTTTTATACATCTGTGTCATTGCTACTTTGTGCTTATCCTTCAAGATTTATACACATACACATTCATGTACATACATACACATGCACACACACACACACTATTGAGAATTCATTCTCTCTCTCTCAGATATATTCCACACTTCAGTAGTCATGCCACCTTCATTGAGTAAAGAATAATGATATTGTTGGGCTGCAGATGAGATGGAGACGGTTAACCGAACTCATGTCCCATATCCCGGCCAAAGCAAATGATATTTGCACTTCAATATTGTTGTATTGTAATTTCTTCCTTTCCTTACCCTTGGACAACTTTTGACCCTCCTTACTATAATTTTCCTTTATATTGCAACAATAATGTGGTGATCACACATAACCTTTAACTCATCCAAAACAAATACAAGTGCTACAACACTAAAATGGTCCAAAAAGTGCAGATTTTCTGTTGATTCCTCAGCGAGCAGCTATAATCAGTAAATTTCCACTCCCCTTTTAAACTGCTCATACTTCCCTGGCTCAACCATTTTCACCATTGACAGCCATTAACCACACATATAATTATGGATTAGTGACCGCTAGAAGGCACACTCCCTTGGGCGAAATGGGAAAGGGCATGGCGGTGGATGTAAAGTGTATTATTTGCCATAGAAAATTGAGAAATGGAGTCCAGTGTAGTGGGTGTTGCTCTTGGTACCACTTTAATTGCTCTAAGAGTAAACTGGAGGATTGCGTGAGTGATAATTGGCAGTGCAGTAAGTGTGAAAGTTAGAAGAATCGAAGAGGTTTAGAAGAAAAAGAGGAGGTAATTGAAAAGCTGCAAGCGGATTTAAACATCGCTCGTAAGACAATTTTCAGTCTTTCCGCTGAAAATGAGGAACTGAAAGCATCATTAACAGAGATGAGGCGGCGGGTGAAACAGCAAATCGAAGATGATCTCCACTTTGTCCGAAGGTGTGATAAGAGGAAACCAGAAGATTTAAGGCCGACCAGAAGTGGAACAAGCTCATATGACACGGATGCCGATCGGGCTGGAGGAATACGGGAAAGCATCCTACGGAGAGAGCAGCCAAAGAAGCAAGAAGATGGAAGGAAGGATAGGATAAATGTGAGACCGAAGAGGGAAGTGCTTCCAATGAGGGAGGTCATAGTGTCAAGGGAGGGGAGGTCTCTTGGTGATACAGGGCCACCCAAAGTGAAAATATTTGGTGATTCCATAATATGTTTCGTTGGAGATTGTGGCGAAAGTATCAATGAAGGCGTTCAGTGTTTTCCGGGGATAAGAGTGGAACAATTGGACAATAAAATAGCTAAAATGGCTAGTGATGGTGATGAAAGTGTTGTCATAATTCACGTAGGGACAAATGACGTAAAAAGTGCTAAGTCAGAAGACCATCTAATCAGTTTTATTTGGGATTTGGCAACCTCGGCCAAAAATAAGTTCAAAAATGCTCAAATTGTTATTAATGGAATTATTCCTAGAAGGGACATACATTGGAAGAGAATTGACGCCATAAACGAAGGAATAGAGTGGGTTTGCGTGCAACAAAGTCTGACATTTGTGGACCCGAATTGTTTGCTCGGTGATAGACACTTGGGCCACGATGGAGTGCATTTAAACAGGAAGGTATCCCTGGTTTTGTCAAATCTGTTTAAAAATGTCGCACTAAAGCTCAGTGAGCAGGGAAACCTGTAATGGGCACAAGAGGTGGACCTCGCAATACCGAAGGAAAGGAAGGTAAGGGCTTAATAGTTTTGCAGGTAAACTGCCTAAGTATTCTAAATAAAGTAGGCCATTTCGAGACATTAGTTGATGCATGTAATCCGGATATTGTGATAGGTACGGAGTCGTGGCTAAGTGATCATATTATGTCAAACGAGATTTTTCCCCAAAATTTGGCAGTTTACAGAAGGGATAGGGATGGTCGTGGAGGGGGGATATTCATATGTGTAGATAAAAACCTAATAAGTACATTGGAATGGGTAAGAAATGATTGTGAGATGATGTGTGTTCATGTTAAAGGTAGGAATGGAGGGAAAATTTTAAAAATAGTTGCTATGTACAGAAGCCCCAACGAAGGGATGTATGCAGTCGAGGTATTAGCAGACATATGCTCGGCTAACCCTGAGGATCACACCCTCATAGCGGGAGACTTGAACCTTCCAGGTATTCAATGGTCGGCAGACGAGGTCACAGTGGGGGGTGGGAAGGCCCAAGAAATCGTTAGTCATCTTATAAACGAGGAGGGTTTTGTACAGATGGTGGAAAAACCCACGCGCGGGGGAAACATCCTCGACGTCATACTTGTGAGACCGAAAAAGTGGGTAGGGGAAGTCGATGTCCTTCCGGGAATAAGTGACCATTCAGCTGTGCATATATATCTAAACTGGGAGAGGGCTCAGTATAAGGGGCTAGTAAACAAAAAGATAGTTTGGCAATATAAACGGGGTGATAGGGAAGGGTTCCAGACCTTTTTAAGGGAAAAGTATTCGCAATGGGTAAGTGGTGGGCAGAATGTAGAAGAAATCTGGAAAACATTTAAGGGGATAATGGAGGAGGGATTAAATAAATTTGTCCCAAAAAAAATTCTTAAAGAAAATACTGATCCAGAGTTCTACAACCGCAAAATTAGATCCTTGAAGAAAAAACAGAGTGATTCACAAAAAACGGAACGAGAGCTCGGAATGGCTCATAATTTACAAAAAATTAGTTTGTGAATTGAATAGAGAAAAGAAAATAGCCAAAGATAGTTTTCTACAGAAAATAATCGGGATAGATAATGGAAATAAATTTTACAAGTACCTCCGGAGGAGGAAAGACAACAGGGAAAACATAACAGCTTTAAAAAAAGAGGATGGGACACTAATCGTTGATGATAAGGAAAAGGCTAATACGTTTAATAATTGGTATGAAAGTGTATTTAAGGTTATGGTAAATAAAAAGGATCCTGTAGATTCATCTCTTAGTCAACAAGGAGGCGAAAATATATTAAATACCAAAAGTATTAAAACGACGAGCGCAGAAATTTATAAAATAATTATGAAAATGAGGGCAAATAAATCAAAAGGGCCAGATGGTATCTCAATTGACTTGCTTAAATTGGGCGGTAGTGTAGTTTCAAATTATATAAATCATTTATTCAATGTTACGTTAAACAATAATGCCCTGCCAAATGCTTGGAAGGAGGCATATGTTACGCCAATTTTCAAAGGAGGAGATAAGGCACTAGTTGATAATTATAGACCGGTAAGCTTGACATCAGCTGTATGTAAGCTATTAGAAAAGATAATGGCTGATTATCTCTGGGACCTGTGGGAGAGTGAGAATTGGCTGTATAGCCGCCAATACGGTTTTAGAAAAGGGCACTCTTGTGAAACTCAGCTATTAGGGTTCTGCCAAGAAATGTTCGACTCTATGGATGTGGGAATAGAGGTGGATGCTATAATAGTCGACCTGTCAAAAGCCTTTGACAAAGTTGACCACGATCGCTTAATGCTTAAGATGGGCCAATTGCCACTACACACAGATGGAAGAGTAATCTCTTGGGTCAGAAATTTCATGGAAGGTCGAACACAAAAGGTCAAATTAGGAGAAGTGTATTCTGAAAAAGCAAGGGTAACATCGGGAGTCCCACAAGGAAGCGTACTTGGCCCGCTATTGTTTTTAATATATATAAATGATCTCCCAATAAATATTAATTCTCAGATAAGACTTTTTGCAGACGACTGTATTATCTACAGGAAAGTCGAAAATGACAGAGACCGTGACAAACTTCAGAGGGACATTAATAAAATGGCAGATTGGGTGACAAAAAATGGGATGGATATTAATGTTAACAAATGCAAATCCATCACTTTTAGCAATAAGGTAAATGGAAACAATAGGGAATATAAATTCTCAGAAAATGTCATTCCTAGAAGTGATACTGTCAAATACTTAGGTGTATATTTAACTAAGGACTTAGGGTGGGCGCTAAATGTGGAGTACATCTATAAGAAAGCTTTCAAAACTCTTCATTGGGTAATGAGAAACCTCAAAGGGAGCGTTAGAGCAACCAAGGAGAAGGCTTATCAGACCCTAGTAAGACCAATTTTAGAGTACGCTTCTCTTGTATGGGACCCTCATGAAGAAGGTCATATTAAAAAACTGGAAAAGGTGCAAAGAAAGGCTGCCCAATATGTACTGGGGAAGCATAGGAGGATGGAGAGTGTGTCTGACATGCTAGAAACGCTGGGTTGGGAACCTCTAGAATCTAGAAGAAAAGTAAGCAGACTTTGTGGAATGTTCCAAATTTTGAAGGGGGAGAAAGCTTGGGCAGATCTTAGGAAAGAGGCGGGGAACCCAAATTTTATAGGCAGAAATGATCACAAATTTAAGATTTGGGCACAGAGGACAAATAAAAAAAAATTTTCTTTTCTAAATAGAACAATTGTTGAGTGGAACACCTTACCTGCAAAAATATTCGAGCCCTTTCCTAACAGAGTGTATACTTTTAAGAATAGATGTAAGGTATATATGTAAAAATTTGATTTATGTGTGGTGTATGGTATTATATGTTATAGCTTAATTTTTTTATGTATCTTTTTTTTCTTGCTGATTAATGGTTGTAAATGGGATGAGGATTCACTTGTTTTGTTAAAGAGATTTGTGTTTGTCTGGTTTTATGTATTATCTTTTGCAATTATTTGGGACTTGTGTGCTACCTGACAATGTCTATTAGCACATGTGTATTTTTAATAATAATAATTAGTCTAAATTGGCTCTGGCTTGGGAAAGCTACAGCCAACTTATCTCATACCCTTTTTGATTGATCAAATGAAGCCTCAGCACACCATATACCTTGATTCTTATTTATTTTTCAAGTTTTTGGCCATAAAGCTCAATCTATTAGTAAAGAATGTAGCTTTTATTTTCTAAAATAAGTTTTCACTAATTACTAAAAAAATCTGATGTCACCTAGGTATTTTCATAAAGTCTTTTATTTTAATCCTGATACAGCCTGCAATTTTGAAAATTTGCACCTGTGACGTGTTGGGAGTTTGGGCTCAAATTTAATTAAGTTGATTCATTTTGACACTAATCTTGATACATGTTGCCTCAGCCTATGCTCAGTATGTTTTCCATATTCTTTAAAATAAATCCTTGATGGATGGTAAAGAATCAGAGAACTTGATATACAGGAAAACAAACTGATTTTTTTAAGTGAAGACCTTAGGGTCAATGTATTTTTTCTCTGTATTTTGGGTTATTGCAATTCCTGTCTAATGGTCAATGAAGCTTCCACATCATGTTTTAGGACCATGCAATATCCAAAAGCATAAATAATTTCCCCTTAATTTTATTAAAAATATAAGAATACCTCCTATGTATTTATAAAAGCAAGAAAGAATGCAACAGGGGACAGGAAATGCCACACACTACAAATGAATTTTGGAACTATTAAGTGAATTCACATTATAAAAATAAATCATGAAAAATAACTGCTATTACTCAATTCTGAAAATTCTCTTAGCCAAGGTATGGCTCAGGAAATGTGTACTAAAACTAGGAATGTCTACCCAGCATACGAGAGGGGACCCAAAAATAACAGGAATAGATTCTTTAGTTCTCAATATATTTATATCCAATTTTGTTCACCTTCAAAGTATTCCCCTCTGACCACAATCAACTTCTCCAAATGATGCTTCCATTGTTTGAAACATTTCTGAAACTCATTTATCGGGATATCCTTTAGGCCTTCCAGCGATTTTTGTTTTACCTCCTCCACAGTGTCAAAACGCTTTTGGTGTCCCTTTTGAGTCTGGGGAACAAAAAGAAGCCACAGGGAGCTACATCCGGTGAGTAGGGGGGGGTGGGCAATCGATATCATGCCGTTTTTTGTCAAAAACTGCATCACGGAGAGGGCGGTATGAGCCGGCAAGCGAAATGGCCAGGGTCAAATTTGGCTGCAACCCTTTTCATATGCAAATTTTCAGATAGAATCCTCTGAATTGAACTCCATGACACTCCAGACATCTCACAGAGTTGATCAATGGTTCTTCAACAGTCTTCACGATTGAGGGCATTGATTTTGTTGACGTTTTTGTCAGTTCTTGATGTTGAAGGGCGGCCCGAACAGGGTTATCTCCAATTGACATTTCACCATTTTTGAAACGTGTAAACCACTAGTAGACTCTGGTTTTGCTTAGGGCAGCTTCCCCATAAGCAGTCTTGAGCATTAGTTTCCGCGGCCAATTTCCCCAACAGGAAACAAAATTTCACTGCAGTGCGTTGTTCTTGATAATCCACCATCACGTTTTTTGCCGAAATGAAAAAAGTTGTTTCACTGAAACAGCTCTCATGGACAAACCGATCCAGTCACAGCGACGGTGCTGTGCATACTGACGCAGGAGGTGTAAGCCTGACGTACGACCGGCTGAACAAAGGCATGCCCCACTATCACTCCCCACCGCATCCCAATTCCCATTACTTTTGGGTCCCCCCTCTTACGTTTTACTGGGGTAGACAGCAGCAAAATTATTAAGCACAAACTAAAAAAATCACATTTTAATCATCAATAGAAATAAATTATCTCTAAAAGAAAACCGATTAGAAAAACCAGTCTCAAAATAGTATAGAAGAGATTAAAAAAATATCTAAAATTAATAGTAATAGAGGTATAGAGCAAATACTTGATACTTAAATAGTTAATCTAACAAAAATTGGGAGGCACATAGTTGTGGTGCTTAGCATTACTAAAAAATCACTTACTTGGTCATTTGAATCTTTCATCAGAGGCTGATTAATGACATAATACATTAAACCATTCATGACAATAGCATCTTTTTCCTCATGAGAAACACTTGGGTATACTGGTAATGAAGATCCACCTTCATCAAATCTTAAGGATAAAAATAAAAAACAATGATTAAATTACATACACTACAAAATTTACTTTACAAATATAATCTTAATCTCAGCACACACAGCTAAAATTCCTTTGAATGTATCACATATCTACCCAAAATAAAACACTCATGTTATCATAATAAATATTTTCCTGGGCTGAAAAGCCACGCATGCCATAGCACCTATCAACAACTCCCTCTCCCACCAAATTTAACTTGAAAGATTAAAGTCAATCAGGTTCTGTAAACAGCAGGCTTAAGATAAGGACGGGTAAGTTAAATCTATAAATCCTTGCATCCCTTCATTTTCACCTTGAATTTGAAACCCTGACAATCCAAGTCACTTTCATTTTCAGCAGACAACAATAAGCCCCTGCATTATTCTTCTCATTGTGCAACTGGCAAAATGGATAAATGCATGCAGGCAAGAGGGATAATACAAAATGAAGCAATCACACTTTTCATCAGAAGGCATTTCCAAGCAGGAAAATCTGGTCTTTGAGCCAACATCAGAAGCAGCCAGTACTCAAAATCTGTTGACATTAAAGTTATGGCTTAGGCTGTGAATATGGCAAGTTCACAAATTACACAATTGCATGACTGCATAAGTTGAAACTTCATGGTTTCAAGCATGTTTTCATCTGGATATTCTTAACCTTTTTTAGGACAATTGAGTCAGAGTTTAACTACCAACAATCTAAAGAGAATTTCCAAAAATATAACACAAGGCGTCATCTTTTAAGCAGCTACTCAGTCAACTAAATGCATAAAATGGTTATATAAATTCAATGTTCACTTCATTGGATAATTAAAACAGGTGATGTTTGAACTTGTACAAAAAAGGTGACGTAAATTAAATTGTACTTATTGAGGAAATCATACTCAATTAGTACATGATTGAAAAAATTACTCGATGTAGTATAAAAATAGTTTGTGCAGACTTATTCAGTTGCTTCAGAAGACATTAGACTATCATTAGTTTCCAATTTATATTTTTTCAATTTTATTAACAAGGTAGATCTTTTTTTCAAGGTAAATGATTTTATAACACTAAATAACATTATTGAAAGTTCGAGATACCTTCATCGAACGTAGAAAGTTTGTGTTCTAAACCTTAAACCCGCTCATACTTTCTCTATCCTCTAAAAGCATTCACTCATCTTATTAGTCTCAAACTGTTTTGACTTTGCCAATTAAATCTTCATAGCTCATTTCCTTTTCACCAAATTATAATAATATATCAAATTCATTTGCTTCAACATTTAATTTTAACCTCCTACTTATTTCTACAAGTTCAATGAAAACATTTTTCTCTTCAAATCCCCAAAAATCCAGAGTATATCTATTATAACACAGAAACACTAATTCATCATTAATACTGTCATTGAGAACCCTGATACAATAACAGCATTGATTGAATTAGATTACTATTACACACTCTATTTTTTAAAGTCCTCAGGTCATCTGCTACGTGGAACTCCAGTCTTTAGTGCTACACCATTCTCCATTAGATCAGGATCTTAAAGAAACCAATGCTGTATACCATGCTCTTATTGTATCAAGGTCTTCAACTGTAATCAATAAATATGGCAATTTATGATCTGATTACAAAACCTGGTTTTATATTAATTAAATAAAAAAATAAATGCTTACAACACTAGGTTTGTTTTTCAAGTAATATGTAACTATATTTTTATTGCAATCCTCAGAGTCTTGGACACCTGCTAGACTGCCCTCAGCAAATGTTTCGCAGTTGACTCAATGATCATAAGAAGATTAACCACCTTAACCCTGAAAGTTTTAACTTTATATGTTTTTAAGTAAGACTTAAATCAGTAAAAAAAACATTTTTAATACTTGCTTTCACAATGACTTATAAAATTCTTTGGGGATATTAAGATATGGATTCAAAATACGATTTGAGACTCGAGTGAAAATTTATAATTTAAATTCAGCTCAGATTTGAGAGAAATAGGATTTTCACCTCTACGAATGATATATATGTGGCATATTACCATCATGTGCCACTCTTTTACATCAAATAAATGCCAACACCCTCGCTTCACATTATTCCTCCATTACATGGTTACAGTAATCGACAATAAGAATGCATAATCTTATGAAGAGATAGTAGAGCACTTTTCTATTGATATTTTGGCTCCAACAGAGTGGGGTATTTAAACAACAGGGAATTTTCCTGTCAAAAAGGTCCAGTATCGCTTCTTACAGTAGTGGAAAGAGTTGGCAAAGTTGTGAAGCCACCTAATTCTGCTCATTAATACCAGGTGGACTTCTGCCATATCATTAAACATAATTTACTCCCTTACCGGCATTCACTGGATGATGAATCACCAACTGTCTTGTAGAAGTGACCTTTGAAATGACTTAAAATATCACCATTTTCCGATGAAGTGATTTTAACTTGACACCAGGGACATACTCCAGTAGAAAGGCTTTGGCTCCAAATTGATGCTTCTCTTGTAACCAGTTGATAGCCTGATTGAAATGTTTTTACAAGAATCAAAATATAGCAGAAAAAATTTCATAGCAAAAAATTAGTATGAAAATCAATCTACAAGAACGCAACAAGAGAGTTAACAATGTCCTCTAACTGAATGAGTACAGTAAATAAGAACAACACTTTCTGATTTCCGTCAAAGGAAAAAATAGCGTTTTTAATCTTCAATTAAATGAAGAAATCGCAGTTAATGTAAGAACCTGCTGAATCTCATTACAGGTCTGAGAAATTGATGGTGTGTTTAGGAATAGACTAATCACCTTTTGATGTCAAATTTTCAAGGGAGATTGCTTACGCATGTCAATCCTCTTATAACCTCTATTTTAGACTGCCTCAAATTAAAGCCAGAAAATTAACCATAAATTTGAAATTCAAAGTTTCCTTTGTGCTTCAACATGAAGTCTTAACATCCTAGTTTAATGGTGGGTACTAGAAAAGTTGAAAATGCATATCGATACTTAAAAAATATAGATTTATTCATCAATTTTAATAACAACAACCATAAAATCAAGTTTGAGAAAAAGCAATATAATGGTCTTCTATAGTCAGTATTAAAAATACTGGTTAGAAAATGTAAGCAATCTATTGGATAAACAATCATTTTTCTATGCCATTTAAATCGATGCTCAATAGCAAAGGTTTCACATGTCTCTTAACATCTTCACTCAACATCCTTGCGATCAATCCTTATGCCTTGTGAAAGGCTCTTTGCCTAGTACAATTCGTTTAATGCCTCTTTTTCCTAAAATATCCTCGTTTAAAACACTGCCAAGGTAATTAAACTGTACCACCTGCTCTATTTTTTGCCCTACTGCTTTAACATTTAACTTAGCTTGCCTCTTTCTTGAAAACCATATACTCTTTATTTGCCTGCATTTACTCTCATCCCTTAAATATCAAAATGATTTTCTAATGCACTCAGCAATGATTGTAACTCCTTGGCTGACTTTTATACCCCAGTTAACAGGAATCTATAGTACTCATTTCCTACACATACATTTTTTTTGTTAATTTTTTATCACTTGTGCTGCCTCACATATTTATGCATCCATCACTCCAGTCGATGAAAGAGTAACTAGTTTAAATACCAAATTTAATATGACTCCAAATTTAAAAAGTTATATGAAATAATTAAGTTCTAATTACTTAAGAATTACCCACAACCACAGTAAACAACCTCAAGGTGATAAATATCATCAACATTAAATTATTTATTACAATAATACAAACCATTTGGATTAAGGCCTTCTTTCTCCATTTGCTGCCCAATTGGATTAATCAGCTTCCCATTAGATTTAGACCGACGTCTAATCTTTTTACCTAGCTTAATCTGCAACTCATTAAAACAATCTGCCACCAACTGCTCCAACCCTTCAGGTATCTGCTGGCCAGAGGGCTGCACTATTGGACAGAGATCAGCGCCATGTAAAGCAGAGTGCTGCTTCACCTAATTAAAAACCACATATATTAAACACAATCCATTATGGCCCTAAACGGATTGTTTCTTGTGATTACACCACAAGTTCCCATTATCGTGACTCTCTTATTTACATTTAACCACTTTGCATAATCATCTGTTTTTCACTTTTTGACTTACATGACAGGCAAATTTCCCAAAACACAATCCATAAAACTTTCAAGATATTCCAAGTAAACTATTATTGAACTTCATTATATTTTCCATTGCATTGTAAACATAATTTGAAACTAGTTATTGAGTTGCAGATCATAAAATGTATGAATTAAGGTAAATGCATCATTAATTCGCAGAATTAAATATGACAAAAAAGCTAATCCAAATGTTAAAGCAAAAGCAAAGTTCACTATGCGTTTAAAGCAAACAAACAGCTGAACCCATAATGGCATAGAAACAAGAAATGCCATATTTTAATTATCCTATTTCATTTGCCTCACACACATGCTAAGAAGCTCTCCATGGTTATGAAATACAACTTAGGTTATAAAACAGGTGTTTAATGATGATGCATTTTCAAAACTTGTATAACTTCAATAAAATTTGCGGCATAAAATTAATTGTTGCTTAACCTGCATAAATAAGTAGATAGATACTAATTCAATCATAATACGAACTCAAAGTAGTTCCCTTATACTTTTCCAAAAAACTTTTAGAACAAAAACAATTTAGATATTATTACCTTGATGAAAAACTATCGAGCAATGGGATGGAAAAATTATCAAGCAAGATTAATCTTGTATTTATCTTTTTGTTATATTTAATTTATCTTTTGGGGGTGATTTCAAGATGATCCTCAGTGTAAAAATCATAAGACTGAACATTTGTACTGACTATAATTCATTATCAGTTGTAATATGTGATTAATTCACACTAATATTTTAATGTAATACCCTTCGATTGATTGTAATAACACTATTCCCATAAAATGAATGAATTATTAAATTAAAGAACATATATGATCAGCAAAACTTAGCAAGAGTAATGAAACTAATTAATCCAGCAATTCAAATAACCTGAATTTCAATTGGCAAACATTTGGTATACTTTTCAAATTCTTGAAATTGGAGTGACATAAAAAATTTACCTCACCAGGTGAGCACCCACGAAAATCACAACGCCCACACTTGTATGGACGATAATCACAGTGGGAAAATAAATGACGCCGAATTGTGTATGTATGATAACTTATTTTCTTTTTGCAGATTGGGCAATGGAAAAGGGGTGACAATCGACTTGAAGATGCTTTCTGAAAAAGCAAAAAAAAACACAAAAAACTTTGTAATCACAGAATTAACATGTGAACAACAAAAATATTAGAATCAATCAAGTAAGGAGGAAAGAGATTTTTCCTCTAACATGGTATGCAAAGATAAATTATTATAATTTAAGTACTTCTAATAAGTAAAAAGCCAGCCTCAGCAATTCAAAGAGAGTTAGCTGTATTAAAAATAGTGGAAATAATTTAGTACAAATCCTGTGACACACACGAGGGTTTAACATTTTTCTGCTAGCAGGAAAAATCCACACTTTGTGCACATACGTAAGAATTCCATCAGGAGTGAAATAAGATATAGGATTTCTGCAATTATTTTATTTAATGAAAGCAGCAATAGATTAGTCTTACTTGTATTGCAGGCTTCCATTTGATCATTAAGAACTACAAAAAGCTACACCAAAAGTTCATTTGAAATAATTAAATTTGCTATCTTTGTTAAGTATGATACCTCTGGCTTGGGCTTTCTGTATGGCAAGTAACAATATCAAAGTAAAATTTCAATTTGTACAATAATGATTGCAAATGCAATTTTCCACAATAAAAGGAATTAAGAAGGTTCTGCATACAAGTAGATTAACCTTGTATGTTTTGACAATTTCATCCCTACACCTCCCATGTTACCTAAAGAGATATTAGTGTTTTAAGTTCCAATTACCCACTATGGAGGGGAAAATGATGTCTTTACTCTAATACATTTGCAATTTGTTGAAGTTTTTCTCAGTTTAAAGTGCAAGTGATTAGATGATTTTTACATGACTAAGAACCATTATGAGTTTGTGGGACACACAGTCCACCCCTATGTTGAGTAGACTGTCTGGATTAGCCATTTGGCTTACTATCTCCATTATTAGTTCACCTCCCCAATGGTCCTCCTTTCTCGGCAAAAAATTTAGTGTAATTCTCCTTTGAATATACAGGGTTCGTCCGGAAAATAAGTGTACTGAGCTCAGGAAAAAAAAATTATTACACTTTTACATATCTTAAGCTAATATTCCTCAAAATAGGACCCTTGTGAGTCGATACACTTGTTCCAGCGGCGTTCCCATTCCTGGAACGCTCCCGCGAAGGCATCATCGGGAACCTTTCGAAGACACGTCGTCACGGGCTCTTTGACGGCGTCCCAAGTCCCGTATCGCGTTCCTTTCAAACTCCTCTTTATTTTCGGGAACAGAACAGTTCTCTAAAAAATGTGGATCATTTTTGCAGTGATCCGCAAGTTGTGTCGCGATTTCCAAACGATTGAGTCTTTGATCATCACTGAGCACTTTCGGCACCAACTTTGCACAAATTTTTCGCATCTGTAATTGCTCCCAAATAATCTCGTGCACTATTGTTTTTGGCACATTACACTGCTCTGCTATCATCCGAACACTAAGACGACGATCAGAGTTCAGTACATCGCGAACTTTTCGCACATTTTCGTCGGTGAGTGTCGTTGATGGGCGTCCAGGCCGTGGTTCGTCGTCGACCTCTTCTCTGCCCTCCACGAACATCTTGTGCCACCGAAAGATCATGTTTCTGGACATGGCTGACTCTCCGTAAGCCTGGTTAATCATACCGACAGTTTCGGTAGACGATTTCCCAAGCTTTACCGCAAATTTGATGGAATAACGCTGCTCCAAAAACTTCGGCATCGCGTTCCGTGACGTGGGTCGAGCGTGGAGGTTCGCGTTAACGGAGCTCCTCACTACACGACAGCTCAGAGCCGACTGCCTTTTTCAGCGTCGCTTGCCAACATACCCCCCTCCAATCGCAGCCCGTCAGAGCGGTGCTGGGCGCGCCTGGAGCGGCGGGAAAAAATCAGTACACTTATATTCCGGACGAACCCTGTATGTATGGGAATATTTTTTATTGCTTGTAAAAATAAATTGAACCTCCATTGTATTTTATGGGATTTTTTCTTAGTAAATTATAGTATATTAATGCACCAGACTCCTTTTGTAATGCTTTCTGGTAACCAATATTGGCTGATTTATTACATGTTTAATTGCTCAAATTATTATCTTGAAAAATTATGACTGTCACTGATACCACAGAGAGAGATGGAAATAGACAAATGGCAACAAAAATTTAAGAAAAGACAATAAACACCATTTTAGTGTATTTAATAGCATGGTAAGTAATGAATTGAAATGGTGACTTGCCTGTTTTTTTCAAACTTCCTGAAGCAGCATATTTTATTTTATTGGTAACCCAGCTCATTCTATTACCTCTATACCTTAATTAAACCACAGTTTTCAACTCTGAGATCAGTTGGCTAAATACGAATAGATCTCACATAATAACCCCATGTTTGAAACACAGCTGAAGGAAAATTTCTTTTCCATGAGTTTCTTGTGGACTCTCGGAGTCCAGTGAAATCATGCATCCTGGGATTAATAAAGCATGCCTTCAATCATCACCTAGAGTTTAACCTGGGAGTATCTGGCCAGTAGCCAAAGCTCAACCCACGTACAAGGTCTACATTATTAAATATTTATAAAATCACATAAAATCAATGCTTAATGGAAAAAATAACAGGTGGGATCATTTTTAGACCGATTTTATCCAATCCATATGTGTACATAGGTGACCAAACAAGAAGACATTTTCAAGGACAACTCAACAATATACATTTTTCTTACCTTTCTCTGATTTGACTGCTGATTGCTCATAGCCTCTTTATCTGAACAAGTCAGACTCTGCTTCAAAGGATTGTTATCCAAGCCCTCTTTGGCATTATCTTCTAATTCATTCACACTCAATGGAAGTCCTGGATGCACAAATGTATGATGCACTCTAACTTTTGCTCGTTCAATTGACCGGTAAGAGCAATAGCCACACCCAAATCTTTTGGAATCAATGTGCTTTTTAATGTGCTTATAGAAAGCTTTGTTGACAGTTCGTACTCCACAGACACAAAAAGTATACCTACCATCCCTGTACGCAACAAAATCCCAGGCTTTGTGGGAAGATTTTTCTTTGCTTCCCTTTTTCCGTGCTGTTTTAATCACTTCAACCTTAGCTTTTACATCTTCTGTATCTTTTGTTTTAAAAAGGGTCACATCACTCTTGTCCCTTCCCTTCGATGACTGTCCACCAAAACTTTCACCATTGCCCGTACTTACATCATTCAATAAATTCACCAGGTTGATGCCTGCCATCTCCCTCCCTGGCATTAACCCATCAGATACAATAACTGCTTCCTGGACCCCATTATCATCCACCTCAACACTATCATTCACTTTCATCACAGCAGGAAAACCAGAGACACTTTCTTGAATTGGCAATATTTTGGGAACCTCTGGGCTGTTACGAATACATTGATGGCTGGAATGATTTTTCAACTGTTTTTTTATACTTTTTGGAGAGCTGAATGTGGGGTGATCATTTAGCTCTTCACTCAGTTTTGGGGAGATTGAATCTCCATCCCTAACTTCCTCCTCCCTTGACACATTCAAAATTGAGCAATCGTTAGGTCCCAAAATATTTTTAAGCCTATTATTTGTTCCTAGGGCATCAATAATTACATCTGAAGGGGTGATGCCAGGGTTCCCCATAAAAGTCTCAATCATTCTATCTTTCACCTGGTCATTAGTCCGGGTACTTACACTCACTTCCACTGCAGGTACATTTACCAAGGTACTAACTTCAGGTTTTTTAGCAGACTTTTTACTTTTTAACAAGTCTTTAGTTAAACTTTTTTGAGGGTCCAAATTTCTTAAAGGGGAGCTTATTGAAAGAAATTGTTCATTCATTGCACCAGGAATCCTCAGTGGTGGTTCCCCATTATTGTCCACAACAACAGCAGGGAAACCCTGTACGAAATAAATCAAAGGCTCGTTAAAAAATGAAAATCTTACAAACGGCAGGTCATTGCAGTTCCAAATTCAATGGACAAAAAAAAATTTGGCTGGGACATATGCGGATGGGAAATAAAAACACTTGAAACAAATTTTTTTATGGTTCTGTATTTGGCCAGTAAAGCCACAATGCCACTTCATCAGGTTGAAATTGAAATTATAATCCTGTATTCCTCGCATACCACTGCTTCTTATTTTTGTCCCCCACTTTTGCCTTAGGCTACCCTTGGACAGTTTACAGTTTATTTAACAATAAAATTAGTATTATTGTAATTATTTAATATAATATATTTGTCTAATTTTCATAGTAACATTTAAAACTTTTCAAGTCAAAATAAATCTACTATTATAAAAATCCTTCAAAAGTCTGCTGAAATTTGTGTTTGAAGGGATAAAGTCTCCTCTAAAAACAACATATTAAGAAATGGTATTTCACATAAATATCAACTTCAACCATCTTACCCGGTGTATCCGTTGAATGTGACGACGAACATAGTATTTTTCCCTGCCTTCAAATGGGCAATATTGACATCGAAATGGGAGGGGGTTTTTTGAGTGGGTGGTGAGATGACGTCGATAGGAGGCTCCATAACTGCATGTATACTCACAGGAAGGGCAACTATATTTCCTAGCCCATTTACGAGTGTCAGGATCAGGTGGTTGTTTGGAACCCTTTTTCTGTACCTAAATACAAGGAAAAAACACCAGATATAGTCTTTGTTTTAAAATAATAAAAACAAGAAAAATATGAATAAAAGGTCGTTAAATTTCCCCATGTGAATTTTGAAAAGTTGACTTGACTTCTCTCAAAATCACCCAGCAATGTGAACTCTCAAAAACTCCAAAACAAGCTAAATAGTAAAATATAGTCTCCTTAAAACCCAAATTGTTTGATTTTATCCTCAGTATGTACCTTTGATATTCAATCATTGAAAATTTCCAAATAAGAATGGTTCATTATGTCTAGTGAGTGATTAAGACATGAATTATTTGCTCTTTCAATATATTTGGCAGTTCATTTCAATGCTCTAAAAACACATTTTGATCTATAGGTCATATTTCAAAGCATGAGTTGAGCAACCTGGGAGTTTCCTTTTCCATCAAAAGTTATCTTTTTCTCATATTTCTGTATACATTTCAACTCCACAATAAAGATGCTCCAAATATGAAAAAATGCAGTCAAACTTGAACTCCTTTCAAACTGCAACTGTATCAACGGAACAACTTTTGGTGAATTATTAAAAACACACCAAAAAGAGAAGCTTGACACAATAATAAAAAATCTAACTTTTACCAAACTGGAAAACATGTCCTACTCTCTAGTACACCACATTAAGTGTTCACTTACGTAGACAAACCATTCAATTGAATTGGTAGAGTGACCTCAATTCAAAATCTGAAGAAAAATAAAAGAACATGGACGCATTGGACTATAAGAGAGTTCATCATGGCACCTGAAATGGTATGCATGTGATGGTTGGTGCAATGACATTCTGTAACTGTAACAAATCAAGCCTAGAGATGTAATAACTTCAAGTAAAATTTTTTAATCTATTTCCAAAAGTACCTCATCCATAAACATATCATAGTTCTTCACTATATTTTTATCCTGCAGTGGGTCTAATTCATGCTCTTTAACACAAGGCTGAAGATGCTGGTGGTGTTTCTTACAGTGAACCAACACTTGAAGACAATATGCTGAGATGTAACTGCAGTACCTGGGAATACAAACAAAATTTAGGAACATGTAATGGTATGCATTCCTTTATACTACACATTATTAATTTTATGATAATAAAAAAACTAAACTAAGGATTCCGTAAGAATCAAATTATGAGGTAAACTTAGTCATACAGGTATGTCACAATCAAACATCATCACATAAAGATTGAATGTTTCATAAGGTTGTTAGAATTACATTCCAAAGATGTTGGAACAACTTTATACTGAAATGAAAAATGGGCAATGTACTGTAAACATAAGCTACTCCAATTAGGCACCAACATGCAATATATTCAGGCAGAATTATAATAACTCTACAAAATATAACCTCTAATGTTTGGAGACAAGAAACACAAACTTTAGTTTACCAACCAAGAATCAGGACTCGTTTATCAATTAATTACAGTTTTATGCTAGAAAAATATTATGGGCTTATTTTATATCTGAATGGGGTATCAATATGTTACTAAAATTAAATACCACACAAAAGACATGTAAAAATTTTATTCTGAATTTATACGACAAATATATAACTAAACCAAACTCCCCATTGATATAGCAAAATTAACAACATACCTTATACTCTAGCAAAACAAATTCACATACTCCAAAGACAACTCAAGAGAGCAGATTCTGATGCATCTTTGAAAGTCTTATTTGATGTAGATATTTTATGTAAAGTAGGAGACACCATCCTAAAAATATCATTTTCTTATGAATGATCTGGTGCTTTCCCAGGAAATAGTATGGATTGGCAATAGTATGATGGCAGTAAAGTTCTCTCGGGTGAGGAAATCAGCGGCCAACACTTTGATGGCTAACTCTGCCATCATTCTCAGGGCTTTGAGTACTTGAACCCCTGAGGATGATGGCAGAGTTGGCCATCAAAATGTTGGCCCCTGATTATCTGACTCAGCTGGAAACCTAAGAGAACTTCTTCATTTTCTTAGCCTACATTTGAGGTTTGGTGCCTTGATAAATTATAATAAATGAGGAACTCACAGTAGATGCTTCCAAACTTAGAAAAATCTGTAAACTGAAGGTATTCTTCCCATACACAATCATATTTACATAATTAGAATTTTTGTAACATTAGTGATCTTGAGATATATACAGAAATTCAATAGAACTTGTGTAGCAAACAAGAAAGACATTTTTGTAACAAAGTAACACATTTAAAAAACTTTCAGAGCTCAGCATCATCCTCAGCTAAGAGAGAGACTCACATTATTTAATCAAACACAATATTAAATATTGTTTATTATAATTGAAATTACAATATCACAACAAGGGTGCTAGTGGAAAAGAGATGGCAATCGGTAGAACTTCAAAGAAAGCAAGACTAGTCAATGCAGAAGATACTGAGAGGTAATGGGTTGCTGAATGTGATAACAGAAGGGATAGTACTGGGAAAGTAAGAGATAGGGAAGAAGAGCATAAGAATTTGAATACAATTAAGGGAGGTGAAAACATGCAGAGCTAATATTTGAGTCATTGTAATATGTGCTTTGAGGTTTAAGGTTTTGTATTGTATTTGCTGGGACGTAGTAGTACAAGGATGTGTAAAGCTATAGTCCATCAAAATCCTACTTCAAGTCAATATACTGCTGTTTAATTAATTAATACAAAAATCAAAGTGATAAAAATTAAAATCTAAGTATTTGGAAGCACTTACCCACATTTATATCTTCCTTTGCCATGGACTCTCATATGGACCTTGAGATATTTTAGAGTCTTCACCTTTTTGTAACAAACCGGACAATTTTGTATTGTATTTCCTAGAGATTCGATCATTTCCACATTTCCTTCTCCATCAGCTTCCCTGGTCTCACATTTGGCTTTTGAAGCACATCTGTCCACATCTATAGTATCTGCAGCGGGGGGCAGCATATTTTTTTCTTTTGAAAAAAAGACAAACAGTCTTACAAACAGTGACAAAGGAAACTGTAATAACAGAAATATACCAAAATAAGAATAGACAACAGTATTTAACTCTTTAAATTCAAGAGGAAAATCTTATTTACTGAGAGGTGTATTGTTGGATGAGCAAACCTGTGTTATTAATCAAAGATAAATTAGGAAAAATGATAGTTGAACATGAGAAGATCCAAGAGAGGTGGAAAAAATACATAGAAGAATAGTATGGTAAAGACATTATGCCAGGAAGGTTAAACACAGAGAGAGAATATGACATAGATGAAGGTGGCTTAGGTACAGGCTTACTCGACTGTGAGATAGAAAGGGCATTTAGGGAAATTGAAATCAAATAAGGCCATGGGGGTACACAACGTTCCGGATGAACTACTGGGAAGGGCTGGAGGAGGAGTTTTTATGGACTAATTTGCAGCATTTATAAGAGTGAAATTTGACCGGAAGACTTGTCAGATCACTCACTATTAGTTCCTATACCAAAAAAGGTAAAAGTTGCAATATATGAGAAGAGAACAATAAGTTTGATTCCACACACAGCTTAAGTGGCTCTCAGGATCATCTATAGGAATAAGGAGGGGAAGGAAAACAATTTCTTAGAGAATAATCAGGAAGGGAAAGACATTCATAATGCTTAGAAGTTAGATAAAATTTGCAAATTCACAAAAATTTATTAATAAGGTTCTACCGGTTTCATCACATAGGTGGCATCTTCAAGTATCCGAATATGTCACCTATGTGATGAAACTGGTAGTACCGTATTAATAAATTTTTGTAAATTTACAAAGTTTGTCTGATTCCTCAAGATGAATGCTCACAAGGTTGAGCCCGATACCGTTGAAATGCATAATGCCATTGCAATGATGAAGTCACAAATAGAGAAGAATATAGAACACAATTAGGATGTATGTCTGTTTTGTAGATTTTGAAAAGGCAATTGATAGAGTGAATTGGGAAAAATTGATGAATTTGTGGCAGATAATAAGAGTAGATTGGAGTGATAAGAGACTTACACATTAAAATAGGAGGGCAAAAATTAGAGAAAATAGGACAGATTATCTAGGAAGAGTTTTGGACCAAAATGGTCAAAGCAGTAGGGACATAAAGAGAATATTTGCATTAGGCAAAGAGGGTTTCACCAAGGAGGAGGGGATTTATGACAGGGACATTGAGTAAGGATGTTAAAAAAGGCTTGTCAGAACTCTGACATGGAGGATAGTTTTGTGCAGTGAGGAAATATGGCCAATGACACATGATGGTAGGCATAGATTGGAGGCTTTTATAAAGCTCGTATGGAGAAGGATGGATAGGGGGATGTGGACAGAAAAGAGAACAAAGAGGAAGTGCTAGGTATGGGTGGGGAGGAGAGGTGATTCTTGGCAGAAATCCTATGGAGACATGAAAAAAGGATGCAGCGCATTAAGATTGGCAATGGAATGTTAATGACTGATTGAGGGGAGAATGTTAGGCAAACAAAGACGGGGCAGGAATAGGATGGGGATATTGGACAGAATAAAGAGAGGGAGAAAGTATGCAGACTTGAAGAGGGGCTTATTGCAGTGTAAGATGTTGGGTTGTGATTTGTTAGAAGAGTCAAGGATATTGTTGCTGTACCTTCTGGTGGCTTGAGTTTATCCAAAACCTATGTTAACCAGTAGAATATCGATAATAATAATAGTTCTTATTTCTATCCTTAATTCCATTTTTGTCTCTCATTATGGAAGTTTAATGAACTTTCAGAAAATAACTAAAAAGTATAATGATTTTACAGACATTTTTCATGCATTCTGCACCTCTCTTCAAAAGAGCCTGGCAATTTTGGTGTGAAATTAAGCAATTATGCTTGGCACTCAAGGGTTAATATAGGAGGAATCTGAAATTGGAGAAATATATAAATTGAAAAGTGATAGATAATTACAACATAACAGTATAACCAAGTTTAGTCTAATTATGAAGACTAATGAGAAAAATGTCTCCAAATGAAAACTGACATAAATGCATGTAGAAATGGATTGCTATAGGAAGCCTATGCACATTTAATTGAGAATGATTAGTTATCTCAAGTTATTCTAGTGGTAAAATGAAAATAAATATCCAACTACTCTCTGAATGGCCTATGTTTAATTCCAGGTGACTCTGGGAACCCTCATCTTAACCCATACTGAGTAATGGTACCAGGTCTCAATAGTAAACAGTAGGTGGCAAGAGTGAAAGGAATTGGTCCCTTTCTCATTATGAATTATGTCAATTGAACGGTTTAGTACATAGTGAGCTCTATCCCTAGCTATAAAACCAAATGTTAGGTTGGTTACTGAAAATTATTCATTGAGAAGAGACTATGTTCAAAGAACATAAGATGGCAAACAAGGAACCAGTTCATCAAAACGTTTGTGTGGAGCATGGCACTCTACAGATCGGAGACATGGAATCTTGGAAAAGTGGACCAACTAAGAACAGAAGTATTTCAAACATAGTGCTGGAGGAGAATGCTGAAGATTAAATGGACAGACAAGGTGATAAACGATGAAGTATATAGAAGAACAGAAGAGGAAAGGACCATGTGGAGAACTCTACAGCTAAGAAGAACTAGATGGATTGGACATACCTTGAGGTACAATTGATTAGTTAGAAACATAAAAGAAGGAAAAATGAAGGAAAGATCCGGCGAGGAAGGCCAAAAGACAAGTACCAAGAGCAAATTAAGAAGGACGTAAAACAGGGAACCTATCAGAGGGTGAGGGCATTAACACTCAATAGGAAAGAATGGAGGGCTGCTGTAAACCAATCTTAAGATTGAAATACTGCTTTGGTCAAGATAAAATACAACATTAGCAACTATCCCCTTAACTCTATCACCAGATTTAGGGACAACATCCATTATGGCAAAAGCATTAAAATTGGGGCCCAAGGAAAAGGGAACCAGATTATATAACCAATTATCCAAAAGCTCAATGGATACTAAGGGAACCACTGCATTCTAACATAGATTAAAAATATATCCACAGTGTAACATGTTCCACTTGGTTGATGAATATCTCAAAAATATTCCTGATATTTGACTCCATACCTCTAGTTTCTAACAATGCTCTTGGTAGAGTCTATATTAATCTCCGTGGTTTTTGATGAATATTTGTGTGTATATTAAATTTAATGTCTGTTTGTACCAGATTCAATGTTATTGCTAGAACCATATTTCTATCTCAAATGAGCCCACATGAATTTTTGTAATATCATCTTTGGGCAAATAAAATCCAACATTATTATTGAATTATTCAACGTCAAGCAAGGACACATTGAAAAAAGTAAGTGTTACGGGTTTTTACGAATTTCTCAGGGTTATGATATACCTTGATTCTGAGTGAAGGATGTGCTGTGTGATTCAGGAGCTTTACGACGAAAGGCTTTGAATGGTTGCTCACTATGCTTCTTGGTCCAATGGTGCTTCAACTGATTTAGGTCTCGAGACATAAAATTGCAATATCCACATCTATACGGGTGGGAATCTTCATGGAACTGACGCATATGCTGAAAATAGACAAACATGTCATTAAACAATCGCCAATATGGACAAAACACAGGTGAAGTTAATAGATAACATATTCACTGACTTGAAAAAAGGCTGTTTGATCGAGTCGTAAACCACAGTACGGGCAATCCCTTCCAGATATGACTTTAGTTTTTGCGGGTTTGCCAGGGTGTTTCTTCCGCACATGCTCCAATACCACAGCAACTGTCTCCGAGCGAAAACGACAATAACAGCATTTATGGATAAGTTGGACCATTGAAAGAGAGTCAGTCTTTTTTGAACTATCTGACACACTACCCCACTCTTTTTTGCCTTGTGCTCCTCTGTCAACTATCTCGTCTCTATGAAGTTCATGCGATTGGTGAGCGTTTTTAGCATCATTGATGATCTCCTTAGAGGTGAAATTAGCACCGACAAGATTTACGTTGCTTTCAGGAGTGGATTCTGCCACATTTGGAGACTCTAAAATAATTTGAAGGGATCCACTGGAAGGTCTTAATATCTCTTGCAGGACCTCAACCAATGGATGTGTCTGCGAGAACAAAAGTGAGCCTTCGAACTTACATCCATCAGAGTGCAAAATATTTTTATTTCCCTCCAATTGAAAATTCACTAATTCATCGCCACCGGTCCGCGGTGGGAATATTAAAGACGCATTTAATCCATCTAACACCACGGATACAGCACTAGAAACTTTAGTATTGTCAACTTCTTTAGGGATTAAGGGTAACTGGCTCTTTAGGACCAATCCATGATCATCTTTCTGCCTTTCCTTGACACCAACGGTTTGAGGGCATAGCTGCTGACTCTCTGGATGCTGTGTAGTTTTGACTTGCTCATCCATAGTTTACAGCTACTGTTAACCTATGTAGTAATAAACAATGAGAAATAATTCAACAGACTGAACGTAAAAATACATGTTTAATACGCAGCATTACAATTAACTCCAATCGAATTATAAATGAATAAAATAACCATGAAAAATAAAGAGAATTCGCAGCGCTACGTGATCGTACATTTGCTTAAGTTCTGGGCGTCCTTAATTCATGATAATACAGATTAACCGCACGAAATGACATCCATGAGCGATTGACGTTGTCGCATTACATTTGACTTTTGTTTAGAACTGTGTCGGTCCGAAACAGTCAGTTGTTGGTGCACGTCTCCCGCGCAATTGTGGATACCGTGGATACGATTGGGAGGTGGTGGTAGTTGTTTGTTGATATCATTGAGGAATAGCCTTTACCTTCTAGCAAATATAAAACAGTGAAAAAACGGAAACCTTAAGAAATCCTTCATCGAAATGAACGTAAAACTTTCTGAAGGGTCCCTAGCGGTGAGTGATCCTAGAAGTGGTCATCATGTAGTAGGCATTTGGTGTTATTTCATTGCCCACGTTACCCTACATCCATTGCTTATCTTTATAAGTTAATATCTAGCGTTTTAGTTCGCTGAATAAATTAAATCTAATCCTGTTCCTTTCTTTGTACTTGGCTTTCTGATGTCACATTCCTTCCAGTGAATACGGGCATATCCCTGTTTTAATGTTACCTGCGACCAAATAACATATATTTTATGCAACGTTATTAAGTATTACCGAATGGGGTCTTTGGTTTTGCTTGACTTTTGATTGTTGTGTGTGTGCATATAGGGATGCGACATTTCCACTTCAGGCGTCATTCATGTTGCGTTCACTTTGTATTTAATGGATTTATCGTAAAGGAAAAGGCGCATATTTTACAGTGCAGAAATTGAAGTCTGTAGAGATATTAATGCCATTGCACATTGGGGTAGGTCTATGTACCTCAACAAGAACTCTTAAGCTTCAATTTGGCATACCCCTACTGCGTGCTAATTAATCACTTATTGGCGATCATTATGTTTAAGGGGCTGCCGATTTCTGACCATGGTTTTTGAAATCAACATTTTCATTTGTAATGACTATTCCTTTCACTTTTTTCACCTCCAGTTCCCATTCCATCCGGTAGAAACAAATCAATGAATCACATGCTGATACGTCTTGTTCTTTCCTAATTCCCTAGTATCCTTTCAATGAAATTTTAATCAACTGTTAAGGACTATTTTTTCTCCATCAATTTTCTAAATTTTCTCCTGTCGTGTTTAGGCCAATTTCTCTATGGCGTCTTCTCCTGTCTTCATTCTCACAGTTACATTTGCATAAGACATCACTGTTAGCGCTCTATGCATTCTGCAATTTCTTGATCCATTCTTCTTCCATTAAATATCTAAAATGTTTTATATTCATTTTCAGACCATAATGAGTGGAGGAACTGTGGAAAACCCCATCGTGCAAGTTTTGGTAATATGGTTTTTGTACTATATACTTAATATGAGATGTATTTACAAAATTTCCAAAGGCAAAACTTCGGTCAGAAGTGTCACCCCCCTCAGAAAATGATTAACTACAATTCAAGAATGAAAAAAATTTTAGCTTTTATGCATGCTGATTATTTTCTTTTAGGGGAGTCGGAAGATCGTTGGAAATGAAGCAAGTGATCGTTATCGCCTTCTCATATCAGATGGTGTTAATGTACTCAGCTTTGCCATGTTAGGTACACAACTCAATGAAAAAGTTGTATCTGGAGAGTTATCTAACAATACAATCATCAAAATAAATCACCATATAACAAGTTTGGTGAATAATTCGGCTAAAGGCCAAAAGTAAGTATGAAGTACACATATGTGTACCCTCATTTGTAGAATTTATTTTCTCTTTTTCTATATGGATCACAAATTTAATGATGGTTCAATGAGTTGTTTCATTAATTTCTGCGAAAATATCTTTTAAAAGTGGAGGGAATTCTTAAGCCTCTTCTTTGGTATCAGTTATGCAATATAGTGGTATAAAATTATGGTTAGTTCATAGCTTGTTAATCGTGGTACCTCTGAGTGTACAGAACTTGCATGCGATTGATAGTCTGTTGGTTCCAGTACTACATGACTTTTAGAGTTGACAAAACTAAATGCCATAAATTTCATTCATATGGGAATGTTTGTTGCTGAAGCCATTGGAAAGACCCTTCAGCTGCAGACTAACCTCCAGACTGTAATGGTAGTTTTGAATGCCCAAAGTTCAACCCATACTGTGAGATTTTGTTGAGTAGAAGATGCTCAAGAATAATTCCATTTGCGATGTATCAGGAATGGTAATCTGTCCTCAATGCTACTGGGGGTTGTTCCCTGACAATGGAAGTGGTTGCCATTTGCTTAAGGTCACCATTATGGTATCAGCTTCATGAGTATAATATGGCATCAGTAACTTGCCATAAAGTTGTGGGTGCTATATAAGTGTTCAGCTACCAAGACCATGACATGTCATCAGTGAAATAGTATTAACAGTTACATTGCTCTGTGGTTGTTTTTCATCTCTGTCAAAATCATACTTTAAACTCATGAAAAAAACCAGAGTTGATGCAGCTGATTTTGATCCACATGAAGCTTGCTGTTAAATGATGAACTAAACAAAACAACAAGTAATTAAGACCACCCAAACTCACATACCACTTAGGTGATGATCTTATTTCACCAAATTGTAGATAGTGATTACTTCCAATATTATTATTACTTAATGCCTTGAACCATACCTGAATTTGTTAAATATATCCATTAACTTGGTATTTCAATGACTAATTTCTCAGAGCATATTACTAAGAGTCAATCAATTCCTTTAGAGTTATTTAATTAACATCAATGATGCTCAGGAATGGACAATTTCAACATAACCCAAGTTTTTTTATATTGTACCTTCTGTCAAAGCAAAGTGAAAACACCAAAGCACGATCAAATCACATATTTTGAGATTTTTCCAACTTCCATGTACAGTTACATTTACTTGAACATTTCATGACTGTATAATTTAAGAAATGTTGTATATATTTTATCAAATCAAAAATATCTGCACCAGGGTAAGTTACAGCACCATTGAACTTTCAAAAATTTTGTCTATCACCGAAACTTAATTGCTGTTACAGAAAACTAAAATCGCTATCATTTCCATGTTTATCTGATGATTAAGATTAGATCCAAACTTTTCTCTCTTAATTGTATATTTCCTTTAATAATATTTTGGAAAATGTTACAAAAACTTCGTACTGGATGATATAGAGTAGGTACACATAAAACATATTTTTTCAATATATCTCTCAGTAAGTATAAAACCATATTTGTTTCATCATGATGTGAACCCTCCGATATCTCCTTATTTGAATTAAAGCTGCTTGAATATCCTCAATCATTTTGTTTTATAAGATATACATCCCTGATATCCATTTACAGCATTAATTATTATCCTTTTTAAAAATCTGTACAAGTCTGGTTAAATTATATTTTGTAATTTTTGGGTTAATTTTTGTACTTTAACGCTCATTTTATTTGCAGAAGGGTGATGATTATTCTTGCCCTGGATGTAATTGCAAAGGGAGAAGTGGTAGGTGTTAAGATAGGTAATCCAGTACCTATCAGAGATGATTCCAGTTCTGACAACCAAAGCAGTAATCAAGCCAATGGTAAGATTGCTAAATTAGATTGCAAGCCTATTAATTACATATTGTCTTGTGAGGTTCATGCTCTGTCAGAAGTATCTTAATTATTAAGACTTAAGTTATCAGGTAATTCTGTACCTGGGACTCAAATAAAATTGCTCTTAATCTTGAGTTTTTCCTTGTGATTAAAATTCTAATTAAAGCATCATATTTGTAGTCTTGACTGTGAAGCACGATGTGGAAATATGAAGTCCATTGTGGGCTCTGGCCTGCATTATGGGTATCACTATTTTTGCTGCAGTAAAGTTCCAATTCAAATTAACCATTAAATAATACACAGCAGTCTTTTAGCCAGATTTCTTTATGTTTATCTTGCTGCAGACTTATTTTCCAATTACCAAAACAATAAGTTTTGAGAATCAATGACCCCAACTGTCTGTATAGTAAATGTAAAGTTTTCTAGCTATCTATAAAATTACCATTTTAAGTGCATTTGATGAGATTTCCCTGTGATTTTTAACATTAAAGATTTGAAATAAATTATCTATGTTTGACTGTTCAAAACAATTTTTATAAGCTAATTAATTAATGACAATAAAGTATTTAATAGTTTCATTCCACCAGTGGTACGATATTTTTGTCTATTTGTATATCATGTCAAATGGCATCATCTAAGTAATTGCATTGTAGTCATCTTTGAACGTATTTCAAAGCATAATTTTAGCTTGAAATTGTGCCTATAATTCTTTTAAAATAAAATGCCTGAGTTAACATAAAGTTTGGTGTCTGATTGCTTTGTATGGATTTTAATGCCAATATGTGTGTGTGCCCAAGCGTCTTTGATAAATTACTAAGTATCATGAATTTCAGGGAAACTTGTGATGATTATTATTACATAAAAAAAGAAAGGGGAAAGTGCCATCAGTTCATTTTGTAGTATGCATTATTCAACCCATTGATTTGTTCATTAATTATTTATGCTTTTTTGTGTTGAATTAGGTTAATTTGTATCAGTCGCAAATGTATTCATCACATTCTGTAATGAAGTCGTTTTTATAAATTTTTCACTGATTTCTGCAGACTAGGGAAAAAGTAACGTCACTTTAAAATATTTGGAGGAACATGTGTTACCAGCCTTTTTATTGGTGTATAGTAAAATAGATGAGTTGTGTGTATTCATGGGATATTATGTATTAGCTTATACAGCCTGATGCAAATCATTATTTATCAATATTTCCTTATTTGTTATAATTTTATTTTTATATAGTAAACCTGTCTAATTGCATAGTTAAATATATAAAATGATATTACAGTGCAATCAAAGCCAACAATTGGTCAGACAACCCAATACCAACCTAGTAATGTTGGCAATATATCTCGAGGTCCATCTCACATTACTGCTCCAAAAGTTGTACCAGCATCACCTGGGCCTACATCTGCCTCTCATCCTATAGCCAGCTTGAGCCCTTACCAGAATAAGTAAGTACCTAAACAGGCATCTGTTGATTTGAAATTTTTAAATGCTCGGTGCAGAATCATAGATTGTGATACCTGATCATTTCGTATTGCTGGGGTTTCTTTTCTGCCCCAGGAATACAGTGGATATCAGATTTTATATTTCAAAAATATTTTGTTTATTAGATGATGAGAAAACCCCCAAGACTTATTTCTGCAAAGAAATTACCCTAATAGGAACTTATGACTTAATTTTTTAAATTTGATTATCTATCAGGAAGAAGTTCATAGGTACTGACTGCTGATTCCAACTAACGTAGCACTGTAAGTAACCTGGATGATATACAGTTTTATCCTTTTTGTCACATAACAGTATCCATTGAGCTAAGATTTCTGTTAACTTCTATAAAGCTACTTTTTCTGTCCATTTCCATTAGGGAACATTCTACAACCAATCTTTGTCCCACAGTATTTCACATCCACTTTTTTTTAGTAATTCATTCACCACAAATTACTAATGTTCAATATTCATACCTTCATTTACAGGTAGATGCTTTAGGATTTGTCTGTTTTTCCCTTAGAGTATGTGTACATTGTTGGTAGAAGTTATTAGGGGAGGCAATGGGCAGCAGAGGTCATATATATCAAAAGGGATAGGTGGGCAATCTGGTAGGGGAGGATGTTTTAGGGAATTGAGAGAGGGTGGAGAGAAACTTGGCATTTGCAGAAGCTAACTCTTAACGAAAGGTACCAAGGGATCCACTTTTAATATCCTATCTGATGGTCTGAGTAATCACTGGAAGTGCTCTCCACATAAGAACCCAGCTGAAAAATCCGGCCTCCACCAAAATTCGAACCTGGGACCTCAGGGTGGGAAGCTAGTACATTAGCCACCATACCATCTCGATCCCCGGGTTTTTTGTTCCTTATTTTTCCAAGATTCAATACCAATTATTATTGCGTATAGTGCATTCTAAAATTAGATGTGTGGTATGTTGGCTTGTAAATTGTCTTTGGGCCTAGCCTATGGTAGTAATGTGAAACCCAATTGAATTTATATCTATAGGTGTACCATGCAGCCATTAAATAATATTCTATGACATGATAAGAGCCAATGGGTGCCTTTAATCATCAATGTGCTATCCAACAGCTTTCAAAATACATATGTCTGGACATATATCTTTCCCTCTCCCATCATCTGTTAAGTGATGCCCTAAATTCCCTCATTCACGATTACCTCACCGTAGCTCATTTCCTGCTTCCCTCCCTCCCCTCACCGGGCCCCTAACTTACTCTTTCTAGTGTAGGCTCCTTCACCACCTCCTTCCTTCTCCCTGTTTTTCCCCTCAATGAGTCCTCCCCCACCTGAATAAGCGTACACCCCGCTAACATGATCGGCATGTTCTCATGATGATGTACTGAGGTGAAACCATGGTCATATAATTAAAATTGATTGATTAATATTAATTGATTCGTTAAAGACACGTTTGAGATGTTTATAGAACATGTCACATTGATAGCAAATATGCCAGGCACAGACAAATGCAATTGGTGTTTGAATACAATTGACAGTCACAAATAAAAAAGAGAACTGTAAACAGGAACAGTAATAGCATACATAAGAATAAAATTATTTATTAACAGAGAGAGACATGAATTTATCCACAGTATAGAATTGATGTTCACACAGAATGGATAAAGGTTAGATTTAAATGACAAAATATTTTCTATTTCCCTTAGTTTTTGAGTTAATGTTTTCAGGAATTTGACTCCAGCATAACAAGGGTTGTTAGTAAACATAGCCGAGTTATGAACAGTTGTCAAATCATGTCACCCCTTGTGCTGTGCCTACGTAATGTGCATCAACATTGGTTATCAAATTGAACATGGCTTTGTTTTGCTGTGCAATAATAATATAATGGAAAATATGCATATAGGGGATATTAAAAATTTCATATTTTTTTAAGTTAGATCTAGGACTACATGCCCTTGGAACTTGGTTTTGCTCTTCATCATCTGTTCAAAATGTCACAGTAGTTGGCATATTGCCAAGTCATGAGTATGGGTCTGTAAATGCTGTCATTTACCTGAATTGGTCTACTTATTTGCCCTTGCTTATGATATGTCTCCTCCAAACTTTATTGAATTGAAATATAACATCATATACAATATTTTTCTGAGGGGGCATCTATTAATTACGAAACTGATTCAGATTGATATTAGAATAAAATCACTTTACATTATAATCTCCTTTAAATACACTATTTTTTCTCATAAGAATAAGAATATGGCTCCTGGCTAATCTCTATCAGTCCAATAAATAAGAGGTAATGGAAAAGATATTCTTTTGAAAATAGAATTATGGCAAAACTAGCATGAAATGAAAACCTATTTAGAGATGCTTTTGTGAATTTCTGTGATATCCATGATTATTCAACTTGAGAACCACCCTAATTTGTGAGTTTGTGTTTTTGGTTCTAGTAATAATGCATGTCATTTTATTATTGTTTTCCAATATCTTTTGGACTGAGGGTAAGCCTTATTTGGGAGAATTGGAAAACTTTTTTATGGCTTTGCAAGTGCCAACTAGAATTCAATAGGTGGGGGTATTGCTTCTTTAAAACTCAGTTCTTCCCAGGTCTCCATTGTGGTCATTTCATGAATATGTGCACTTGTTGCCAAGCATCCCATTTCCCTCACTTACTTGATTTTTGAGATGCTTTCTTCTTTTTCACTTTAAATATGCTTCCTTCAGGTACTTATCTCTCTCTGTATTCACTTTTCCTTTCCTCTCCCTTCTCTTTTTGTTTTTGTGTTACCTTTCTCTTTCTTAACTCCTTGTTATCCTCATCATCATTAATTTTACTGTCCACTCATAAGGAGAATTCATCAAGGCCTTATCATGGACATTAGGTCGCAAAGAGAAGGGAAGTCTACCTTTACTGTGATGTAGGAAGCACTAGGCATAATTCTAAATTGTTTGGAAAGCAAATGTGAAATGACAGTCACAGAATGTATTAAGCTACAAAAAAGGGCAGTGAGGAATGTCAGGGAAACCATACAATTCCTCATCCCTGCCATTTTTCAAGAACCTGGAATAACTGTCTATACCATTACATTTGTATATTCTTAACCTATCAATGTTAAAAGAAATATCACCAGCTTCATACAAAACAGATGGTCATGGTCACAACACAAGAGGTAATAATGATATACAATTGTAACTTAAGCTTTAAAAGGTAGACACAAGTAAATTAGCATGAAATTTTCAGTTATGCCTGCAAAAGGAGATGTTCTGCTTTGTGAAAGGTTATTTAAATACTAAATAGTTTAACCTGCTGTAAATGTATATGTATATTTTTTCTGTGTAGTTAGTGACTTCTCATATCATGTGCAGTTGACCATTTTTTTATATTGTATCATTATCACCTGGTAAGGTTAAATATTGTCATTATAATTGCATTATTTGAACCATTTATTGAGACAGCTTTGTGATTAACTGTGGGTTTGTGTGCCATGTTGGGTGAAATCAACTCAACAATCATGATATTTTTTGTAATAAACTGTTAACAAAGAAAATTTAAACATTTAGTTTTGATATGACCTCATGGGAATCTCGAGACCTTTCTCTGGGCAACTTGCCCCAGAAAACCCATGTTCATTGCTGAGATAAGCCTCTGCCATGAAAGGAATAGCAACTAAGTCAAACCAAATAGTAACCTTTCCTATTGTTTCATGTCCAAGACGTCAGTCTGGCAACTCCAGGTGATTCTGTATATGAGCCTCAGGGTTGATTTCTCCTGAGATTTCCATAGAATGTTACAGAATATTTAATCAAGTGAAAGTATCCACCACCTCATGCGTCTGAAATTGAGTATATTGGGAATGTTAGTTTCAGTAGTCACTCTGAGAAGTGCACCCCCACCTCCTAGTAGCAGATTATGGAATAATTCTGAGAATGCCCCAAGAAGCTAGCCCCAAAGATATTTGAAAATGATAATAGAAGATTGAGTTTAGTGTTGGTGTCTACGTGGAATACTATGTTCCTTTCTCACTGCTTTTGAGTGTCCAACAATCACAACAAGTTCCTCAGAAATCAATAATCTGTAACTACAGTGGAATATTTCTTTAGAAGCATAATTTGTTCTAGAATCTTACTTGTAAAGGGAAATACTTAATAAGCAAAATAATTTTTCATATTTATAGTAAATTAATGAAAATTCAATAATGCATTCCAGGCGTTGAAAAAAAGGATTTTGTACAAGGTTTATTCAAAGAAAATTATACAGGGTTTGGCAACATAACTTTCTTTTTTGAAATGCTTCCTTATTTGAAAAAAGGAAGTTATGTTGCCGCACCATGCATATGTATTGTTTAGGAATGTGAATTGTCATCTTTTGCAGAATGTGCTAACCTTAAAGTCAAATCTGATTTGTAAAAAGAAAAAAAGGAATTGAAATAATTAGTTTGTAATTTATGATAAATTCCTAATTCTCTTTTACTAGAAAGTTATCTGGAGACATTTGATTTTGCAGACACTTCAAATTTTGGTATAAATGTTGCATAGCATTATCATTAAATAAATTTGTAGTGCTAATAGCCACTGTAGCCCCAAGGGACATTTTTAAATCTATGTACAAGATATTATTAAACTTTGCACCAGAAAATCACAAATAATATGTCTGATCAGTAGTGATGCTAAGATACTAGTGGAATGAAAAATTAACAAGCTGAAGCAATGGGCGGATGCTATCATTCCAGGTATTCCCCTCACCTCGTCACTTCTTATGCGAGACATTTATAAAATACATTTTATGCTCATAATGTGAATTACTGTGTGTTTGGCACTATGTGAGGTGCTTGTTAAGTGAGGCTCCTTTGTACTTAGTGTAGCTTTTCATTTTTTCCTTGTGTATATACTTCTGTATTTAGTACTCAGGCTATGCCAAAAGTTAAAGAAACAAACATTTCTGTATTAATAAACTCAGCAATGATATTATGTAGCTAGTCAAAATTTCAATTTGATCCTATTCAAGCTTTCTAAAGGCTTTCTAATTAAGAAGTTCAGTTACAGTGAAGTATGAAGTTTTTAATGTTTCATAAAATTGTTTTAATAGGTGGGTCATCAAAGCTAGAGTTACGAACAAGAGTGGAATTCGAACATGGTCCAATTCTAAGGGTGAAGGAAGACTCTTTTCAGTGGATCTTGTAGATGAGAGTGGAGAAATACGTGCCACAGCCTTTAATGAACAATGCGATGCTTTCTTTGAGATGATAGAGGTAAGACTTTTTCTTTATTTCATTGCCAGTGTCTTTGATAACACTTTTGGAAAATTTATTTAAAAGGTGGAATTAGAGGAGAACTTTGGTTTAAGGGTCATGCTTCTGAAGGTTGCTCATATTAGGAAAAAGGGGAAAATTATGCTGGATTGCGGGTGTTATATTTTCCTGCTGCAAACAACTCTCCACTTTTTTGGAAGTGTCAAAAAGTATCTAAATAGGGTTAATTGTATCATGATAATGCTTATAAGATATCCGAGCACCAAAGCAGTTCGAAGTCTGTTAAGCTGGAGGTTAACCTTATTTATCTTTCAGCTGGTGGGGTGCTAAATCCAATGATTTAAAGAATGGTTAATTGTTATGAATGAACTGTCATCAGATGCACCATGTATTTACTACGAAGTATTTCCAAGTGTCTGAGGCAATCAAGGAATAACAGGAGCACTCTGTGTTTTGTAAATATACACTGTAGCAAGACATACTTTACTGAACAACAGTTCATGTCAATCAAGAGTTAATTATATCTTATGGTTGGACATTTTACAAAGATTTCAATGATAGAATTTGAGTTTCTTCACTAAGCAACATGAAAATCTATGTATAATATTCCACAAAAATGTTAATAATAGTGTTACTTAAAATTTAAAAAGTTAATTTATTTTGTATTAGGCAGTTCCATAGGATACCAAAGAAGTGAAACAATTGCTGATGTTGCTTATAATTAAATTTAGGGTTATTACCAGGTTTATCAGTTGCTTTGTGAATAATGATATTTTTTTTTAAATTACAAATTTTGTATGTTGCCTAATTGGCACTCTAATATATCATCGAGAAACTAAAAAAATATTTTTCCAAGCAAAAAAATTAAAAATCATCTTTAAATTAAGATAGAGTATAAAAATTTAAATAATGCTTCATTCTTATACCCACAAAGTATTATATAATCACTTGAGTGTGTCATGGTCAATTATGGTTATCACGACTCGTTTTGAATAGGATCTCATAAATTTTAACAGAAAACAAAATATCACCAACATGGCCTAAATCTTTAAAGTTATTTTCTTATCATTCTTAAATTTTATTTATATTCTTAGAATTCAATTTTTTCATAAGAATTTTATATTAAAATATTTATCATAGTCACTTACTGATTTAATTTTGCCCAAAAACTTCCTTATCCTTTGTTATTATTGAAAATAAAGAGGAGAAAATCTTGTTGATTCCAGCCACCGGCTTAATTAAACATGCTATTGTGCAGTCAACTGCTCTCTGCTTATGACTCTCCTAATCCAGTGTTCCTAATTGTTGCAAAGATTTTTATCTTTTTAGAAATTCAGGGTTTACATAAATTTATTCATACCTCACTAATTTCTCCCTAGCTATACATCTTTCTGGAGTGCTCAAATATTGCTTCAGAAAATCTTTTCCAATTATTTGAGGAAACTAATTGGTTTTATCTTAACGGCTCCTCTTTATAGTCTGCATGTTGAGCTAATGCACCAGTTGATGATTTTTTCAATTCTTCCTTGTTAGCATCTGGATCTTTCAGGCAAGGAACCCTTCAAATTGATCTTTTCAATTAAGTTGTGATTCCATTTGCTCAAAGCTAATACTTTATTTGCGAAAGGGATGGCTATCTTCTGCTTTTAGAGTAATAAATGTTTCGACATTCTTTAGGTATGGTACTCTTTGGGACAGACACAATCCTTCCCTGATGACTTTTGAATGGATCTCTTACCTTCCTTTACATTTCTTGGTGGCATTAGTAAGGTCTTTTAAGTATTAGAAGTGCCTTTCATAGACAATGTGTCTTCAATAAGTGTGTATCATTTCTGAAATTACCCTGTGTTATAGGGCTCTTTATTATCGGAAACACCGTCATTTTTCCAAAGTACGACGTATTTATATGCAGTTTGACACTAGCCATGTCTAACAGTTGCACAATTAGTGTGTATAGTTCTTTTTACATTCATATGATTGACGTAAGGAGATAATAGGGGATCCTCCTCGCATTTTTTAAAAATTTTATTTGTGATCAATGATGCTAACACCTCCGTGAATGTAAGAGTAGAATGTGAACTGTGAACAACATTTTGATTTCAACTTCAAATACATCAGGGAACAGAGCTCAGTATTTGCTGAATTATAATTATGAATGGATAAAGTATAATGTAAACTATGTATGCTCTTTAAAGTATTCTTGGAGCCTACCATGTAAGTCTTGTGCCTCTTACATACAGAAGGAGTTGTATTTTTGGCAAATTTTTGTTTCAAACCATGCTTTAAGTAATACATGCATTTTAAGACAAATATAGTTTTTCTTATTCTGTTGAGGTTTCAGGATTCTGTATAGGGAATCAAGTAACTTACATATTGAAAATTAGGTAGGTGCTATTGTATTAGTTGTCTTTAAAGAGTCATTTTTTATGCCTAAAAATGGTCATTAAAAAAGTGGTTATGCTTTAAATAATTCTGCAGATAAAATGTTGCAATTCCAAATGCATTAGAAGGGAGAGAAAGATCATAATGGGGGCAGCTGAGTTTTCAAAATACTCAATTTCTCATACAAATTGGTCCAGTTAGATATCAAAATATGTGTTAAACTTTATATATTATTGTTAAATATTAATATATTTTTAAATAGCTAAAGTATTAATTTATCCACTCTATCCAACAAAACTTGTCCTTTTGATAAATTCTCGTTAAACAGGACTGCTGTATTTTATTATATTTATTTTTATGTGTAGTGTTAGCAACAAAAATGAAGTTACAATTTATCTGAATAGTTGAGAATATCAGGTGCCTATAACATGGTAAATAACTCTAACTCTCTTTTTTCAGATTAATAAAGTATATTTCATTAAAGGCTGTCGCTTGAAAGGAGCAAACAAAAAATTCTCATCAATACAAAATGATTATGAGATGACCTTCACTCAAGAAACTCAAGTTATTCCTTGCTATGATGAAGTTTCTTCCATTCCATCTGTGACATTTAACTTTCAACCTATAAACAACCTACTTAATGCACCTGCAGATACCCTTGTTGGTAAGATTTGATCTCTTCTCTATCTGTATGAGTTTGGTTTGAAAAGACTTAGGAACAATGAAAACGACTTTATTTTTTGTGATAAATGTGTGTGTTAAAATTTACATATTATTAGTTGTTATTAATTATGATTTTTATTTGTCAAGTCTTCTTTTAAGGCTTATACATTTTGTCCTAGACTGCTTCAGTTTGTAAATCCCTTCCAAATAATTTATTGCTCCAACTCTGCAAAATAGGGATTTGTTTTTGTACCCTCACCTCTCTTTTTAATGAACTCTGCATCCTGCCAGCCATTTATTCAGATTGGAGAATAGGGAGTAGTCCAAGGAGCCAGATCAGGAGAATATGGGGAATAAGTTGGAATTCTGAAGTCATCAATTTTGTAGCCATAACTGCTTTGGAGTGAATTGGTATAATGTCGTGATGGAATAAGACGTATGGACCAATTTTGGATGCTTTTCTTACAGCTCAAGTTTTCAAATGATCTAAGAACGATGCATTAATATGTACCTGTAGTTTGACCCTTTTCTGAATAGTCACTGAATATCAATCCTTCTGAATTGCTAAAAAGTCACAATAACCGTCCAAGTGGAAGGAATGTATTCACCTTTTTTTTTGCAGTCTCTCCACTGCCACATCTCCACATGGTTCCTTGCTTTCTGGCCTGTAAAGATGTAGCCATGTTTCATTAACAGTGACAAAATGATTCCTAAAATTGGAGTTTCCTGAAACAGCTACACAACAATTTTTGAACATGTCATGATTTCATACTTATTAACTGTGAGAAACTACAGTTAGTGTTCTCATGTCCAAATGTTAATGCAAAATATTTTGTACATCTTTGCTCTTTTATCATATGTCATCATTTATGTATTTAATTAATGATTTTTGGGCTAGTGGCTGCAATAGGGCATCCAAAATGTTCAGTATCACTTGTGCTCATACGACCTTCAAAAATTTGAGACCCCTTTTTAATCTATTCGAATGCATATTTAGCAAATTTTCTCTTCAGTCTTCTGAGGTGATTTGCCTTTCATAAAATAATGATTCATCAACACAAAATTCTTTTATCCATTTAATTGATAGGGCTTCCCAATCCAAATAAATGCTAAGCACAGAGAATTAGATAGATCTGGCTAAAATTTGTCATGTATTCCTTCAAAAGGTGCTACTAACTGGAAATAAACTGATATCCATTGGTGGTGTCATCTCTCTTACTTAGAATTTGCATTTCTAATTACCCTCATCGTTAAAAGAAAATTTATATATGCATGTGTATCCTGCGAAATGTAATTTGAAGGATGGATTCTAGCTTCTCATATGATACTTCTTTCAATATATCAAATTTAGTAATGGAGAGCATTTTGGATTAAAGTAGATTTGTAACATCCAACCTTGATTTGACTCGATTTTAGTCTTCATTATATTTATATTGGTGCAGATTTAGAGCAAATTACCTTTTGTCTTAAGTACAATCATCAAGCACATCATATATTTCTCTCAAATGATGTATTTTTTGGGTGACTGCATTCTACTTATCCATATATTGTCTTGAAAGTAGGCCATAAGCAGTGCTCTCTATTTCTTTGGTCTTAATACTACCTTTAGAATGAGAGAATGAAGAATCAAATCAGTTCAAGTTACTCATGATAAAGACAATGTAAGCATCAGTGAAACTTAGAATTGGTAATTTTGGAAACTGGTCAATGGATGTGAATCCGTCGAAATGCTCTCGATTCCCTGAGTGGAATTTTGAATTAATTTGATGATGTGTATCAATCTTTTAAAATTTTCCCATTCTGCTGTGTGATTTTAGGTACATTTTTTGTTTTCAGTTGTAAGCTTATTTTTATTAAGAGTTCCTCTAACATGGCTTCAAATCTATCTTCAACCTGTGCTTGCCAGGTGCTATTGTATGCCCTACATTGTGAAATTCAAGCATTCATGTAATGGTAACCAATTCCTTTTTCTGCACCACTTGTAATTTCAGAGGAAGTTTTGGTGACCAGAAAATTGTATACACTTATGGTTTAGCGGGGGGTGTTCAAGGGTATTACCAGGAATTGTTTCCAAGCCGTTTGTTAGTAGTCAAATGGTTCATATTCTGGGGTTCCTGACCTTGAATTCGAATTTCAGCAAGTAGAAAAAGGGGTTCAATTTATTTGATGAGTGAAACAGTTATGAGTATTACTATCAAGTGACTCCAATGATGGAATATTTTCAAAAAATATTCAGAAAAATTATGGTATATGCTCATATCACAACCCTTGGACTACAACCGTAGTGCTGCCAAAAGGGCATGTGCATTCTGATGACCCTTAGAAATGTGCTTGCAGGAGCAATGATAGTTGCTCTGGGTTATGGTAGCCCATGCTAGATAGGATAGGAGGATAGGAACCCAATGAAAGTAGCCCACTCAGCATCTGTTCCCCAGTGATGCAGCAATATAGGCTTCTCACTCCAGTTGTGATTTTAAGTGTTTGATTCATGGTATCGAGTTGAAAACTCAGCAGAGAAAGGCAATGGGAAGCAGCCTCTTTTATCCCATGAATCGTTGATTGAAAAAATACTAGAATGAATCCTGACAGCTGTAGAGCTCAGCCCAATCAGCCGTGTGTCATTCCCAGTCGTGGCAGAGGCAAGTTATTGCGGTCATCATTAACAAAATCCTTGCAAGGAAACATTGACAGTAACAGCACAGAAGAGAATGGAACCAATTAGAAAAGACTGGGAATGTTAGAGCAATGTTGAGGACAGGGAAAATAGAAGGTATGAAATGGGAAATATAGATGGTTTAGGGCTGTATGAGGTAAAATAGAAGGGTATTGGGGGTTACTGGAGAGTTAATTGTAGAGTAATATATACGAGGGTCATCCGGAAAGTAGTACCCGTTCGTGAAATAAAGACACAAAAGTAAATATTAACAAACATAAAAAATTTTATTTGAAAGAGGATACTTTAAACTACTTCTCAACATAATCTCCAAGCAAATTAAGGCATTTGTCATAACGTGTGACAAGTTTCTGTATTCCTGCTGCATAGTCCTTCGCCGCCAGCTCATTGAGATACGCGAGGGACCCATCTTGCACAAATTTTTGCATAATGCAGATGGTGTTTAACAATTTCATGAACAATTGTTCGAGAAACATTGGGAAAATGCTCACAGATCTCATCAATTGTGACGCGCCGATCGTTCCTCACGAATTCGTCAACTGAGCTCACCAGTTGGTCTGTAATGACAGACGGTCTCTCCGAACGCTCATCGTCGTGTGTGTTCCCCCTCCCCATGTTGAAGTTGCGACACCACCGCCGAACAGACGACTCGTCCATTACATTGTCTCCATACACCTCCTTTAATTGGCGATGAATATCACATGGGCGAACGTTTCTTGCATTGAGGAATTTAATCACTGCCCTCACTTCACAACTGGCGGCGTTCTCAATTTTTTTAAACATTGTAAACAATCACAGAAACAACACAGGCAATGCTAGCGTCACGCAACTTGGCTCAGAGAAGGCAGACAAGCCACTGAAGCTATCTGACCTCGTCCAGCGGCTACTCGCGTCGTCAGCACTTCATGCGGCACGAACGGGTACTACTTTCCGGATGACCCTCGTATGTATAGTGTAGGGAATGAGACCCAGTGAGTAGTGGCAGTAATATTGAGCCAAAAAGTACAAAGAAGCATGGTAAACATAGATAAAAGGAGTGACAGAATATTATTATCATAAGTAAGGCTGAACCAATTAGCTCTGTCATTGTTCCGATCTACATGCCATGAAGAAGAATAGAGAGGTAGTCAATAAGGTATAAGATCAATTTGAGGAAGTAATTGCAGGTGTTCCTGTAAGGACACATTTAATAGTGATAAGGGATTGGAACATAATTGTAAGTGAAGGGAAAGGTGGTAGTGAGGTAGGAGACCAGTTTTGGAAAAAATAATGACTGTGACGAGAATGTAATATAATTCCAAAGGAGACAGATTTAATCATGATGAATGATTGGCTTCACTGCCATAGTAGGCATGATTTAGAATAGAAAATGCCTGGGATACAGAAATATATTAGTTGGACTATATTGTGGTTAGGTACAGATTTAAGAAGTGATCAATTCATACAGCTTCCTGGGAGTGGATGCAAATTGAAATCATAATTTATTACTAATAAAGTGTGATGTAAGAGGATAAAACATGGGAGATGGGAAATGGAATGGAAAATCATGAATGAGGAACTGGAGATGGCTACAATATTAGGACACTGAGAACAAATGAAAAAAGAGATATTAAAAGCTGCATGTGGTAATTGGAACAGTTAATACAGAAAGAAAGAGGTAACCATGGATTACAGGCAAGATGATTAGAAAGATAGTCAAGTGAAGGAAATGGAAGACTTGAACATGGAGTTAAGTAGAAAAATTACAAGTTAATAGCAAACTCGGGTAGAATACTAATAGGGCAAAAGAAGCATGATTGAAGACACAGTACAAGCATTTGAAAAGTTAATGGAGGAAGGGTGAAATTGGTGTGCTGTACCGGAAGGTGAAAGCACTGTCAGGAAGTAAGAAGAGAAAATCTGCAGGGAGAATCTGTATGGTAAAGAAATCCAGAGAGCGTAGACATAAATGGGAAGAGCTGAGGATTATGTATGTTTCATTTCAAGATAAAGGAGCTTTAGGGCATTGAAATAAAAAAGGCTGTTGAGGTAGGTAATATTCCTGCAGGGTTACTGAACAATTTAGGAAAACCTAGAAGAAAGAGTTTTTTTTGAGCAAAGGCATAGAAAGCATTTAGGAGGTAGGAATTTGACCAGAAGAATCTTTAAGTTGTGTTAGTTCCCAGCCTAAAAAGTGAAAGGTAGTCATATGTGAGGATTTTCGAGCTATAAGTTTGATTTTGCATTCAAGTGAGGTGATTCTTATAGTTATTAATTAGATGATGGAGAGTAGGCCGAATTGTTACTTAGGGGATGATCAGTGTGGGTTCAGGAAGGGGAGAGGCACAAGTGAGGCCACTGCCATATACTCTTGTCTACAGTCTCTTGTATATATAATTAATTCTGAGCTGTCTTGCAAGAACAAGTTCATGTCATGGACATACTTGTGGCCCTACCATTGACTCAGCTTCACCTCCACCTCACCTACAGCTCCATCACGTTGAACGTCAATGAATTGCAAAACCCCAGAAAGAGTATGAGGAAAATTATGACTATCTGCCATAATCTTTACATTAATAGTATTGCAACTTCTATTTTTTTTAATGGTTGACATCATTCTATTTTATCTTAAACAATATATTAACATCTCCAATTTCCTTGTATACAGAAGCATGTTTTGTGATATTCTTAGAACTTTTGAAAGTAGACTGCAAAAAATTACAGAAAAACATAAAGGTTCAACACTTATGGATCAAAATTATTCTCAATATCATTCTACAAATAAATTTTAAATTTGTTATGATAAGCAATGTAATTAATCGTTTGGATTTTTACTTTTGCTAATGTTTTTACGTAATTTTTTCTACTCAAGATGTCATAGGTATATGCAAGTCAGCTGCAGATATTCAGAATTTAGTTGCAAGGACTACACAAAGGGAATTGAAAAAGCGAGATGTCATGCTGGTGGACAGCTCAAATACTGAGGTAGGATTATGTTCAGTGTTTGCAAGTGTTCAATATATGGTTAATGTGCATCAAAGTTGTGAATAGGTAGGCATCAAGATTAAATATTATGTATTTCTACAATGGAGTGTTTTTTTAAATTGAATTACCATGAAATTTCAGCCAAATATCATCTTGTTGGGTTTTCAAATTATACCTGGTTAGTGATATATTTTATTGCCCTATTCTAAAAGCATTTATAGTCTATTAACCCTGTTAATGTTGCTCTCTTAGTGTAGTTCCAATGTGTCTATTGCAGAAAACATGTATATTGATTCCTATTTTAGCTTCTCCATCAACACATTCACAAACAATGCCTATTCTAAAAATTTACTCAGAAATCAATTAAAATAATTATTCATTGTTAGTTTTTTTCATTTTCCTTTTTATTTCAATGTTACTGCATATGTATGAGTTCAAGTTTTTATTTGCAGGAATAATCATTGATATAGCCATGTTGTTCTTGGGTGATTGATCGTCAAAGTGACTTTGTAGAAAAATAGCTACATGCTTAGCCTTTCCTACGATGTACACAAAGTTGAGAATAAATTCGATTTTTCATGAAAAAAAAAGAGGAGACCTTACTTTTCGAATCACCCTTGTATAATGCGACGGACTCTATGTATACATGAAGTATTATGTATTAGAATAAAGAAGTGCTACATTTTATAATAAATGAAGTACAGATATTATATATTTCTTCTTTTTATCATGGTGTTATGAGATGAAATAACTGTGAAAATAGCAGATCTGTATAAAATGGAATGCAATTAGAAAGGCACGTTAACAGACTATTTTATTTTTGCGAGACTCTTCTTTAAATTATTGTGTACATAGGTATGTAATGTTGGGATTTTTTCAATTATCATTACATAACGCCCATGGTCATTTTTTTCGATCATCTGAACATTTTTGTATAGATACATCATGTGTTATCGATGGGAAAATACGGTACCTTCATAAATCTAACAAAAATATGTTTTTAGTAATTCCTAATATGTTGTAAACATTGCTGGGGCATAATGGTAGTTTCTGAGGGAACGTCTTGCATTGGTTAGAGATCTTAATCCTTTTGCTGGTGTTTCAATGCATCGCTTCACCTTTATTAATAGAGGGTTTCTTTTGTGATCTGCAAAAAAAAGAATTAATTCCTGAAAGAATGCTTCTGTATTGATACTATGAAGTCATTTTGAGTTAGATTTTGTTAAACTGTCCTCCTTATATAAAGCATTGCCTTATAGTTTTTCTCCTATCATGAATTTCTGCTACTCCTAAATATTCTTTTTAATTGAATCCCTATTTGTAATTTTTTCACCTTTCTTATACTTTGCTCTGGACTTGTAAACTTAATTGTACCCAGGATCATACGTAAGCATTGAAATGTATTGCATGAAATAAATAGCTGTGGAAAATTACAATATCATTTTTGTGCACGTGAGATGCAGCCAGTTTGGATGGTTCTGATAGTAACTTAGAGGTGCTGTTCCAATACGATTATAAGTCCATTTCTCATAAATATTTAGATACATTTCACATGTGTGAAGCAAACGGTAACTATGGCCGTATGAATATTATGGGAAGAATCAACCCCAGCCATACTCTTACAAATGGGCGAAGGATTGGTGAGGGAGAAGAAATAAATAAATAAAATAAGTAAATAAATAATTCAAATTAAATAAACATAAAATGAGATGGGGGTTTTGGAACAGAACAGATGCATTTTGGTTTAATCATTTTCCATTCTAAACTCCCCCATATCATTTTATTTTATTTGAATTATTTATTTACTTAATTTATTTATTTACTTTATTTATTTATTTACTTTAATTATTTATTTACTTTATTTATTTATTTCATTTTCTTCTCTAATTTCTCTCACCCATCCTTTGCCCATTTGTAAAAGTACAGTTGGGGTTGATTCTTCCCATAATACATTTCACATATTTTACGTGTCCCGCGTTAGGTACCAAACCTTCCTCTTATGCTTAACAATCATGTTCATTGCCAGCAGGAACTGTCATGCATCATTCAGTATCTCAAAATTTTAGTGAGTTATGCATTATGTCCTAGGGAGACTACATATAATTGCCATCTTGTCTTTGAAAGGGTTCATTTCCTTTTAGATTTCTTAAGAACAAGGCAAGATGTTGTTTTCTCTGTTTTCTGTCTGGTGTCTAAGGTAAAGTGTTCTTCTCAACTTCAAAGGTGTAGCAATTTAGGAAGCATTTCCTCTTGTGCATTATACAGTTCTATTAACATTGTTTTTCTGCAAAGTTAATGACTCAATTGAAACTTGTTTATTAATTGAATTTTAAATTTTATGATACACCTTGTGAAGAAACAGACTAGACAAAGCTTCAGATGACTTAAGTTAGATGTAATTGAGTTCAGAGAAACCATTTGGTGTACGTCTATGTCATAATGAATATCTTTCTGAATATCTTTTCAGGTGAATCTGACCTTATGGGGATCTCAGGCAGAGGAATTTGATGGGAGCCAGCATCCTGTTGTGGCAGTGAAAGGAGCTAGAGTATCAGATTTCAGTGGAAAATCTCTTTCTCTCTTGAGCTCGAGTTTAATGAGGGTAATTAATATTTGTAATGTTTGTTTGTATGTTTTAGTCTTGATTGTTAATAAGAGAGCCATTGGAACATGCTGCCTACTCCAATTATTATTATTATTTAATGCAGGATTTCACTGCTTGTAACGTCTAACTTTTGAGCTACCCTAAACCTCTGGAAGTGATGGCATTGATGGCTATTTGGAATAATATATATTTGTTCCTCTCAACAATTTGCCTGTGTGTCTATTTTGTGTGGTAATAATGGCTTATACATTTATGATGTGTTTTTCTGTCAGGACGTCATTCCTTGGGAAAATTTCAATCCCACATTTTTTACCAAAAAAGCCGATGGAGTGCTCCTTTTCTCCCAGTGATCCACATCCACAAAGAATAGCAATAAAAAGTTCAATTTATAAAAAGTTCAATTTTTATAAGCAATAGAACCAGTCATTAATTTTCAATTGTATTTTTTTCTCCCGTTTCTATCATTTTTTATATGACAAAGCATAGGTGTATTAATCAACAAGTTCAAAGCACTGGTGCTATCCCCAATATTGCTCTTCGTTGAAAAATTTGTAGGTACTCTTTTCTCATTTAAAATGTATTTCTATGGACGTTGTCCTGGTTAATTGGTTCCTGACGGAACAATTTTCCAAGTGGTTCCTTCCGGAGTCACTTAATGACTTCCGATAGACAAATATTCTTAATGAAAACGGGATAGCCAAGACAGTAAACTTGATTGGCACAAGGTTGAAAAGGTGGGTGGGGGAAAAACAAAGTTACAAATAAGGGGTGGGACAGAGAACACACAATAGGTCACTTGGGTGTGTTTAATAAATAGTGACCCACATACACCTGAATCACACACCAAAAAGTCAAAATAAATAAAAAAATCAAAACAAACTTACAGCCACTTGATCACTAGGGTGTGCTAAGGAATAACAGCACTCCACTAAACAGCATTCACACATGCACTCAGGGCTTGTAGACACCAGGTGTTTCGCCTGCCAAGCAGGCGACGTTTTTATTTCCTTTTTTTGTTGCTGTTCATTGGTTTCTTAGCATGAACTGATTATACTATCATATGTCCTGCCACAGCTTCATGTTTTTTCTTTTCAGACATGAAATGACTCGTTGAAAATAATGCTTCAAATATTCAGTACAGTTAAAGATATATGAACATAGACAAAAGCTGCCTCCAAAACATTTGCCTGTTAGTGAAACATTCTGTGTTATAAATTTGAATGAAATACATCTTGATGTTGATGGTAGATTTATTGAATCTGCCAAGGAAGTACCCTCTGAAATAAAGTAATTAAAAGTGAATACATCCTTAAGCTCACAGTACTTACACCTATATGTTCAAATTTACAATTCATATGAGTGCTGCTGTTATTTAATTGGAATAAAGATAATATTATTCCACCTAATTGAACAGAAGGGCTGTATAGAATTCCTCACAAAATAAATGATATAGCAGAAATAAATGAATTCAAATCACATTATCTGACAAAACAAATTTTGTGGAAATAACAAGATAAGGCCATTTCCAGGTCGAAAAAGTTTACAAACAGTTAATTGAACCACTCTTTTAAGTGTTATTTGGGGAATGATATTCCCCAATGTCACTTGGGCATAGTTAATCATAGAATTCAGTGTGTTTATATTAAACCAACCATGGATGTCGGCATCCAGAGAATGTGTATCCAAACAGCCATTGGTAGTTTTTTAATATTATTATGACAATATGCAATCTTACTTTACTTTTGTGTTGCATATGGGTCCATTTTGGATAATTTCCTTACAACTCCCCCAGGGGATCTTGCATCTTATAATCTTCTTGAATGCCATTGCTAAATATATCCATGGTTGGAGTACAATCTTTATCATCACCTTTGTGATTTTCATTGGTACTATCGCTTACAGAATCACATTCAACAATACCATGCAAGTAGGTCAAAATTTTGTCCGTTTTATTTTCTACACATCATTGTCACTTTTGCAAGGTCTAGAACAAAACTCAACAAATTCCTGGTAATTCATTAAAGGCTAGCATACAACATTGCACAACACCAACATCTTGCCTGACACTGGGATAGCAACAATGTTGTTGAAGTCAAAAGCCAATACTGCCTTTTTATGTAAAATATTCTGTAAATTCCTTTAATTATCAATGAAAATTTTACTGGCGTAATCAAGTTAACATTCAGTTAAAGTCATTGGAGCCCAACATTTTATCATCAAACAAAGAGAAAGTGTAAGAAATTGAATTCAAAAATGATCAAAATGAACACTCTACTGTACTAGTGTTAATACATATATTTGTTTGCTTTTCAACATAAGTGCCCAACCACTGTTTAAAAATTTGTCCTGTCTTGTGATGGCTTAATAAATTCCATCATCAAAAACCTGTCTCCCTTCAACCTGTGCTATTGCTATAATTTGACTGCGGGTTTATTTCTGATACACTTTCTCAGCATTTATTTCAGTACAACAACATACACATTGTACAGTTGAAATTTTAAATTTGTTGAACTTATAAAACATATAAAGCATTTTAAAACTAAAAAATAAATGTACATCTTGTCAATATCCAAGACAATATGTGACCAAGGATGTTTTCTGAAGCTCTCCTGTACAGTATATCTCAGGCCTCATCTCAAATTTACCCAGTAGAAATGTTTGTCTTGCAACCTGATCAGCATGTCAGTGTCATGGCTCTAGGATGGTAAATTAGTATTTCATTGCATATCTGATTCAGATTGTCAAGTGACAAAATGTCTGGGAATTCCTGGAATTTATATTTAATTGCTAAGAAGATGCATAAGTTTCGACTCAAATTCCCTTTTTACAGATCAATCCTGACATTCCAGAGGCTCATAAGCTAAGAGGGTGGTTTGATAATGTTGGATGCAATCAAGAGTCCCAGAGTATCTCGAAATCAGGAGGTGCAGGAGGTGGTATGTATACATGTTGACTTAATCACTATGTAGTCTCATTTTTATTCATCAGAGAACTTCTCAGGGTCAGAGTTGAGGAAAAAGGTGTCACTGAACTATGCTGAAGCTGTAAGAGAAGTGTTTGTGATAAGAAAAGATTATATGACTGTAATATGTATTAGGGTGCACATTTTCATTCATATATTTCTGCTATAGAGAAAATGAAACTTCTCACTATTCTAATCAAGCAATATATTCTTTGCTGTACATATAAACTACTATACTTTTTGGAAATCAGATTTGTTCTGTGGCTAATTTGCTGATTCCCATAACAAGTGCATAGAATTAAAGCCTAACAGTTATAGAATTAAAGCCTAACAATAATAGAATTTTCTCTTAATATTTGAAGCCAGTAGTACTGACAAACAGTGCTGTCATGTTTCCATGCTACAAACGAAAACTTCATATTTAGAAACTTCCATGTTGTATCGTTAGTGGAAGTATTTTGTTAATCATCTACCTAGAGTGTGTCTAGAAAGTGTGAACGTTCTAGATACTCTCTTCTAAAGATAGGCAAGTACTAAATTTATCTCTGGTATGCTAGGAAAGAGATTGAAGGGGAGGATAAGGGAGTATATTGAGGAAGAGAGACTCTAATTTAGAATGTTGGGATGAGATTTTTGGAAATTGAGAGAGCAGATTTGCAATTTCGGGATGATTCTTGGTGATTAGTGATTTGGCAGGTAAGTTAATTTATTTATTAAATTTATTCTTTTTACAACCACTCACAGTCTTTGTCTTTCATTTTGTTATGTTTGGTAGTATAGTCAATATGAGTCGTACATGAATTGATGCATCTTAATTACCATCACTAAGGTTTTGTGTCATAAGAAACATTAGATAGGTTTAATTATGATCAATTTTGGGTAAAAGTTAAACAGGATGCAATTCTTCCTTAATGGTTGCTTGTAGCATGATTGGTGCAACGAGAATAAAGAAGTTTAAATTTTCCAGAATCTACATAGCATTGACAAATAAGGATAATGAAATTTTAATCTAAATTAAGTGAGTGGTGTAGGCATGATTTTGTTCTATGATAGCATGTCTCATCTTGTCCAGTTAACCTTTTTAGAACAAAAAAAGTATTTTGTTTTACTTGTGATATTCCTTTGGAGGAAAAATTTACTTTAATTTAAAAAAGTAACCAGGTAAATAGTGGGCTATAGCTATTTTATAAGTGATTTGATTGCTGATGAGCCAATTTGAATTTTTTTATAGCTGGTGGTGGTTCCCAATTTAAGATGCTCGCTGAGATGAAGACCGATGGCTTAGGAGGTGGGGAAAAACCAGATTACTTCAGTTGCAAAGCATATGTCATGATGGTGAAAAAAGATGGACTTTTGTATCAAGCCTGTCCCGAGCCTGACTGTAACAAGAAGGTAATTGTTCCCTGTACATTATTTTTCCAAATTTGATCTCTGATAAAATAGTTTTTATAATTTTACAATATTTGATTAATTATTTTCAATATTGTAATATCTGAGGATTAATATAAATTAGCTATCCAACTAATTCTCTTCCTGGTTTATTTCTTCATTTAAATAGTTTTTTTTCTTTTTTTATGCCAAATATTTTATGACAAATTTTCTTTTCTTCATTCCTTTGGGTGTTTTTCTTTTAAATATTCCGTAAAATGTAGGTAAAATGTTGTGCTTAAAAGTATAATAGGTAATTGAGTGAAATCCTCTTGAGTCTTCCACCAGGTTAGTGTCTCCATTGCTGCTGGAATTTTGAAAACTGGTTGAGTCATCGTCATCAGGGCTTCTAAATTCATTTCTGAATGTGCAAGCCCCAAGGACGATGACCAAGTCGTTTTTTGAAATGTTGGCCACAAATGAGACTCAAACCTGGTGGAAGACTGGAGAGGATTGCGCTGAACAAGTATGCTGGGAAAGCACTGGATTTTTCATATGCTAGATGAGTTTATGCTCTTATTCTAAATCGTGTCCTCTCGTCATCTTCGAAGTACTCAGATGAAGTTTTTTTGTTAGTCACTGAATATAATCACAGTATGTGCGATCTGCTTTTTTGATACCATCCGTCAGGCTTCACTTTTGTAAAAAAAGCATATTTATTTGTATTAGTTTTTAATACAAATAATAAATATAAATATATTTAATAATAATAAATTATTATTATTAAATATTTTAATAATAATAAATTAATAAATATATATATATACATGTATGTATATATATATATGTAAATATATTTATATATATTTTAATATATATATTTATGTATATGTATGTATATATATATATATATATATATATATATATTTATATATATATTTATTTATATATATATTTATTTATTTATATATATATATTATATATATATATATATTATATATATATATATATATATATATATATATATATATATATATATATATATATATTTATATATATATATATATGTAGAGAGAGAGAGAGAGAAAGTGAAATTATTGGATGTACAAATATTGTATTGCTTCATTTTTTGCTGTGAATTTCGAATTTTTAAATATGACATTGCATCACTTTTATATCTGCTCTCTCTCACTTGTTATTTCATTCATTTTGCTTATTGGATGCATGTATAATTAATATCCTGTAAGTTAAACACCCCATTAATTCATCCACTATGATAATTACAGTGGATTATAATGTGTCTTGAAACAGCAGTTTAATGATCTGCTGCATATCTTGGTGCAAACAGGTATTCATGTTATGTAGTTATGTACCTTAATTTCAGTGTGTGAAGTGATTATTAGAACTGTAAATTTTGATGCAAATTTCACCAAATTCTGAAGGCATAATTTAATTGATAAAATTGATTTACTTTCTTATTCATGTAATGTACAGGATGACCTCAGGTTATATCTCCAGGTTTATGATTTCCCCTGAAGTACATATTTTTTCATACTATTAAATTTGTGGCGTAATCAAAATATAATTTTATCATATTATGTACGTTTTCAAAATTTTTGTTATAGTTAACTGGAATGGAAAAAAGATTTTAAGCAGAATACTCTTCACAGAATCCAGGTAGCATAGTTATGATCTAAAACAAAGTGTGAGGGAATATATATTAAATATTTAAATAGTTATGTGTTTAATAATTGAATGGGAATGAATTTATTTATTGCAAATCTCTTGTTCCAGATTTATTACTGATCTTGCTGTAAAAAAATCCTTGATACTCCGTATAAAAAATTAATTTTCTTGCCCATGTGAAATGAACTCCTAGTTATCTGGAAAGGAACACCATATTTTATCAACTTAGTAATTTGGCATCATTACAGTCTAGAGTTTGACTCTCTCTAATGACTTTCTTCTTCAATGCAACAATTTCAGAGTGTAAAAATCATTCGCCTTGACTGGGATTCGAACCCAGATCCCTCAATATCCGGTCGAGTGCTTTAGCCACTTAAGCTACCGAGGAGTCCTCTTAAACTCTGAAATTTAAAGCACTCGACCGGATATTGAGGGATCTGGGTTCGAATCCCAGTCAAGGCGAATGATTTTTACACTGAAATTGTTGTATTGAAATGTACATTAGCGGATGACTCCGTTAAAAGCTACTGTTGTGGCATCTCCCGCTGTTTCTTTGGACTTTCTTCTTACAGATTTTTTGTCGAGTCATTTTTAAAACTATGTACAAAATACTATTACATGCACACAAAAATTACTAATAATATGTTGGAACAAAATTTGAAAAAATATGTGATCTCTGGCGATGCTAAGATGCTAGCAGAATGGGTTCTAAAGACATTGAAGTAGCAGGCGAGCAATGAATCCAGGAATACCCTGTTCCTTGTTACTCGTTATGTGGAAATTTGCTCGCTAAGCAAGTCATTTTTGGGACCAATAATTTTTACTTCTTATGCAAATTACTTGCTGTGCAAGGTGCTCGTTGAGCAAGGTTTCACTGTATTTTGGGAAAACAATAATGACCTGGACCAAGTGGTAGTGGTGATTCGCAAATAAACTGAAAATAGTGCTAGAGTAATTTTTTACTTAGTCGAGGGCATAGTTAGATGAAGGAAAAGTCAGGCCATTGAAGACCAGCACTAACAAAGGAGAGTATGTGGTGGTGGCAGAAATTATAGCTTCTTGAGATTAGGTTGGTGATAGGTGGTGGCTACAATTGCTCACAAGAGAGTAAACAATGAGAAATTGTGCAATTTTCAGATGCGCTCTATCTTTTTGAAGACCCTTTGATTATGAATTGAATTCAGAAACCGTGTATACCTGCTATTTTGTATATTAGGGCCTTATGCCTCTCATGATGGTGCAGAGTGGATTGGAAGATAAGCACTACAATGACTAAGGATTGCAAATTGACTGACTACAATAGCTAATGCAGCTAAGGACTACGATGAACTATTTTATATGGCAGTGTTGAAGGAATATGCTCGTTATGAACTTATTATTAATTTAATTTCTGATGGTAACAAATAATTTGTTTACTTTTATTGGTGAGATTATTCATGTTTTTCAAATGAATTGTATACTTCTACAGTCATTGAAATCACTATTCAATTACCCACAGTGAGAAATCATGGAAAATAACCATGGATAATATAAGAGAATCTTGACTCTGCCTTGGAAGTAGGACACTACAGTTGACCTACCTCACTGGAACTGAGAGTAGCATACAATATTCTTAGAACTAATGCCTTTCTTCCTAAGAAATATATAAAAGAAATAAGAGTTACAAATTTGTTGGTTCGTTGAGGGAGAGATAAAATGGCATCAAGATATTACTGGTTAAATACAGAGCCATGAGTATTGTGAAGTATAGTGTAGGGACAAAAGTTCATTGAATTAGTAGTGAGATGTGGTAAAATCCATGTTTTTCAATACTTTAGATTTTGAAGTAACAGTACTTTTCCATATACCTCATTCAGGAAAAAATGTTACAGGAAAAAAACAAAAACTGAAAAGAATTCACCATGGATATCATTGGTCACTCATTACCAAAGTTGTGAGGAGAGGCAATGGATTTTTATTTTTATGAACAATTTTCAGATGTCAAGACTTGGAGAAATGGAAAAACATGAAACTGATGTATCACATACATTACTATCCAAATCCTATTCCTCTTCATCTGATTGCTAAAATATTTAGGAGATTTTTTGGAGGAGATGTTTATACAAGTAGCCTTGTGTAATCAGAACATACGGGACTTAATTTTTTCATGCTATAAACAATTAATACTATATGAAACCATGTATATTGGGCATCATGTCATCTTGTTTCCCCAGATGTCATAGCTTAAAAAGGAGGTTCAATTCCCTCCCTCATGGCTTTACCCTTTTCAGAATACCGCTGGGTAGGCGAGTGAAGGCCTTCTTTGCTAAGATCATTAACCCCTCAAGCCGGTATAGGTATTTAAATGCTTGGGCCCCACTCACGGTATTTAATCTTTCTAAAATCTCTCCCTGTTGCAGCATTGTTGAAAATAATTTATATCTTTGTAAATATAAATTCTAAAATTAAGAAAAAAATTAACTTATGTTAAATTGCTTATTCTATTTAGTAAAAATTTTACTTATGTTATGTTTTATATTTTCATTTCTTTATTTGCCTTTAAGTTTCGAACCTCCATTCTAAAAGTTCGGTTTTGTGTGATAAAATTTGAAACAATCCTCTAAATATAGGCCTGCCATTTAGTCGGGGTGCTAGTTCACTGTATCTCCCCTTCTACCTTGTGCGGAGCACAACTGACATCTTCTTTGAGGCCTGGACTTCTTCCAGGTCGGCTGTATCTTTTCAACGAAGTGCCTCTCGACCAAAACTCCTCGCTTGAACTTGCACTATCGCATTGAATACTCACTTCTCTTTCTCCGTCTAGGTGTTCTACTTAATTCTCTATATTATCTTCACTCAAAAAAAGCTTATCCCTCTTGGAATCCATTACAGGGGTTATATACAAGGCTTTTTTAGTTCTCTTTCTCAAGAAAGAAATCCAACAGCTGAGACTATAGATCGTGGTGAGACCTCACGCCCTCACAACTGTGATGACAAAACAAAAAGAAAAAATGATACATGAATGGTACTTATCTCATAACGACAGACTTAATAGATTTATCTTCCTTTAAGAGTGCCTTCTCATGTAGTCAAAACGGAAAGATTAGGAAGACTTATTATCTAAGAGGCCAAGGACAACCATAGATTTAAAAAAAATTCAAAACTGAGAGAGTTGAGTGGGGCGATGTATCACCTACCGAGACCGCCACACTGAGGGGTTAACCATGCCATGAGAATGAAAGGGAAGTGTTTAGCTTGCTTGCTTGCCCCTCATTAATGCATTAGCATTTTAAAGATGAAAATAATTTGCAGTCTTTCTTCTAGGTGCCTAATTTGTTTAATTTTCCCATCAAAAGTTAAACTGACTACTTGTTTTAAGCTATGAATACAATTTGTGGTGTTATCATTTGCCTTAAAATCACCCTTTGCGCAGTGTTGTAGTAAAAATGTGAATTTTGCCATGTATTTTGAATTATTTCTCACTCAGGTGATTGACATGTGCAATGGGATGTACAGATGTGAAAAATGTGCCAAGGAGTTTCCAAACTTTAAGTGGAGAATGATCCTGTCTGTAAGTTGCCTTGTATTTCTTTTTTTATGAAATAGCTTAAGGTAATGAACATAATAGTTGTAAATTTACCTATTAGATGGACATATATATGAAGAGGAAGAAGTAATCCCAATTCGGATAGTGTCTGCAAATAAAATATGGCATTGTTATGGATTCAGGAACTAAACTTGCGTGCAATATTATTTTGGTATAATTAATAGCTGAGGAGTTTAGGGTTTGTATTCACGAACAAGCATTAGTTTGTGTTTCCTTTTTATGATATGCTTCTCAGTTTTGTAATCTACACTCACTCAAAAGTCCCTAGTTCAATATGGAGTGTGGCTTTTTCATTCACTAGACGTTTGGCCAATCATGATTAAACAAGATCGTATAGAACATATATAAATAGATTTTTTTAAAGTAAGATCCATAAGGTACTCATCACTATTATTCATTGAAGCAATCATTTATGACCAGGGGCCACGCTTCATCATATAATGAACATAAGCAGAAATTTGAAAGTTTTCTGGTTATGTGATTTAACAGGAATCTTATATTTTTTATGCCATATTATCATTTGTTAATGCATTTTTTTTTGCTTGATTTCAATTCTTAATTTCTTAATTCGTATTATTTTCCTAATTTCCAATGGTTCAATTTGACTTTATTGTGGAAGTGTAAAGTTTAATGTTTACCCTCATTATGAAGGAATTCCACATGTTAAACCTGAAACTGTTATGCTAATGAAATTAATGTGAACGAAAGCTTTCCATACTGCCTATATTTAGTTTGATCTGTGGCCATCTGTGATTGCAAGAATAATTTAGAACTATTGACAAAAGGCATGAATAAACACTACAATTTCAGCCTTGTCATTAATGAATATAAATAAATTATAGAACTGAGACATGATAAGTTTCTCAAAAAACCAGTTTCAAAACCTTACTCTTCTGGAAATATCATTTTATCTTAACTCTGGCTGCAGTTATTTGGAATGTGATTTATTCCTAAAATTTTGGTGGCTACTATTTTGGGTTGATTGCATTTAGGTGGTGTATGTACTTTTATTTTAATATTGATATAATTCCTTATAGGCTAATATTGGGGATTCAACTGACCATACCTGGGTCACAGGCTTCCAAGAAAGTGCAGAAAAGGTCATGGGCATGCCGACAGATGAGATAGCCAGTTTAAAATTAAAAGAAGACCAAGAAGAATATGATGCAGTCTTCCAAAATGCTAACTTCAAGTGTTTTAACTTCAGACTCAGGACAAAAATGGAAACGTATAATGTAAGACATTTAATAATTAATCATAATTATATTTTTAACTTATAAATTGGTTGTTGCAAGTCTGAGAATTCACCATTTCACAAAATCCCTGTAGGATTGCATTGTGTTTTTAAACATACTTATCCAGGGATACGACTTTTATGTCATCCATGTAACCCCTATTTATCATCCATGATTAATTTTTCATAGGATACGAGGCTTGCTATGAATATGTAGAGCCTTGACAGCACTAAGTGCTTAAGATGCCATGACATTTTCATCTGAAAGTTTAAGCCTTTAAACGCTAACTTTCTTCAGAACATTTTGTCGTTTGATTATAATTTGTGTTGTTTACTGTGACTCTCAAACTTTTGTCTCAGCGAAAAAATGGAGTTAACTCATGAAAACTTTCGTATTATGATTTTTTATGACTTTCAATGTGGATTATTAAGACAGGAGTGCATCAATCAACTTACTTCCACTCGGTAATGAAGCCCCATCATGTGCCACTGTAAAACACTTGTATAACGAATTCCATCATGGCTGCCGTTTGTACAGCGACGAAAGTCATGAAGGTTGTCCAAAATCAGTTTTTGTGCCAGATAACATTGATGCTGTGCAATAACTAGTAAAGGAAGATCATCATGTGACTTATCGTGAGATTGAGACATCCTTGGGGATTAGAATGATGAGCATGAATAAGATATTGCATAAACATTTAGCTGGAAAAAAAAATTGTTCACATTGGATCCTGCGTAATTTGACAAAAGCGCAAACAGATGCTCGTGTCAATTGGTGCAAAAGAATGCTCAAGAAATACAATTTTGGTGCATCAAAAGCTGTGTATAACTTCTACACAGGTGACGAATCTTGGATCTATGCATTTGAGCCCGAAATAAAGCAGCAATCCACTGTATGGGTCTTCGAAGACAAGCCAAATGCAACAAAAGTGATTGGTGCACAAAGCACATCAAAGGAAATGATCGCCTGTTTCTTTGGAATAACTGGACATGTGGTACCAGACCGTTAGAGTAATGTAGAACCATGAATTCTGAATGGTACACATGCATTAGTTTGCCAGAAGTGCTTGGTGAAATATGGAAAAAGAAGCGGCAACAAAGGATCATTCTTCTTCATGAAAATGCCAGCTCTCACAGATCGGCTAAAATAACTACCTATTTGACTGGCCAAAATGTTGAATTGATGGGTCATCCTCTGTACAGCCCTGATGTAGTACCAAATGACTTCTTTTTATTCCTGTTTATCAAGAAAAAATTAGGTGGCCATCGTTTTGTGGCACCTGAGGAAGCTGTAGATGCATTCAAAAACCATGTTTCGGAAGTATCTAAATCAGATTGGAAAAAGTGTTACAACAATTGGTTCAAGTGCTGGCAAAAGTGTATTGATTAGCATGGAGAGTAATTCGAAAAATGAAGAAGCCATCTTCTACAATAGATTACTGTCTTTTAATTGTTAGGCTGAAAATATAAATAGCAACCCTAGTACACTTCATTTCACATTTCTATGAGAACTGTTCAAAAGGTATTGTGACTTTGGTGTTTTTTCAAACATTATTTATTTATTCATGAATATCTATTTTGTCCCCTTCAAAGTAATCCACCTTAGATATTATACACTTGTGCCAACGTTTTTCCAATCCTCGAAGCACTTCAAAAAATTATTTTTTGTGATCTTGTTCAGCTCCTCTTTCAATGTAGTCTTTATCTCGTCAATCGTAGCGTAGCATCGTCCTTTCATGGGCCTCTTCAGTTTCGGGAACAAGAAAAAAAATCACTGGGGGCCAGATCTGGGGAATACGGTGGCTGTGGCATCATTAGTGTGTTGTTTTAGGCCAAAAATTTGCACACAAGTTAGGATGTGTAAGCAGGGGTGTTGCCATTATGCTAAAAGCCAAGTTTTATTCTTCCACAAATCCAGGCATTTGTGGCAGATTGCTTAGTGCCGATTGCGTATAACTTGCAGGTAATATTCCTTATTTACCGTTCTACCCTGTGGCGAGAACTTATGATGCACCACGACCCTGCAATTGAACAAAACTGTAAGCAAAACTTTCACATTTGACCGAACTTGGCATGCTTTTTTTGGTCTTGGTTGGTGCTGATTGAGCTATAGTTTCCACGCTATATCCGTAAACCCATGATTTGTCACCACTTATGACCCTCTGGAGCAAATTTGGGTTGTCGCGGACGGAGTCTAACACCTCATTAGCAATTTTAATGCATTGCTGTTTTTGGTCAAAATTGAGCAGTTTTGGTATGAATTTTGCTGCAACCCGTGTCATGCTCAAGTCATTGGTAAAAACCGAAAGCCAATCGATATGTTCAGGTCCTCGGCAACTTCTCTAATGGTGATTTGACAATTGGCCAGTAATATTTTCTTTGCTTCATCGATGTATTCGTCTGTTGTTGACGTACTCAGGCATCCTGCACAGTCTTCATCATTCACATCTTCTCGGCCCTCTGCGAACCTTTTCTACCACCGATAAACATTGCTTCGGTCCAAGGTAGCTTCTCCATACTACAATCAACATTCGGATTGCTTCCGCGCACTTAATTTTGTTTTTCCACCCAAAATTTGATACAGATTCTTTGATGCATTTTTTGGAACAGGCAAAAATTGAAGACAAGCCAGAACACGGCCAAGCAAAATAGCTGGGAATCGAGATCGTGTAGGGGCTAATGTACAGGCTGCCCACTCAGAGGGCCCGCCCGTGTTTTAATCCCGGCGGCGATGAATATTTTTCAGTGGTATCTCAATCTCTACTTAAGGTGCTCTGTGGAGGGCACTTTGAGTGAGTATGCCATCCGGTGGATGGGACGTTAAGCTGTGGACCCCTTGATGCCTTTTGTTAAGAGTAGGCTAATGCCGACACCAGGTTTCTCTCCACCCTACATCCTTTCCTGTCCATCCCCTATGGCGAAAATAACCTCAGCAGTCGGTTGCCTCCCCTAAAAACTAATACTACTACAACTGGCAAAATAGCTGTCAAGAATTAATTGAACATTCAAAATGGCTGAACTGTTCGGCATAGGTGAGAGACTTAAGTACCAACATAACGCCACAAAAAAATCAAAAATCAAATATACGTAACCTGCAAAAATTCAAAATTCATGATACATTTGTAACAGACCTTGTACATATGTAGAGGTTGACCCACTGTAGAACTCTGTAGGTATAAATTTTTATGGTTTGAAATTTTTTACCCTAAAAAGCAATGCTTCCTTTTCATTTGTATTGAATTATTTTTTAAATATGATAATGTATAAGGTTGTTTACATTTAAACAAGTGATATAATGATTGACCTATCTTTATTTACAGGAAGAAAAGAGATTGAAGACAAACATTGTTCAAGCTGACCCTGTCAACTATGTGGAATATAATCGTAGATTACTCACAGAATTAAAAGAGGCCTTTGCTTGATTGACATGTATTGATAAATTTACTTATTTTGTCCCAATTTTTATACCCGAGTTATGTAATTGGATTTATTCTAAGGTAAAATTAATAATTATGAAATGAGATTTTTATTTTAATTTTTGTGGGCTTCAAATGTTAGAGATTAACATCTAATTTACTATTTTTTGTTCAAAAATTGAATAAGGCCATCAGTATTGCGCTGTCATATAGTTGAATAAATGTATGTGTGTGTGTAAACAAGGATTTTTTACATGTTACATATTAAGTTACAATAACTCACATTTATTTAATCATTAAAACCCATTATTAGTAAATATGCACAGTTTTCTTTGCTTTTGCTGGGATTGGAACTTAATTTCACAGGTCATCTTCATACTTGAGTGGCTCAATTTGTCCAAAATTTGATACGAAAATCTACTGCATCAATATAATTGTCTATTTATTATAGTCATAAAATATAGTAGGTAATCATCTAGGATTGCTTTTTTTGTAGACTTTCCATTACTATTAATAATGAATTACCACATTAAATACATGAATGTAAGGTTCAATGAGAATTTATTAAAATTCTTAAGACTTAAGGAATTAATTGAATATCTGGATAAGTTAATTATCTGGAGACCTATCCGGTGAGTTATTGATAGTTGAACTAAATATGTATATTTATTCAAAAAAGGAGTTATTCTTCATTGGCAATGCTGTAAGAATTCTTAAGGATTTGAATTCTGAATTTGCATTCCATTCGAAAACATTGAAATACTAATTTGATTACTTTTTTGTGGTATGTAGGTCATGTGAAAAAGAGATTTCGGTCCAATGAGTTGACAAAAAACCATCTTGAGATAACAATTGCAGTTGTCAAATTAAGTCTTTTTAATGATAAATTAAAAGTGTCTTCTGGAGAAAGAAAATGAAAATATCATTTAATATTTTGATTGTTGGAAAGTGATTTTTTGTAGCAATCCTGTGTGGTTAGCATTCATCTGTAATATTCAGCATTTTATCTATATGTTTAAAATGTCTCAATGTTAATGTATGTACTAAGAATTTCTTTGTATGAAGTAAATCAATGATGTCTTGTGATAAAATGTTGGTCTTTTGATGATATTAGTTGAAGCGAAGGTTGGCTGAAATAATGCATCAAAACCCTCCAGCTGAAATTGTCGCATTATAGGTATTAAGTGACATCGGGTTGAACTACATTGTGATCTCTTACAGTTGATGATTTTCTTCAGGTGAGAGGTTCTGACAAGGTAACAGCCATCATTAGCCATAATAGTCAATGATTGCAAATAATTTGTAAACATTAAAAGTAAATAGTATTGGTAATTTGTGAATTTTAGTATTTACTGCGATTGAATTACTGACGATCGTACTTTTCCACTTGATATCATATCAAGTGGAAAAGTACAAGTGTTACTATCAATTATTCATTATGTTTGACTTCCACCACCTCATGCCTGAAGCTACTCAAGTTACTACTATTGTGAAATTGTCCATGATTCCCTTAAGACTAATGTTTTATGTTTGATCAAGTTATTCCAAGTGAACTACACATTAAGATAAGTAATAATGGAGGCATTTATTTTAAAAATGTGTGCAGTATGAGTTACATACAATAATCCTCCCTCGTTAAAATCTTTCAGTGAAATCTGTCTTGAGTTTTGGGCATGAAATGAATTTTTTGTGTGAAAATCGGTCCATTTCTTATTTTTTCTCTAGTTTATTATACACATGCACAAGCCCTTGGAACTACCTTAGCACGTCTGAAATGAGTTTGTGAAATGGAAATAAACTACATGAACAACATGAGAAATAAAGGAGACTGTGTACCTATTACAAGAAGAGATTTGCAAGAAAAGGAAATTGAGTTCATAAAGAAACCATTCCGTGATGTTGTTCAAATGAGATTTGGATGAGTAATTTTTCCATGAACACTGTCATTGTAGGTACTACGTGCTAATAAGGCATAATCATACTGTAGATTATTATGATTTGGTGACAGAAAATTGTCATTTACAAAGTAAATATAGCAACTTAATAATACGCTAAATGTAAAAACTAGACTACACCATATGACCTCTTCAAGATTTTTCTCATCAAATTTCAGGGAATTTTCATGAATTTTCCTATCTTTCCAGATTTTCCAATACAAGTGTTTATCTATCTAGGTGGCAATGTGAGTGATGTTTTGCCAATGAAAATAAATAGATAGATGAAAAATTTCTGTGAATAAGTCAAATGCCCAGTTATAGGAATTTATATTTAATGTCATGCAATTGAAGGGTTTAAATTTTAGGGGCAGGTGTAATTTGAGAATATATTATGCTATTTTCTTATTTATGATCGAACAATTTCTGGTAATTCAGACAAAAATATGCAGATTAAAATGTATAGATGGATAATTTGTATCATTTCAGGTAACATTAATTTTGGAATGAATAAATTTTAAAGAGTTTAAGATAAGGAAAAAATAAGAACCTTATTGAGAGATAGTTGAGGCCAATACTTTGTGGAATTCCATTATAATGAAAGGAAGTAAGAAAAAAAACTCATTTGCACTGAATAGAATTCCATGGCAGGCAATTTTCATCACACTGTAGCATCATTGAGGCTCTTGGTACTAGATGCATGCATATATTATCAAGAGGTGAGTTTGGGTAGAGGAGGGAGGAAAGTCATTAGTTCTCTGGGATTTTGTTATGAGGTTATTGTGTATGTATAGGAGAGAGGAGTGGAAAGGGAAAAGGGTCATTGGTTTTCCTTCTTCTGTGCCCAGGTAAATGTAGTCAATTGCTCTTGGATGTCTATTGAAACCCCTTTTGTCTCTCTGTGTATCATCTGCGGAATGAAGTCTACCTGGTGACTTTCACTGAAGAGTTGGGTTGTAAATAGCAACATTCCTGGTTTTTTGTTCAAATCCTTTTTAAATGTTAATTGTAAATGTCTGTATTTATGCTAAAATCTTTGAGGAGTTTGCCTATTCTTGAAAACCCCCTGTAATGCCAGATAACCAAGACCTTGACAGATAATCAAGAAACCGATTAGGTATCTGAGAGAGTACAACAAAATCCAATTACCATAATTTCACAGTCTTACATCACAAGGAGATCACTTTCCTGCAATTATTTTGCAAGATTAACACAACATTGAAATTATTTTTTACATGTTCAATCATTTCAACTTTCATAGCATCTTTGGCCAAATGGCTGGCATACATGTAAGTCATTCTCTTAGCAGCTCGGAGACAGCCTGAATCACCACCAGCTATCCTCAAACACACAGAAAAGTGATATTAGAGTGCCCCATGGCTCCTAGGTTTTATGGCATGCTCAAAATTCACAAACCATCACCCCCATACATCCTGAGGTTTTTAACATTGGCTCCCATGCAAATTCACCTACCAGGATGGTCAAGGACAAATTTATAGAACAGTTGGGGGACAAATAATAAACAGATGGGAGAACATTTTGAAAGTGAATATAATTCAGTTGCATGTTCAGTTGAAACTTAATCGCCATAGTATTTTAGCCATTAATTTAGAACAATCCTGTAAATGTGTAGTGCTCATTTGCTGTCCTTAAATCATTTAAATATTTTGCTCATATTATTGTTTTGATTTTTACAGGCACATGATTAAAAACAAGCCTTTTCTACGTTTTTGAAGAGCCTACTTGAGTGATTAAAAAGATGTGAAAGTATATTGATAATATGTACAAGTCACAGGCATCTTCAAAATAGCATAACTTGAAGACCACTAATGAGTGTTGTGGCCCATGCGTATATATTTGGATCATTTTGAGCTGGAACTGGTTTGGCCTCTTAGAAATGCTTCAAGGATAATCAAATCTACCGATTGAAGAAGTTTATTTCTGTAGTTGACCATTGATATACGTATGCAAAGCTAATTTTCTTACATTCAATCTTATTCCTTTGTCACAAAGTGTAAATTGAATGGAACAGTGAAGAAAATACAAAAAATGTTGACATGACATTGGATGTAATGAAGTACATGGTGTTTTGCATTTTTCCCGGATAAGTTACATCTGGTCATAAAACTAGCATTGTTCATATGATGCAGTGATTTTAAAAGATATTGAGTCAAGTTTGATTAGATGGGTCAAAGTTTATATCCATGAATGTGTCCGTAAATACTTCTGAAAATTTTAAACGTTCAACAAAGTAAACAGAAGACTTGTTTAATGATTAAATTACACAATTGGTGGAAATATTTGTTTCCATGAATAATTGTTGTGACTTTCCTTGGGTACAGTCTTATTTCAGACTCTTTAAGATTCTATTTTGATCTTGTGCTCATCTTATTGTACAACTGGATGTTACTCAATCATAAATTAAGTGGTAAATTTTTATCATTTGTTGTATGTTAACTTTATAATCAGTTTTCATGTTTGCTTTCTTTTAGTGAGTACTTACTAGATAGACATACTCATAAATCCATCCTGTAAATTATAGCATTTTGAGTTTACTGAAAGCAAGGGAATCCATACATTTCCATTGTCGGTAACTATATTGCATGCTTGTTTGAAGCTATCTCATCAGCATAAACAATCTGAGAAACAAAAATATTTATTTCATCAAAGAATGTTTAAGGAGTCAGAAGTCAATGAAAGTTTTTCACTTTAAATGTATCAATTAAAATAAAAGTACATCTATTCTGTCATTGTTGCCTTCCCATTTCTTAAATTTGAGCTGGTTTCTTGTGTCTCTCTCTTCCAATTGCACACCAAGGTATAAGGTGTTGGATGATATTTAAAGTATGGTTTATGCCAAGTCATTTACTAAACCATAGTCTAATCATTAATCCAATTGATGAAACTGCTAATAATGATAGAATGAATTTGTAATGTGTGCTAAAAACAAGTTGGTTCATTTTTTAGTGAACTTTTACAGGACAAAATTGAGAAAATATGCATTTTTGTCGTTTGCATCAAAGAATCACCTTCCATACCAGCCGAGGGAAAATTTCTAAGTCATTTAACTCAAATATTACTCTAGGGATAGGGATACTTTTTAAAGCTTGTCTATTGAATTGTTAGAATTATAATTTTTTTCATGCACCAGGATTTTCAACTTTGGGGAAACTGGATTGGTCCAGTTTACTCAGATTAGGACTATCCAGGACTTGATGGTAGAGTAGGTTAATGGAGACTTGTTGGGCATGGTGTCATTAAGGGATGGTGGATTGAATCAACACTTTTAAGGGTATTTGAGTAAAACTATGTGGTTTCTAAAGGTTAAACATGAATTACTGCAATAATTGATATGCAATTCTAATTTGGGAGATTTCCATGGGTGTTGATTGGTGTTTATTTGGCATAAAAATAATTGTAATAGCAATATCCACTTGAGGAATTTCTTCCATTTTGCTTCCCAGTGAAGTGAGTCTAGTAGGGAGGAAAGGCAAAAACTACTCATCCCAATGTTGTGATATCGGAATCTCCATATTAACCTGCTGCATTTCCTAATATTGCAATGTCTTGCTATTCATTCCAGCTCATTAGAGGATGAGCACTCTTGGAAGTTTTAAGGAATGTAGGCAGAAGAAATCATTTCAGTCATCTAGCCCACTGACATGCTTTGGTAGATTGCCTAAGTTGGTACCATGTCAGATGTTGAAGAATCCGTTAATTGGCTCTAGTCAGACCGTAACACCCTAAATTTATCCTTGTGCATTTGAGGTCCCAAGGTATCAAGGCAATTAAACCTTGCCTTCCTGTAGACCATTGAGGTACCTTTTTGGCATTGGATTTTTACTTAGAAGAAAGTCCATCCGATTTTGGTCCTTTATCCTGTTTACGTGAACATCTACCCAAACTTTTTGTAATTTTAAGGCAGTCCTTCTTCTACCAATTTCCCTAATTTTTTCAGAACAAGGACCTGCAGGTGTGGGTGGATTTCTGTCCTCCACTCAGGGCTCCACAGCTAGGTACTACACACTAGGCACCGCAGTTTGGCAAGCTTGCACTCTCCTGTAAAATACATTGTACAACATATTTGATCCCCTCCTTGAGACATTTCATGTCTGCCTGGGAAGTGTATTTGTCATTTGATTTAAACAATATGTAGTCATTCATGATCCAAAACAGTTACTTTTATATAGTCTGGGGGCCATAATGGTCACCTTAAAGTGATTTTAGCTTTCGGAACAGTAGTATGACGTATTTTTTTCCATATAGACAAATGAATGGGTGGGGATTTCTCTGGCTGGGTTTGAGGGAGGGGAGTCTTGGGAGAGGCTGGTGGCAATTGATTCCCAGCCTTTGTAGGGTGCAGGTCATTCGTTTACGAAACCTTAATAATGTCAATTATTGACAAAAACCAATCATAAAATTTTTCATGAAACTCGGCAAAACCAAGAGAGAGACTTGTGACATGCTCAAGGCAGCTCATGGTGATAATGACATTAGTAGATTGGGTGTTTGTGAGTGGCACAAGTTGTTTCTGGAGGGTAGAGGAGATGTTGAAGACTCCAAAACTTTCTGGATTACCTTCGACCTCAAAAGTGGCTAAAGTCTTGCAAGAGTGAAGGCTCTGTTGGACAGGGATCGAAGATTATGAGTTGGTATGGTTTTTTTTACGAACTTGGCATCCCTAAAAGTGATGTGCATTTACTTGTGGCCGAAAACATGGGCATGAGAGAGGTGTGTATGAAGTTGGTACCATCAGTGCTCTTAGACGAACAAAAGGAAACTCGCATGTTGATCCAAATTTTTTTTGCCATTGCCCCACCGGACTTCTTTCTCTCCTCCTGCCTCAATTCCGTACTGAAGGGACGTCACCACGGCTCGGTGGAAGCATTACAACAGGCCGTGATGAGGGAGCTTTGCAGCATTCCGGACACTGCCTTCAAGAAGGTGTACAAAGCGTGGAAAATCTGCCGGCAGTGGTGTGCAGATGAACAAGGGTGCTACTTTGAAGACTTTACAGTGAATGCATCAATTCTGGCGATAAATGTTTTTTTAGTCAACTCAATCCTATTACTTTTGGGACAGACATCGTACTTGGTACTACTCTGCAATTTTGGAATAAAATATATCTGTAATGTCAAATAAAGATGAAATTGAATTCTCAATGCGAAATCTTTGGTCTCCCCGATGTGGAGGATTTCATGAATGAAGTTTTTGATTCTTTTAAACTGGAGCATCATAGTCCAGTGGATAGAGTGCTGAGCTACTGGTTGAAGGGCCACAGTACCCTCATCTTATACCCCAACTGAGGCTTTAGGGGTACCAGATCTTCCTGGTAAACCACAGAATGAGGAACTGGCCACTCTACCTAGATGTGTGAAATTGACTTGCCTTATTGGGTGCATCCTACCCATAACGATGATACCGACTTTGGGGTTGATTGGTGTGGTTGGTTCAAACCAAGTTGCCAATGTGGGGTGTTCCCTTAGCCTGTTCTCCCTTAACTTCCTCCCTGGTAGTTGGTAATTTCCCTCTGAGGAAAAGATGTTGAAAATTATGTTGCTCGAAGAAAGACATCAACCTTCCAGAGAGATGCTTTAGGTCTCCGTTGATTCCATTTCGAAATTTGAAGGACATTGAAGAACGTGTCTCCAAGTTCAACTACCACCTCGATGATCTTGAGCAGTACTCAAGAAGAAATTGTCTTCTTATACATGGGATCAATGAAGAAAAATGTGAGAACTGTCAGCATGTAGCCACAGATTTCTTTGTTAATAAACTAAAGGTAAGCATGAACCCCATGTCCCTTGACCGAAGCCACAGGATAGGTCCATTTAAGGAATCCAACAAGCAACCTCGACCCATCATCGTTAAGTTTATCTTGTATCAAGATAGGGATCAAGTTTGGAGGGCAAAAAGAAACCTAAAAGCGAGTGGTTTTCTCATAACAGAGTCACTCACAGCTACTAGGAAGCGTCTGCTACTTGCCGCCAAAGATCTCGTCGGGCCAAAGAACGTATGGACACAAGATGGTAAAATAACTATCTTAAAACCGTGGAGACATGCAGCAGGCGAGTATTGATTATAAATCTCGCAATATTTCATCGAGGAGCGGACACCGCTAACTCAGTGGGTGAATTGCCTTTCTTGCCTACCATGACCTGAGAAAAACTTGGCGATTAATTTAATTTAAAAACACATTCATGTAACAAGTTAGCACAAATTGGCATATTCATTCAAAAATAACTGAAATAGTTTTCAGTCGAGCATAGACTTTCATTAACCAGATCCAATTCAATATAATTTACAATCTAGGGTTAGTTAGTGGAATGTATGTGAATACTTAGCTGTGGGGATTAGTTCTGAGTGTTGATCGGGAACAGGTAGGGTATTGAAATATCAGGAATAGGAAATAATGGTGGGGGGAGCATATTGTATGCCATAGTATGTCCTCCAAAGAAAAATTTAGTGAAATCTGGCATCATATTTGTCTGGTCATTTCTTTACCCTGTGGTTTGTAGTGTCAAAATCATGGAAGTAAAGGCCTTCCTCTAATTATTATTTGGCAGAATGGGGCAAGATGGGTTGCATGTAGTCATCTTTCATCCCTCTTCAATGGCCACTGAATGTTAATTTTCAAGTCCCCAGAACAGGTGGACAGAAGTATTGAAACCTGATTTTGTCTTAAATTTTACATTAATTCCAAATTAATGCAAGATAAAGAAGTTACATTTTGTCAAAAAATTAGTCTTCATTCCATTCATACTTTACTTAAAATTACTGAATTGTTCATTCAAAATATTTTGACCATTCAGCCTAATTAAAATGCTTAACATTATAAGCATAAGGTATAAATTGTATACAGAGCCGGGCGGCATTACCCCACCGGAAGTGAGAGTCTCTCCGTCAAATCTATTACCAACGCCCACGCGTGACACACAACCGCCCCCTTCCCTTGTGTCCCAGCAACCAGTGCGTGAGTTAAGTGTGGGGTATTCCGCCGCCGCCCTGGCAGCAGTGGAGTAATGTCCTTGCCTGCTAACCCAAGGGTTTTTGGCTCAATTCCCACCTAGGGGGGATTTTCCTCCACCTAGTGCTTAGATGTTTGTAATTGTCTTTAATGTTATATTCTTGCCAAATAATCCAATGTAAAGGCAAAAAAATTAGGCTATTTTAGGATAAGAGCTAAGTAAAAAAACCTAAAGTTGGAATATTTCCTGAATGGTTGGTCAAGGTTAAGTTGAATTATGGCATGCTAGGAGGTGGTACATTGATAACCTTTGAGCATTGAAATTGTAAACCACTTCTGACTACGTAAATAAATGAACACAAATATCATTATAGCTTCAAGAAATTATGCTGCCCATGCACAAGAAGAGCGATGCAGAGTGCACAAAAGCATGGAAACATGGCAAAGCAAGGTGAAAAAAAATGGGTGAGCTCCTACTACTACTCTAACATTATCTTCTACTTTCTGTATCTACGGACAAAAGAAAAAGACAACTAGCTATAGCACCACCAGGACTAGTGTGTGATATTGAGGGTTAAGGGAATCTTAAAACCTTAAAAGAAAGAGAGAGAGAAAGAGATAAAGAGAAGCATGGAAGTCAAAGAACTGTGACAGATTAGGAAACTAGGGAACGCACCCGAACAGCTGCAAAGAACTCGAGGTGTTCCCTTGGGGTGAGGAAGTCGAAAAGGTGGTCGTGCTGGGGGCACACCCCTGTCATCCTCCGGA